>NC_138307.1:28637500-28700000 GCF_965601325.2 Salmo salar
TCTGTCTGTGAGATAGAAACTGAAGCAGTGTGGGTGTCTGTGAGATAGACACTGAAGCAGTGTGGGTGTCTGTCTGTGAGATAGAAACTGAAGCAGTGTGGGTGTCTGTCTGTGAGATAGAAACTGAAGCAGTGTGGGTGTCTGTCTGTGAGATAGAAACTGAAGCAGTGTGGGTGTCTACCTCCCAAACATCTTTGTACTCCTAACCCCCCCTCCCTAAAAAACTACCTAAAGCACACCTAACAAGCCTGACCGCTGTGATCATTATAACCAGCCTGACCGCTGTGATCATCATAACCAGCCTGACCACTGTGATCATCATAACCAGCCTGACCGCTGTGATCATTATAACCAGCCTGACCGCTGTGATCATCATAACCAGCCTGACCACTGTGATCATCATAACCAGCCTGACCGCTGTGATCATTATAACCAGCCTGACCACTGTGATCATAACCAGCCTGACCGCTGTGATCATCATAACCAGCCTGACCACTGTGATCATTATAACCAGCCTGACTGCTGCGTTCATTATAACCAGCCTGACCGCTGCATTCATTATAACCAGCCTGACCGCTGTGATCATTATAACCAGCCTGACCGCTGCATTCATTATAACCAGCCTGACCGCTGTGATCATTATAACCAGCCTGACCGCTGCATTCATTATAACCAGCCTGACCGCTGTGATCATCATAACCAGCCTGACTGCTGCGATCATCATAACCAGCCTGACCGCTGCGTTCATTATAATCAGCCTGACCGCTGTGATCATTATAACCAGCCTGACCGCTGTGATCATTATAACCAGCCTGACCGCTGCGATCATCATAACCAGCCTGACCGCTGCGATCATCATAACCAGCCTGACCGCTGTGATCATTATAACCAGCCTAACTACTGTGATCATTATAACCAGCCTGACCGCTGTGATCATTATAACCAGCCTGACCGTTGTGACCATTTTAGACCAAGCCTCCGTCGGCAATGAGGTGCTCTGGCTCTATGGGGGAACTTCCCCGTCGATCCCATCTCACAAATGTCAGCGAATTTAACAGAAGGTCTTGCCTTTGTGACCTTTAGGTCATCCTGAGCTTAGTGGGCACCACAGCAGGAGGTCTCCTCAGCCCCGGTTCAATGTATCGACCTCACCTGACTGTGTTGTTCAATACTTTAACACCGACTCTGCTATTAAAACACAGGAAAAAACAAAACACTCCAACAGGAAAATGTTTTATTTGACATTTTCTACCATTTCTTATTTTTCAGATCATAATTACATCATTTCAAACCAGTGAAGGAGAGAAGGAACCCAGATGCTCGGTCAGACTAATGAAACTAGTATCATTTATGAAGAGAGTATATTTACACTGAAAGGATATAAGTATCAGATCCCCACATAACTGATTGACGATGTCCCAAATGGCACCCTATTCCCTATGTAGTGCAGTACTTTAGACCCGAGACCTTGATCAAGGGTAGTGCACTACATGGGGAATAGGGTGCCATTTGGGACATAGAAGTCGATGCCTTTCACAAAATCCCAAACTGTTGGTTTTTGCAAATAAAATGAACTACTGATGAGGCACGTGTCTTTGAGGCAAAAATAAAATAAAGGAAAGACAGAAAAAATGTAATTGGAATATAAAGTTAAATAACAGACCAGTTGGTTAATACTCAAGCATTTATAATACAAAATAAAACAAACCCCAGAGAAAATGCTTTAATCCCAAATTGCACCCTATTCCCTACATAGTGCAGAGTACTTTTGTAGTGCAGACTAGAGTGCCATTTGGGACTCAGCCATAACATGGGTTAGAGGAGGAATTCCATCTCACATTTTAAGCTTATTACGACCCCAAATCATTCATCAGCATTAGAAAAAAAATGTTATTTACAATCATGTTGTCCAACACTATTAGAGTTTGAATGACACCGTAAAACCACCCTAGTGTGCCAACGTGGACAGAACCTAACTGTAACGGGGGGGTCGGTCTACTAGCAAACCTGGAGCAGAGGATATTGAAATAGTCACTACCATGTAGGTTTCCTATTTCCATTGCATTTGTCAGAGGTAAATAACAGATGTTTCATTGATGTGCAGTCAGATCTGGACCTCCCAACAGGTCATTCATTTCCTGCACTCCAGACAACATATTATGTATAGATGTGTACACACACACGCGTGCGGAAGACTCTGGTGTCTTGCTGCTCTGACAAAAAAAAGCGTCTTCCACACAGTAGATAAGGGTTGTGTTCCAAACGGCACCCTATTCCCTACTTAGACCAGTGGGCCCTGGTCACCTTACGCAGTCAGGGTGTAATGTAACAATAGTGTCCCTCCAGCCCAGGGAGGGTGAGGGGGGAGGTTGAGGGTGGAGGGGGTGTGGGAGAGGAAACAGGAAAATCCATTGGTTTGGTTTTTGGTTAACTACTCAGTCCACCTTCACTACGCTATAGATCTTGGTGACGAACCAGAAACAGGCAAAGAATCCAATCGTTCCTGATGGAGAGAGAGACAGAAATGTAATTGACAGAAAGAGAGAAAACAGGAAAATCACACTTTCCCAGGGCGATTTGTCAATCCCACATCCTGCTGTCTAGGAAACTCTGACACGACAACAGACACCACACACACAAACCATCCGACTGTGTGTGAACAAGTAGAGCTGCACCTCAACCTAAACCCAAGAAAGGCAGCATAACAGGCAGGGTGGGAGGAACCTCTGCCCTGGTCCATCCTCTTCATGCCAGCTACAGTATGACGCCCCGCCCCCCCAGCTACCTACCTGTGAATAAGAAGAAGATGAGAGCCATGATCATGGTGTAACCAAAGTAGAGGATGGTGCTAGCCAATCCTGTGATCTGGAGCTTGGAGAAGAAGTAGTGGATGGCATAGACCAGGAAGTAGACGGCCGTGAAACCACTGGTCAGGAAGGAACGCCACTGCCAGTGGTAGTCCTGATGGAGAGACAGAGAGAACAGTTAGTTATCTCTGTGTTTATAACATCTTTACTAAGACAAGACCACTGGTCAGGAAGGAACACCACTACCAGTGGTAGTCCTGATGGAGAGACAGAG
This sequence comes from Salmo salar, assembly GCF_965601325.2. Lineage (NCBI taxonomy): Eukaryota > Metazoa > Chordata > Actinopteri > Salmoniformes > Salmonidae > Salmo > Salmo salar. Next base: position 28,640,582 of record NC_138307.1, read on the forward strand.
AGAACAGTTAGTTATCTCTGTGTTTATAACATCTTTACTAAGACAAGACCACTGGTCAGGAAGGAACACCACTACCAGTGGTAGTCCTGATGGAGAGACAGAGAGAACAGTTAGTAAAGATGTTATAAACACAGAGATATCTAAGACAAGACAACTGGTCAGGAAGGAACACCACTACCAGTGGTAGTCCTGATGGAGAGAATAAACGTAGCGCTTCCTTAATTAAACTTCCTGTTTTTTCCTTTCATCCTTTCTCCTCTCCTTCTCAACCGTATTGGAGAAGGAGGTTCCAGGTCCCTTGTTTGGGACCTTCTCTTTTAAAAAGAGAGAAGCTGCTAGGAATCAAGGAAACAGTCCCTTCATCCTCGTCATTAAGGGCACTATTGCCATTGGTCACATGACCCGACCAGGAAATACTCAGATGGTCATAACTCAGCACAGAGGAGGAAGTAGCAGAATATGATGGTGTGTGTGGTGTCTTACCTCAGCACAGAGGAGGAAGTAGCAGAATATGGTGGTGTGTGTGGTGTCTTACCTCAGCACAGAGGAGGAAGTAGCAGAATATGATGGTGTGTGTGTGGTGTCTTACCTCAGCACAGAGGAGGAAGTAGCAGAATATGATGGTGTGTGTGGTGTCTTACCTCAGCACAGAGGAGGAAGTAGCAGAATATGATGGTGTGTGTGGTGTCTTACCTCAGCACAGAGGAGGAAGTAGCAGAATATGATGGTGTGTGTGGTGTCTTACCTCAGCACAGAGGTGGAAGTAGCAGAATATGATGGTGTGTGTGGTGTCTTACCTCAGCACAGAGGTGGAAGTAGCAGAATATGATGGTGTGTGTGTGGTGTCTTACCTCAGCACAGAGGTGGAAGTAGCAGAATATGATGGTGTGTGTGGTGTCTTACCTCAGCACAGAGGTGGAAGTAGCAGAATATGATGGTGTGTGTGGTGTCTTACCTCAGCACAGAGGAGGAAGTAGCAGAATATGATGGTGTGTGTGTGGTGTCTTACCTCAGCACAGAGGTGGAAGTAGCAGAATATGATGGTGGTGTGTGGTGTCTTACCTCAGCACAGAGGAGGAAGTAGCAGAATATGATGGTGGTGTGTGGTGTCTTACCTCAGCACAGAGGAGGAAGTAGCAGAATATGATGGTGTGTGTGTGTGGTGTCTTACCTCAGCACAGAGGAGGAAGTAGCAGAATATGATGGTGTGTGTGTGTGGTGTCTTACCTCAGCACAGAGGAGGAAGTAGCAGAATATGATGGTGTGTGTGTGTGGTGTCTTACCTCAGCACAGAGGAGGAAGTAGCAGAATATGATGGTGTGTGTGTGTGGTGTCTTACCTCAGCACAGAGGAGGAAGTAGCAGAATATGATGGTGTGTGTGTGTGGTGTCTTACCTCAGCACAGAGGAGGAAGTAGCAGAATATGATGGTGTGTGTGTGTGGTGTCTTACCTCAGCACAGAGGTGGAAGTAGCAGAATATGATGGTGTGTGTGTGTGGTGTCTTACCTCAGCACAGAGGTGGAAGTAGCAGAATATGATGGTGTGTGTGTGTGGTGTCTTACCTCAGCACAGAGGAGGAAGTAGCAGAATATGATGGTGTGTGTGTGTGTGGTGTCTTACCTCAGCACAGAGGAGGAAGTAGCAGAATATGATGGTGTGTGTGTGTGGTGTCTTACCTCAGCACAGAGGAGGAAGTAGCAGAATATGATGGTGTGTGTGGTGTCTTACCTCAGCACAGAGGAGGAAGTAGCAGAATATGATGGTGTGTGTGGTGTCTTACCTCAGCACAGAGGAGGAAGTAGCAGAATATGATGGTGTGTGTGGTGTCTTACCTCAGCACAGAGGTGGAAGTAGCAGAATATGATGGTGTGTGTGGTGTCTTACCTCAGCACAGAGGAGGAAGTAGCAGAATATGATGGTGTGTGTGGTGTCTTACCTCAGCACAGAGGAGGAAGTAGCAGAATATGATGGTGTGTGTGGTGTCTTACCTCAGCACAGAGGAGGAAGTAGCAGAATATGATGGTGTGTGTGGTGTCTTACCTCAGCACAGAGGAGGAAGTAGCAGAATATGATGGTGTGTGTGGTGTCTTACCTCAGCACAGAGGTGGAAGTAGCAGAATATGATGGTGTGTGTGGTGTCTTACCTCAGCACAGAGGAGGAAGTAGCAGAATATGATGGTGTGTGTGGTGTCTTACCTCAGCACAGAGGAGGAAGTAGCAGAATATGATGGTGTGTGTGTGTGGTGTCTTACCTCAGCACAGAGGAGGAAGTAGCAGAATATGATGGTGGTGTGTGGTGTCTTACCTCAGCACAGAGGAGGAAGTAGCAGAATATGATGGTGTGTGTGGTGTCTTACCTCAGCACAGAGGAGGAAGTAGCAGAATATGATGGTGTGTGTGTGTGGTGTCTTACCTCAGCACAGAGGTGGAAGTAGCAGAATATGATGGTGTGTGTGTGTGGTGTCTTACCTCAGCACAGAGGAGGAAGTAGCAGAATATGATGGTGTGTGTGGTGTCTTACCTCAGCACAGAGGAGGAAGTAGCAGAATATGATGGTGTGTGTGGTGTCTTACCTCAGCACAGAGGAGGAAGTAGCAGAATATGATGGTGTGTGTGGTGTCTTACCTCAGCACAGAGGAGGAAGTAGCAGAATATGATGGTGTGTGGTGTCTTACCTCAGCACAGAGGAGGAAGTAGCAGAATATGATGGTGTGTGTGGTGTCTTACCTCAGCACAGAGGAGGAAGTAGCAGAATATGATGGTGTGTGTGGTGTCTTACCTCAGCACAGAGGAGGAAGTAGCAGAATATGATGGTGTGTGTGGTGTCTTACCTCAGCACAGAGGAGGAAGTAGCAGAATATGATGGTGTGTGTGTGGTGTCTTACCTCAGCACAGAGGAGGAAGTAGCAGAATATGATGGTGTGTGTGTGTGGTGTCTTACCTCAGCACAGAGGTGGAAGTAGCAGAATATGATGGTGTGTGTGGTGTCTTACCTCAGCACAGAGGAGGAAGTAGCAGAATATGATGGTGTGTGTGGTGTCTTACCTCAGCACAGAGGAGGAAGTAGCAGAATATGATGGTGTGTGTGGTGTCTTACCTCAGCACAGAGGAGGAAGTAGCAGAATATGATGGTGTGTGTGGTGTCTTACCTCAGCACAGAGGAGGAAGTAGCAGAATATGATGGTGTGGTGTGGTGTCTTACCTCAGCACAGAGGAGGAAGTAGCAGAATATGATGGTGTGTGTGGTGTCTTACCTCAGCACAGAGGAGGAAGTAGCAGAATATGATGGTGTGTGTGGTGTCTTACCTCAGCACAGAGGAGGAAGTAGCAGAATATGATGGTGTGTGTGTGTGGTGTCTTACCTCAGCACAGAGGAGGAAGTAGCAGAATATGATGGTGTGTGTGTGGTGTCTTACCTCAGCACAGAGGAGGAAGTAGCAGAATATGATGGTGTGTGTGGTGTCTTACCTCAGCACAGAGGAGGAAGTAGCAGAATATGATGGTGTGTGTGGTGTCTTACCTCAGCACAGAGGAGGAAGTAGCAGAATATGATGGTGTGTGTGGTGTCTTACCTCAGCACAGAGGAGGAAGTAGCAGAATATGATGGTGTGTGTGGTGTCTTACCTCAGCACAGAGGAGGAAGTAGCAGAATATGATGGTGTGTGTGGTGTCTTACCTCAGCACAGAGGAGGAAGTAGCAGAATATGATGGTGTGTGTGGTGTCTTACCTCAGCACAGAGGAGGAAGTAGCAGAATATGATGGTGTGTGTGGTGTCTTACCTCAGCACAGAGGAGGAAGTAGCAGAATATGATGGTGTGTGTGGTGTCTTACCTCAGCACAGAGGAGGAAGTAGCAGAATATGATGGTGTGTGTGTGGTGTCTTACCTCAGCACAGAGGAGGAAGTAGCAGAATATGATGGTGTGTGTGTGTGGTGTCTTACCTCAGCACAGAGGAGGAAGTAGCAGAATATGATGGTGTGTGTGTGTGTGGTGTCTTACCTCAGCACAGAGGAGGAAGTAGCAGAATATGATGGTGTGTGTGGTGTCTTACCTCAGCACAGAGGAGGAAGTAGCAGAATATGATGGTGTGTGTGTGTGGTGTCTTACCTCAGCACAGAGGAGGAAGTAGCAGAATATGATGGTGTGTGTGGTGTCTTACCTCAGCACAGAGGAGGAAGTAGCAGAATATGATGGTGTGTGTGGTGTCTTACCTCAGCACAGAGGAGGAAGTAGCAGAATATGATGGTGTGTGTGGTGTCTTACCTCAGCACAGAGGAGGAAGTAGCAGAATATGATGGTGTGTGTGGTGTCTTACCTCAGCACAGAGGTGGAAGTAGCAGAATATGATGGTGTGTGTGTGGTGTCTTACCTCAGCACAGAGGAGGAAGTAGCAGAATATGATGGTGGTGTGTGGTGTCTTACCTCAGCACAGAGGAGGAAGTAGCAGAATATGATGGTGTGTGTGTGGTGTCTTACCTCAGCACAGAGGAGGAAGTAGCAGAATATGATGGTGGTGTGTGGTGTCTTACCTCAGCACAGAGGAGGAAGTAGCAGAATATGATGGTGGTGTGTGTGGTGTCTTACCTCAGCACAGAGGAGGAAGTAGCAGAATATGATGGTGTGTGTGGTGTCTTACCTCAGCACAGAGGAGGAAGTAGCAGAATATGATGGTGTGTGTGGTGTCTTACCTCAGCACAGAGGAGGAAGTAGCAGAATATGATGGTGTGTGTGGTGTCTTACCTCAGCACAGAGGAGGAAGTAGCAGAATATGATGGTGTGTGTGGTGTCTTACCTCAGCACAGAGGTGGAAGTAGCAGAATATGGTGGTGTGTGTGGTGTCTTACCTCAGCACAGAGGAGGAAGTAGCAGAATATGATGGTGGTGTGTGGTGTCTTACCTCAGCACAGAGGAGGAAGTAGCAGAATATGATGGTGTGTGTGGTGTCTTACCTCAGCACAGAGGAGGAAGTAGCAGAATATGAGGTGGTGTGTGTGGTGTCTTACCTCAGCACAGAGGAGGAAGTAGCAGAATATGATGGTGTGTGTGGTGTCTTACCTCAGCACAGAGGAGGAAGTAGCAGAATATGATGGTGTGTGTGGTGTCTTACCTCAGCACAGAGGAGGAAGTAGCAGAATATGATGGTGTGTGTGTGTGGTGTCTTACCTCAGCACAGAGGAGGAAGTAGCAGAATATGATGGTGTGTGTGGTGTCTTACCTCAGCACAGAGGTGGAAGTAGCAGAATATGATGGTGTGTGTGGTGTCTTACCTCAGCACAGAGGTGGAAGTAGCAGAATATGATGGTGTGTGTGGTGTCTTACCTCAGCACAGAGGAGGAAGTAGCAGAATATGATGGTGTGTGTGTGTGGTGTCTTACCTCAGCACAGAGGAGGAAGTAGCAGAATATGATGGTGGTGTGTGGTGTCTTACCTCAGCACAGAGGAGGAAGTAGCAGAATATGATGGTGTGTGTGGTGTCTTACCTCAGCACAGAGGAGGAAGTAGCAGAATATGATGGTGTGTGTGGTGTCTTACCTCAGCACAGAGGAGGAAGTAGCAGAATATGATGGTGTGTGTGGTGTCTTACCTCAGCACAGAGGAGGAAGTAGCAGAATATGATGGTGTGTGTGTGTGGTGTCTTACCTCAGCACAGAGGAGGAAGTAGCAGAATATGATGGTGTGTGTGGTGTCTTACCTCAGCACAGAGGAGGAAGTAGCAGAATATGATGGTGTGTGTGGTGTCTTACCTCAGCACAGAGGAGGAAGTAGCAGAATATGATGGTGTGTGTGGTGTCTTACCTCAGCACAGAGGAGGAAGTAGCAGAATATGATGGTGTGTGTGGTGTCTTACCTCAGCACAGAGGAGGAAGTAGCAGAATATGATGGTGTGTGTGGTGTCTTACCTCAGCACAGAGGAGGAAGTAGCAGAATATGATGGTGTGTGTGGTGTCTTACCTCAGCACAGAGGAGGAAGTAGCAGAATATGATGGTGTGTGTGTGTGGTGTCTTACCTCAGCACAGAGGAGGAAGTAGCAGAATATGATGGTGTGTGTGTGTGGTGTCTTACCTCAGCACAGAGGAGGAAGTAGCAGAATATGATGGTGTGTGTGGTGTCTTACCTCAGCACAGAGGAGGAAGTAGCAGAATATGATGGTGTGTGTGGTGTCTTACCTCAGCACAGAGGTGGAAGTAGCAGAGTAGGATGGTGGCCTCAGAGCAGGTGATTACCAGGATGATGAACACCAGAAACAGGAAACCAAACATGTAGTACATCTGGTGAGACCTGGTGTGAGACACAACCATACATCATAAAGATAACCCACTGCTCTACCATCTGGTGAGACACAACCATACATCATAAAGATAACCCACTGCTCTACCATCTGGTGAGCACAACCATACATCATAAAGATAACCCACTGCTCTACCATCTGGTGAGACAAACATACATCATAAAGATAACCCACTGCTCTACCATCTGGTGAGATAACCCACTGCTCTACCATCTGGTGAGACACAACCATACATCATAAAGATAACCCACTGCTCTACCATCTGGTGAGACAACCATACATCATAAAGATAACCCACTGCTCTACCATCTGGTGAGACAAACCATACATCATAAAGATAACCCACTGCTCTACCATCTGGTGAGACAACCATACATCATAAAGATAACCCACTGCTCTACCATCTGGTGAGACAACCATACATCATAAAGATAACCCACTGCTCTACCATCTGGTGAGACAACCATACATCATAAAGATAACCCACTGCTCTACCATCTGGTGAGACAACCATACATCATAAAGATAACCCACTGCTCTACCATCTGGTGAGACAACCATACATCATAAAGATAACCCACTGCTCTACCATGACACAACCATACATCATAAAGATAACCCACTGCTCTACCATCTGGTGAGACACAACCATACATCATAAAGATAACCCACTGCTCTACCATCTGGTGAGACAACCATACATCATAAAGATAACCCACTGCTCTACCATCTGGTGAGACAAACATACATCATAAAGATAACCCACTGCTCTACCATCTGGTGAGACAACCATACATCATAAAGATAACCCACTGCTCTACCATCTGGTGAGACAACCATACATCATAAAGATAACCCACTGCTCTACCATCTGGTGAGACAACCATACATCATAAAGATAACCCACTGCTCTACCATCTGGTGAGACAAACATACATCATAAAGATAACCCACTGCTCTACCATCTGGTGAGACAAACATACATCATAAAGATAACCCACTGCTCTACCATCTGGTGAGACAAACATACAAACATACATCATAAAGATAACCCACTGCTCTACCATCTGGTGAGACAAACATACATCATAAAGATAACCCTTTAAAACATGCTGTCCTCTGCTTCACTCCAACCACTAGTCAACCTACAGAGCCATAGTCAGTTACTCACTCAACCCCGTTCACCTTTAACCTCACTGACCAGTTCTGCCTTCATGACAAGCTGCTAGTGTCGCAGTCCCAAAACAGAGCAGCAGCATCCACAGGGTAGCTGAGCTGAGAGACGCACCAGATGCTGTTGAGGATGAAGAAGAGCTGGATGAAGATACAGCCGAACGGGAGGATCCCCCCCATGACGATCCCTGGGAGAGATCTGGTGTAGAACGACTGCTCCGGGATCTGACGAGGGATCTGATTGGTCCGCACAGGGTGCTCAATCCCCTGAAATGCACCAATCACACGACAGAGGGGAGGAGTATGAAAGGCATGATATACACACAGACTTGTATGGGTATTCACATACTGACGTGTGTTTGTACTCACGGTCTTCTTGAAGCCGAAGTAGGCCCCTATGAAGGTGAGGGGGACAGAGATGCAGAACCACAGAGCCAAGATGGCCACCAGGGTGCCAAAAGGCATGGCTGCAGAGGAGCCCTCTCCCCACAGGATCAGATTCATCACAAAGAAATCAGCAAACACAACCCTGAACACAGAGAGACAGACGTCAGCCATCAACCCTGAACACAGAGAGACAGACGTCAGCCATCAACCCTGAACACAGAGAGACAGACGTCAACCCTGACCACAGAGAGACAGACGTCAGCCCTGACCACAGAGAGACAGACGTCAACCGTCAACCCTGAACACAGAGAGACAGACGTCTCAACCCTGAACACAGAGAGACAGACGTCAACCCTGACCACAGAGAGACAGACGTCAACCGTCAACCCTGAACACAGAGAGACAGACGTCAACCCTGAACACAGAGAGACAGACGTCAGCCGTCAACCCTGAACACAGAGAGACGACGTCAGCCGTCAACCCTGAACACAGAGAGACGACGTCAGCCGTCAACCCTGAACACAGAGAGACAGTCAGCCGTCAACCCTGAACACAGAGAGACAGTCAGCCGTCAACCCTGAACACAGAGAGACAGACGTCAACCCTGAACACAGAGAGACAGACGTCAACCCTGAACACAGAGAGACAGACGTCAACCCTGAACACAGAGAGACAGCCGTCAACCCTGAACACAGAGCAGACGTCAGCCGTCAACCCTGAACACAGAGAGTCAGCCGTCAACCCTGAACACAGAGCAGACGTCAGCCGTCAACCCTGAACACAGAGAGACAGACGTCAGCCGTCAACCCTGAACACAGAGAGTCAGCCGTCAACCCTGACCAGAGAGACAGACGTCAGCCGTCAACCCTGAACACAGAGAGACAGACGTCAGCCGTCAACCCTGAACACAGAGAGACAGACGTCAGCCATCAACCCTGAACACAGAGAGACAGACGTCAGCCTCAACCCTGAACACAGAGAGACAGACGTCAGCCGTCAACCCTGAACACAGAGAGACAGACGTCAACCCTGAACACAGAGAGACAGACGTCACCCATCAACCCTGAACACAGAGAGACAGACGTCAGCCGTCAACCCTGAACACAGAGAGACAGACGTCAGCCGTCAACCCTGAACACAGAGAGACAGACGTCAGCCATCAACCCTGAACACAGAGAGACAGACGTCAGCCGTCAACCCTGAACACAGAGAGACAGACGTCAGCCATCAACCCTGACCACAGAGAGACAGACGTCAGCCATCAACCCTGAACACAGAGAGACAGACGTCAGCCATCAACCCTGAACACAGAGAGACAGACGTCAGCTATCAACCCTGACCGTAACCACAAACTAACGTGTATCTCCTCAACCAATGTAAAGTCAGACTCACCCAGGACACAGGAAGCAAGTCAGCAGGACATTAGTCTTCCATTTCTCCCCACCAAAGGCTGTGACATCACAGAGAGAGAGAGCAGGGAAGAGAAACAGTCAGCAACTCTTGGAAAACAACAAGACGTTTCATGGAAATTCAAACTTCTTTCTTTACTTCCAAGGTGTTGAGGCATATAGACTTCAGCATGGAGGCAGGATTCAGGCCATAGAGCATGTGTTGCTAGGGAGGGTTGGGACCCCTACTGCTACAGGCCTCTACAGAACACTGAACCAGTAATTAACACAGACCACTATCGCCCCCCCCCCAGCTGACACTGATTGGGCCTAACGAGCTACCCTCCAGCACAGTTGGGTCGTGACTGGTCGACTGTTCAGGGTCAAGTTGGGGTCGTGATCCTTTCCCCCTCAGCCCAAATGTTCACTTACACTTGTAGAAGCGGGCAGCCACGTAGCCGGCTGGTGTTCCCAGTAGGACCCAGAGCACCACGGCACACGTCATCAGGGCACCGCGGTTAGCCGGGGACAGGAAGCCCAGGCAGGCAAAGACTGGACAAGGGGAACACAATGTATATGGATTACAAAAGAAAAACACACCATTGGTTTTGACTGAACTGTGTTATTATTTTCTTGGTCCTTTTCTGCTACTGAATGATTAAATAACTAAGATTATTGTCAGTTAATAAATGAAATAACTGTCTGTGAATACATGAAATAAGTGAAACACTAGTCCTACTCTCAGAGAGAAGTAACTAAGTACTAACTACTTCCTCTCTACCATATTCTACCTTGCTCATGTGTTTTAGGGTAATGACAAATAAACGGTCTGGACAAGTGTAGGTTTGTTTTGCATTCCTACAAGTCAACAACAGGTGGACAGAAACACAGAGCTGTAGAACTCACAGAGAGTGACGAAAATCATGATGAATATCTGAGTTCCTGATCCCAGGAAGACAGAGAGGAGCATGCCTTTCCTGGGAGGCCGGAAGACATCTCCATGGACCAGCTTCCAGCCAAATTCCTCCTGGGCATCTTCCTGACACCACCAGCAGAGGGGGAGGAGGGAAAGACCTTCACTTAGTTTCACTTTCAAGTGTATTTATCGTATGTAAAAACATCTTTATCACCACATCTCTCACTATAAAAAGACCATCACAAAACAGCAAGAATGTTCCGGCCAAATGAGGAGAGGACAGGGGAGGGTGTGAGGGGGTAACCCAGCAGGAAATAACAGAGGGAGAAGATGAGGGAGTGGGGTCCCTCCTGTCAATTAGTGGTGATAGACTTCAGAGGGCTGGAACACGAGCAGGCTGGTCGCCGCGGTGACGCTACCTGTCAGTCTGATCGCTCGGGGGAGGGGCTGAAGGGAGTCTGATCGCTCGGGGGAGGGGCTGAAGGGAGTCTGATCGCTCGGGGGAGGGGCTGAAGGGAGTCTGATCGCTCGGGGGAGGGGCTGAAGGGAGTCTGATCGCTCGGGGGAGGGGCTGAAGGGAGTCTGATCGCTCGGGGGAGGGGCTGAAGGGACAAAGCTGCTGAAATAATGACTGATCTCGGAGACAGACAGAGACTACAATACATGTAGGGGAGGGGGTCGGGGTGTGAGGGGTGCTGGTGGGGGGGTAATATAGATACATGTGGGGGTGACCACCACAAGCCTTCCTAGAGAACATCTGCTGTCAGTTTTCCTGGAGATGGCGAGATGGTAGATGGAGAGATGGGAGATGGTAGATGGTGAGATGGTAGATGGAGAGATGGTAGATGGAGAGATGGGAGATGGAGAGATGGTAGAGGAGAGATGGTAGAGGAGAGATGGTAGAGGAGAGATGGTAGATGGAGAGATGGGAGAGGAGGGATGGGAGAGGAGAGATGGTAGATGGAGAGATGGTAGATGGAGAGATGGTAGATGGAGAGATGGGAGAGGAGAGATGGGAGAGGAGAGATGGTAGATGGAGAGATGGTAGATGGAGAGATGGTAGATGGAGAGATGGTAGAGGGAGAGATGGTAGAGGAGAGATGGTAGAGGGAGAGATGGTAGAGGGAGAGATGGTAGAGGGAGAGATGGTAGAGGGAGAGATGGTAGAGGGAGAGATGGTAGAGGGAGAGATGGTAGAGGGAGAGATGGGAGAGGGAGAGATGGGAGAGGGAGAGATGGGAGAGGGAGAGATGGGAGAGGGAGAGATGGGAGAGGAGAGATGGTAGATGGAGAGATGGTAGAGGGAGAGATGGTAGAGGGAGAGATGGTAGAGGGAGAGATGGTAGAGGGAGAGATGGTAGAGGGAGAGATGTGAGATGGAGAGATGTGAGATGGAGAGATGGGAGATGGAGAGATGGGAGAGGAGAGATGGTAGATGGAAAGATGGGAGAGATGGTAGATGGAGAGATGGTAGATGGAGAGATGGTAGATGGAGAGATGGGAGAGGAGAGATGGGAGATGGAGAGATGGGAGAGGAGAGATGGGAGATGGAGAGATGGGAGAGGAGAGATGGTAGATGGAAAGATGGGAGAGGAGAGATGGTAGATGGAAAGATGGGAGAGGAGAGATGGTAGATGGAAAGATGGGAGAGGAGAGATGGTAGATGGAAAGATGGGAGAGGAGAGATGGTAGATGGAAAGATGGGAGAGGAGAGATGGTAGATGGAAAGATGGGAGAGGAGAGATGGTAGATGGAAAGATGGTAGAGGAAAGATGGGAGAGGGAAAGATGGGAGATGGAAAGATGGTAGATGGAAAGATGGGAGAGGAGATGGTAGATGGAAAGATGGGAGAGGAGATGGTAGATGGAAAGATGGGAGAGGAGATGGTAGATGGAAAGATGGGAGAGGAGATGGTAGATGGAAAGATGGGAGAGGAGATGGTAGATGGAAAGATGGGAGAGGAGATGGTAGATGGAAAGATGGGAGAGGAGATGGTAGATGGAAAGATGGGAGAGGAGATGGTAGATGGAAAGATGGGAGAGGAGATGGTAGATGGAAAGATGGGAGAGGAGATGGTAGATGGAAAGATGGGAGAGGAGATGGTAGATGGAAAGATGGGAGAGGAGATGGTAGATGGAAAGATGGGAGAGGAGATGGTAGATGGAGAGATGGGAGAGGAGATGGAAGATGGGAGAGGAGATGGTAGATGGAGAGATGGGAGAGGAGATGGTAGATGGAGAGATGGGAGAGGAGATGGTAGATGGAAAGATGGGAGAGGAGATGGTAGATGGAAAGATGGGAGAGGAGATGGTAGATGGAAAGATGGGAGAGGAGATGGTAGATGGAGAGATGGGAGAGGAGATGGTAGATGGAGAGATGGGAGAGGAGATGGTAGATGGAGAGATGGGAGAGGAGAGATGGAAGATGGGAGAGGAGATGGTAGATGGAGAGATGGGAGAGGAGATGGTAGATGGAGAGATGGTAGATGGGAGAGGAGATGGTAGATGGAGAGATGGGAGAGGAGATGGTAGATGGAGAGATGGTAGATGGGAGAGGAGATGGTGAGATGGGAGAGGAGATGGTGAGATGGGAGAGGAGATTGTAGATGGAGAGATGGGAGAGGCGATGGTGAGATGGGAGAGGAGATGGTAGATGGGAGAGGAGATGGTAGAGATGGTAGATGGAGAGATGGTAGATGGAGAGTACACAAGGACACACACACCCCGAGGTCATAACTAAAGCCTCCACCAGCTGGCTGGAGCCAATCAGAGCTTGGAGCTAGTTGTTGGGGGTCTGTGTGTGTGTGTCTGTACCGGACCAGTAGACCAGACCACTGTCCTGTCACTCCTCATCAGGGACATGTCTGTGTGTCTGTACCGGACCAGTAGACCAGACCACTGTCCTGTCACTCCTCATCAGGGACATGTCTGTGTGTCTGTACCGGACCAGTAGACCAGACCACTGTCCTGTCACTCCTCATCAGGGACATGTCTGTACCGGACCAGTAGACCAGACCACTGTCCTGTCACTCCTCATCAGGGACATGTCTGTGTGTCTGTACCGGACCAGTAGACCAGACCACTGTCCTGTTACTCCTCATCAGGGACATGTCTGTGTGTCTGTACCGGACCAGTAGACCAGACCACTGTCCTGTCACTCCTCATCAGGGACATGTCTGTGTGTCTGTACCGACCAGTAGACCAGACACTGTCCTGTCACTCCTCATCAGGGACATGTCTGTGTGTCTGTACCGGACCAGTAGACCAGACCACTGTCCTGTTACTCCTCATCAGGGACATGTCTGTACCGGACCAGTAGACCAGACCACTGTCCTGTCACTCCTCATCAGGGACATGTCTGTACCGGACCAGTAGACCAGACCACTGTCCTGTCACTCCTCATCAGGGACATGTCTGTACCGGACCAGTAGACCAGACCACTGTCCTGTCACTCCTCATCAGGGACATGTCTGTGTGTCTGTACCGGACCAGTAGACCAGACCACTGTCCTGTCACTCCTCATCAGGGACATGTCTGTACCGGACCAGTAGACCAGACCACTGTCCTGTCACTCCTCATCAGGGACATGTCTGTACCGGACCAGTAGACCAGACCACTGTCCTGTTACTCCTCATCAGGGACATGTCTGTACCGGACCAGTAGACCAGACCACTGTCCTCATCAGGGACATGTCTGTACCGGACCAGTAGACCAGACCACTGTCCTGTCACTCCTCATCAGGGACATGTCTGTACCGGACCAGTAGACCAGACCACTGTCCTGTTACTCCTCATCAGGGACATGTCTGTACCGGACCAGTAGACCAGACCACTGTCCTGTCACTCCTCATCAGGGACATGTCTGTGTGTCTGTACCGGACCAGTAGACCAGACCACTGTCCTGTCACTCCTCATCAGGGACATGTCTGTACCGGACCAGTAGACCAGACCACTGTCCTGTCACTCCTCATCAGGGACATGTCTGTACCGGACCAGTAGACCAGACCACTGTCCTGTCACTCCTCATCAGGGACATGTCTGTGTGTCTGTACCGGACCAGTAGACCAGACCACTGTCCTGTCACTCCTCATCAGGGACATGTCTGTGTGTCTGTACCGGACCAGTAGACCAGACCACTGTCCTGTCACTCCTCATCAGGGACATGTCTGTACCGGACCAGTAGACCAGACCACTGTCCTGTTACTCCTCATCAGGGACATGTCTGTACCGGACCAGTAGACCAGACCACTGTCCTGTCACTCCTCATCAGGGACATGTCTGTACCGGACCAGTAGACCAGACCACTGTCCTGTCACTCCTCATCAGGGACATGTCTGTACCGGACCAGTAGACCAGACCACTGTCCTGTCACTCCTCATCAGGGACATGTCTGTACCGGACCAGTAGACCAGACCACTGTCCTGTTACTCCTCATCAGGGACATGTCTGTACCGGACCAGTAGACCAGACCACTGTCCTGTCACTCCTCATCAGGGACATGTCTGTACCGGACCAGTAGACCAGACCACTGTCCTGTCACTCCTCATCAGGGACATGTCTGTCTGTACCGGACCAGTAGACCAGACCACTGTCCTGTCACTCCTCATCAGGGACATGTCTGTGTGTCTGTACCGGACCAGTAGACCAGACCACTGTCCTGTCACTCCTCATCAGGACATGTCTGTACCGGACCAGTAGACCAGACCACTGTCCTGTCACTCCTCATCAGGGACATGTCTGTACCGGACCAGTAGACCAGACCACTGTCCTGTTACTCCTCATCAGGGACATGTCTGTGTGTCTGTACCGGACCAGTAGACCAGACCACTGTCCTGTCACTCCTCATCAGGGACATGTCTGTACCGGACCAGTAGACCAGACCACTGTCCTGTCACTCCTCATCAGGGACATGTCTGTACCGGACCAGTAGACCAGACCACTGTCCTGTCACTCCTCATCAGGGACATGTCTGTACCGGACCAGTAGACCAGACCACTGTCCTGTCACTCCTCATCAGGGACATGTCTGTACCGGACCAGTAGACCAGACCACTGTCCTGTTACTCCTCATCAGGGCATGTCTGTACCGGACCAGTAGACCAGACCACTGTCCTGTCACTCCTCATCAGGGACATGTCTGTGTGTCTGTACCGGACCAGTAGACCAGACCACTGTCCTGTTACTCCTCATCAGGGACATGTCTGTACCGGACCAGTAGACCAGACCACTGTCCTGTCACTCCTCATCAGGGACATGTCTGTACCGGACCAGTAGACCAGACCACTGTCCTGTTACTCCTCATCAGGGACATGTCTGTACCGGACCAGTAGACCAGACCACTGTCCTGTTACTCCTCATCAGGGACATGTCTGTGTGTCTGTACCGGACCAGTAGACCAGACCACTGTCCTGTTACTCCTCATCAGGGACATGTCTGTGTGTCGACCAGTAGACCAGACCACTGTCCTGTTACTCCTCATCAGGGACATGTCTGTGTGTCTGTACCGGCCAGTAGACCAGACCACTGTCCTGTCACTCCTCATCAGGGACATGTCTGTGTCTGTACCGACCAGTAGACCAGACCACTGTCCTGTTACTCCTCATCAGGGACATGTCTGTGTGTCTGTACCGGACCAGTAGACCAGACCACTGTCCTGTCACTCCTCATCAGGGACATGTCTGTGTGTCTGTACCGACCAGTAGACCAGACCACTGTCCTGTTACTCCTCATCAGGGACATGTCTGTACCGACCAGTAGACCAGACCACTGTCCTGTTACTCCTCATCAGGGACATGTCTGTACCGGACCAGTAGACCAGACCACTGTCCTGTTACTCCTCATCAGGGACATGTCTGTGTGTGTGTGTGTGTCTGTACCGGACCAGTGGGACCTGAAGGGAAACCAACATGGCGGACTGGGACCTGAAGGGAAACCAACATGGCGGACTGGGACCTGAAGGGAAACCAACATGGCGGACTCAGACCTGAAGGGAAACCAACATGGCGGACTGGGACCATGGGAACTGAAGGGAAACCAACATGGCGGACTGGGACCTGAAGGGAAACCAACATGGCGGACTGGGACCTGAAGGGAAACCAACATGGCGGACTGGGACCTGAAGGGAAACCAACATGGCGGACTGGGACCTGAAGGGAAACCAACATGGCGGACTCAGACCTGAAGGGAAACCAACATGGCGGACTCGGACCTGAAGGGAAACCAACATGGCGGACTCGAACCTGAAGGGAAACCAACATGGCGGACTGGGACCTGAAGGGAAACCAACATGGCGGACTCAGACCTGAAGGGAAACCAACATGGCGGACTGGGACCATGGGACCTGAAGGGAAACCAACATGGCGGACTAGGACCTGAAGGGAAACCAACATGGCGGACTGGGACCTGAAGGGAAACCAACATGGCGGACTGGGACCTGAAGGGAAACCAACATGGCGGACTGGGACCTGAAGGGAAACCAACATGGCGGACTGGGACCTGAAGGGAAACCAACATGGCGGACTGGGACCTGAAGGGAAACCAACATGGCGGACTGGGACCTGAAGGGAAACCAACATGGCGGACTCAGACCTGAAGGGAAACCAACATGGCGGACTGGGACCGTGGGACCTGAAGGGAAACCAACATGGCGGACTGGGACCTGAAGGGAAACCAACATGGCGGACTGGGACCTGAAGGGAAACCAACATGGCGGACTGGGACCGTGGGACCTGAAGGGAAACCAACATGGCGGACTGGGACCGTGGGACCTGAAGGGAAACCAATCAGCTGGATTATTGTGGAGGATTTACCAGACTCACCACAGAGTCCATCTGGTTGTATCTGGCAATGTCTTTATGTAGAGTCCTCAGCATGATCATAGCCACCATACCAGACAGGAAGAGAACGATCACCAGAGAGTTCATGATGCTGGGGGACAAGACACACACAGTTACAGATAGAAGGGGTGTGTGTGTGTGTGTGTGTGTGAGAGAGACTCACCTGAACCACTGAATGTTGGTGTGAGGCATGGACTCCAGAATGTAGTCCCAACGTGATGCCCATCTGATGTGCTTGTCCTCCTAGAGACAACACCAGCGTTTATATTACACCCACTGAACACATGACTAACCTCTCCTGAGACCTGACGACTCGCATTAGCTCCTCAAGCTTATGTCTAGGCTTTAGCTCAGTGGGCTAGCCGGCGTTACAGCACGTAGGAAACCAGAGACTGAACCTAGTCAGTCACACAGACAGAGGCATTTCCATTTCAAATGATCATGGGGTTTAGAAACCTACCACAAACTGGACAGAGTAGGTATAGCCGATCTTCAGCTCTCCACTGAACTTGTTGTTCAGGTACATGGGCCCTCCTGTACAGTCAGGTGCCTCCACTTTGGTGTGTTTATAGCTTTGGAGGAGAGGAGGAAGAGAGGAGGGAGAGGAAGAAGAGGAGAGGAACAAAAGAGGTGGGAAGGAGGAGAGAATAGGTTAAGTCAAAATAAATAAATACTTGATGTGAATTAAAGAGAGACATCATTACTTTGAGTAGAAACACACATTATCTAAGAATGAACATTTCATGGAGACGAGAGAAATAAGGAATGAATTGTTAACAACTAGATAACCCTAAGGGGTGAATTCTAACTTCACATCAATGAATGACTAAGTGACAGTGAGGATTGTCCCCTCAGTGAGTGACCGTTTGACCCCTACCTCTTGGGCTCCATCTTGGCAGCGACCAGTCTAGCCCCAGCTGCCTCGTTCTCCACCACATGATAGTGAATGGTGATGTCAACATGGTTGAAGACATAGAATGTGTCTTTGTCCTTAAAGTCAGACTGGAACGAGGAAACAGTTATGCGCTTTATAACGTGTTATAAGCACGTATAAGCCTTTATAATGTCTTATTACAAGTCTTGTGTTATGTCTATCTAGCAAAACGTTTGACTAAAAACGTCCCGACTCAGAGGCCTAACCTCCACACACAGGATATGAATTGACTCACGTTGACAACACAAGCGTCTTTGGGTCGTCCTGCCTCAGTGACGTAGCAGCCGATGGGAAACCCTGGGTTACAGAACTTCTGTCCATCCTCAACATCATAACACCAGGTCACCGGCATGTTGTCCACTATCCTACAGGAGACAGACACAGGGTTACAGCATGTTGTCCACTATCCTACAGGAGACAGACACAGGGTTACAGCATGTTGTCAACTATCCTACAGGAGGTAGACACAGGGTTACAGCATGTTGTCCACTATCCTACAGGAGGTAGACACAGGGTTACAGCATGTTGTCCACTATCCTACAGGAGGTAGACACAGGGTTACAGCATGTTGTCCACTATCCTACAGGAGGTAGACACAGGGTTACAGCATGTTGTCCACTATCCTACAGGAGACAGACACAGGGTTACAGCATGTTGTCCACTATCCTACAGGAGGTAGACACAGGGTTACAGCATGTTGTCCACTATCCTACAGGAGGTAGACACAGGGTTACAGCATGTTGTCCACTATCCTACAGGAGACAGACACAGGGTTACGGCATGTTGTCCACTATCCTACAGGAGACAGACACAGGGTTACGGCATGTTGTCCACTATCCTACAGGAGGTAGACACAGGGTTACAGCATGTTGTCCACTATCCTACAGGAGACAGACACAGGGTTACGGCATGTTGTCCACTATCCTACAGGAGGTAGACACAGGGTTACAGCATGTTGTCCACTATCCTACAGGAGGTAGACACAGGGTTACGGCATGTTGTCCACTATCCTACAGGAGGTAGACACAGGGTTACAGCATGTTGTCAACTATCCTACAGGAGGTAGACACAGGGTTACAGCATGTTGTCCACTATCCTACAGGAGGTAGACACAGGGTTACAGCATGTTGTCCACTATCCTACAGGAGGTAGACACAGGGTTACAGCATGTTGTCCACTAACCTACAGGAGGTAGACACAGGGTTACAGCATGTTGTCCACTATCCTACAGGAGGTAGACACAGGGTTACAGCATGTTGTCCACTATCCTACAGGAGGTAGACACAGGGTTACAGCATGTTGTCCACTATCCTACAGGAGGTAGACACAGGGTTACAGCATGTTGTCCACTATCCTACAGGAGGTAGACACAGGGTTACAGCATGTTGTCCACTATCCTACAGGAGGTAGACACAGGGTTACAGCATGTTGTCCACTATCCTACAGGAGGTAGACACAGGGTTACAGCATGTTGTCCACTATCCTACAGGAGGTAGACACAGGGTTACAGCATGTTGTCCACTATCCTACAGGAGGTAGACACAGGGTTACAGCATGTTGTCCACTATCCTACAGGAGGTAGACACAGGGTTACAGCATGTTGTCCACTATCCTACAGGAGGTAGACACAGGGTTACAGCATGTTGTCCACTATCCTACAGGAGGTAGACACAGGGTTACGGACAGTGTGTGGTTGAGACAGTGGTCCAATCCCAAATCGATCCCTAAACCCCTAGACACTTATGGAGATCTGATTGGATTTGACAGGTGTACGCTATATGGTATTAACTCCACCTTGTCCTCTGATAGGCTAGGAGGAAGTTTAATCATATTGCTGATAGCAGGGCTCGGCAACAGGAGTGGAAAGTTCATATTTGTTTTGTTGGATTTTAGATTTGGGTCAAAAAAGATCAGCAAAATCACCAGGAATTCAGCCCAAATGTTTTTTTTTAAATATATTTAATCGTGTCAATGTAACCATGGTATAAAAATTTTACTTTCTGGCCCACCCTCCCATCCGCTCCGACAACAATCAGTCTGAGGTTTAATCTAGTCGCCTACCCCTGGTCAACACCAATCACATCCTCTCAGATCTCCACAACTGCCTAATATTCAGGGATCTATTTGGGATTGGGGCAGTTGTCTATGGGGTCAGAGGACAATACAAGCCAAGCTCTCCACCTAGTGGCCACATGAGTCAGTGTAAGTGTCTGAAGTCTGGCTTGAATCCCAGCTTGTGAACTCTAGACTTCCTGTATGGGAAATGTGTGTTCACGTCTCAATTCAGAAGAATTAGATATGTGTCTATTGCACAAAACAGAGAACGGATCTCTAACCAGCGGTGCTGGTAGTTAGCGGTATGAATGTCTAACCAGCGGTGCTGGTAGTTAGCGGTATGAATGTCTAACCAGCGGTGCTGGTAGTTAGCGGTATGAATGTCTAACCAGCGGTGCTGGTAGTTAGCGGTATGAATGTCTAACCAGCTGTGCTGGTAGTTAGCGGTATGAATGTCTAACCAGCGGTGCTGGTAGTTAGCGGTATGAATGTCTAACCAGCGGTGCTGGTAGTTAGCGGTATGAATGTCTAACCAGCGGTGCTGGTAGTTAGCAGTATGAATGTCTAACCAGCGGTGCTGGTGGTTAGCAGTATGAATATCTAACCAGCGGTGCTGGTAGTTAGCAGTATGAATGTCTAACCAGCGGTGCTGGAAGTTAGCAGTATGAATATCTAACCAGCGGTGCTGGTAGTTAGCAGTATGAATATCTTACCAGTGGTGCTGGTAGTTGAGCAGCATGCCTTTCTTCAGAAAGTCCAGGTGGGCTTTGTCCTCTGGCTTGTTGGTGTTGTAGGATTTAGTACACACCGGCTTACAATCCACCTTCTTCTTGAACTCAAACTTCAACACAGACATACAATGATTTACTCAACTTCCTGCTGAGAGTTAGAATAGTAGAATACACAGGGTGACATTTATCATTTTGTTGTGAATCAGCAGTTTTCCTCTCGTTATGTCAGTCAGTCATGGTCAGCCAATTAGCCCATGCAAACTAACATATTTCAGATGGCTTATCGTAAAACAAATTTAGCAATCTAAACTTGTTACGTGGGGTCGGCATTGATGTGGCTACGCAGACACGCGAGCAACTGCAGCCCCCTCATGATGAGCTCAGATGACTTGTGACCCCCACCCCCAGCAGAGTTGCCCATCCCTGATTTATCATGTAGGTACAGGTAGTACACACCAGAGTGAAGGGGGAGTCGTTCATTCAGGGTGAGGTATGAAGGTGCAGAACATTGTAATGAGATTAGAAATGTAATACCAACAGGATATTAAAGTGTGTGTGTACATCACCCACCTTGTAGGGAGAGGGCTCAATTCTTTCGCCAAACAAAACCTGACCCAAATTCTCAGACGGGCGCTTCTCAGAGTCGATAGCGCAGAAATCAAACCTGAAGAATACAAGGAGAGGAAAAGAGATTTGACAAATGTTCTGTTTCAGCAACACCAAGCCAGCCCATAACAAGATGAACATGCCCTGAGAGTTCCCACAACACCAAGCCAGCCCATAACAAGATGAACATGCCCTGAGAGTTCCCACAACACCAAGCCAGCCCATAACAAGATGAACATGCCCTGAGAGTTCCCACAACACCAAGCCAGCCCATAACAAGATGAACATGCCCTGAGAGTTCCCACAACACCAAGCCAGCCCATAACAAGATGAACATGCCCTGAGAGTTCCCACAACACCAAGCCAGCCCATAACAAGATGAACATGCCCTGAGAGTTCCCACAACACCAAGCCAGCCCATAACAAGATGAACATGCCCTGAGAGTTCCCACAACACCAAGCCAGCCCATAACAAGATGAACATGCCCTGAGAGTTCCCACAACACCAAGCCAGCCCATAACAAGATGAACATGCCCTGAGAGTTCCCACAACACCAAGCCAGCCCATAACAAGATGAACATGCCCTGAGAGTTCCCACAACACCAAGCCAGCCCATAACAAGATGAACATGCCCTGAGAGTTCCCACAACACCAAGCCAGCCCATAACAAGATGAACATGCCCTGAGAGTTCCCACAACACCAAGCCAGCCCATAACAAGATGAACATGCCCTGAGAGTTCCCACAACACCAAGCCAGCCCATAACAAGATGAACATGCCCTGAGAGTTCCCACAACACCAAGCCAGCCCATAACAAGATGAACATGCCCTGAGAGTTCCCACAACACCAAGCCAGCCCATAACAAGATGAACATGCCCTGAGAGTTCCCACAACACCAAGACAGAAACGTTAACACAACATATGATTTCTACTTCAGTTCACAAACTGTAGCATATCGTCTTCCTTTTTAAACCATCTGCTGCTGGTACTTTCTCTATATACCCAGAATTCTATTTCAACAACAACCTCTCCATCACACAGCAAGCTAACATAAAGAAGGTCACATTTCTCACGCACACTTAACACAGACGTCACTTCAATTACAGTCCCCTGACCCTCTCCACAACCCCTCAGTGGAAAAGGCACATTAGTGTTTGTTACCGAGCAGTTCTCTAACGGTGTGACAGAACAGCTCCTGTGGCTGAGCATGTTGAGGCCTCTAGTATCACATTTAACTCAGGTTAATAATAAATAAAGTCATTCAGACGTCTCATAACAACCCTAAGTAGCTGTCGTTATCAATGTATCCCATCTTTGATTTAATGCCATTGGAGTTTTCAGATCCAGAGTAAGGACTGAAACTGGTTTTAAGTGGCCTGTTTCTATGACGTAAGCCAATATCTATATCTTCTATTGACTAATTCTCTCTAAAACATGATTCAGCTAATCTTAAACATTAGGCAGCCATTTTGTTGAAGCAGAACTACTGTAATAGAACAGTGCTTGACTTGGACTGATATAGGTGCCGGTAATGTTTGTATTTAGGTGCAGGAGCTCCACCATACTTTTGAGCTAATATTCTATAAGATGTGCAGGAATTCAAGCAGTAAAATAAAGTTGAGGTGCCGGTACTCAGCTCCGGTGAGTTCCTGTCCAAGTCAAGCACTGCAATAGAGTATTATTAATATCGTCTATGGGCCTCAGAATTCCTAGACCATTGCATTCCAGTCACAGTTGGATATGGCTGGTGCTGCTATAAAGTGACAGAGCGGGAGAAAGAGACAGGAGAAAGAGAGAGGGGAGAAAGAGTAGGAGAGGATTGTGTGTGACTGACAGGAGAAAGAGTCAGAGAGGATGGTGACAGAGAGATGCTCTAGTTTATCAGACAGTATTATTGCGCCTAGTCCGACCTTGCTGACTTCACCATGCTCCTAACACATGTCTGTATCCCAAATGTCACTCTATTCCTTACACAGTGCACTACTTTTGACCAGGGCCTATAGGTCGTTGGTCAAAAGTAGTGCACTGTATAGGGAGCCATTTGGAACGCAACCTATATCTCCCCGTACACTAAGTCTGCATCTACACAATAAGAACACTGTCCAAAAGCACCAAACCCACAGCCTTCTGCAGCGAGACTGAGAAATGTATTAGACCAATAAGACGTTGTTGTTGTTGTTCCTGATGTACTTACGCAGTGTATTCATAGGGCAAGACAGACTCCACAGAATCCAGTCTGTTCACAAATACCTCGATGGTCGACTGAAAAACAATCAAAAGCATGGTTATTTTCTCAAAATGGTAGATGACAAATCGGCAACAACATCTAGAATACAGCACAACTTGCAGCTGTTTTTTCCCCTCAAAGGCACAATTAGGTTAATGACTAGAGATCTGAAATGGGAGGGAGGAGGAGGAGGGCTACATAACTTTACAGGATTTCTTTATGTCCTGTTCCGCAGTGGAATTGATTCTTATCAGTTCTTATTCAGGCCCTGTAGGGCATGCCTTCCTCAAAGAACAACTGTCATGCAGTTGACAGCTCTCTTTTAGATTAGGATAATGCTGAATTTGGGACATAATTATACAATTTAATGACAAGCAACTTCTGATCACAAGTATGGATTAACTAATTAGCTCTATACAACACAAGTTAAGCAGTTGTATCACAAGTAGTAGCCCAACTAGGTCGTAGGGGGTGCTAATTAACTAGCTAGCTTTCTAGCGACCAATATGCATACAGACAGCTACTGTGATTAGTTGGCCAACAACACTGGTTCTAACTAGCTAGCTAGCCACATTTAGATTCTACTAACGTTACCATTGAATCTGGATAGCTAAGACAACAAGCTGTTCTGATCCCTTCCAAGGAGTTTCAGAATGCTAACATTAGCAGCTAGCTAGCAAGTTAACCGGTAGCTAGCTTTACTTGCCAGCTGATAATTAGAAGGATGATAGTATGAAACCGTCGGCGCTACAAGCTTATCACAAGGCCCTGCGCATTTTTAGATCTAACTACCTTACAGTCCGGTACTTCATTCTCTTTCCCAGCTTGTCCTGGTTCACAAAAACTAACAGGGGCCAGACCCGGAAGATAGAAACTTGTAGCGCTGTGTAGCAGAAGGAAGATGACCAAAACAGAGCCTCTCGCTCTGTGCAGGGAGCACATTTTCATCTTCTCTCGACGAACCTAGTTAGCTAAACGTTTCTTGGGGTAACGTTAATATCTGTCTACACTGGGGGTGACAGGTTAGCTGGCATTTGAATTCACTAGATAGGACAGTTGACATAAGGTAGCTAACGTTAACTAGCTAACGTTAACTAGCTGGTATGTCTGCCTCC
This sequence comes from Salmo salar, assembly GCF_965601325.2. Lineage (NCBI taxonomy): Eukaryota > Metazoa > Chordata > Actinopteri > Salmoniformes > Salmonidae > Salmo > Salmo salar. The sequence goes on from NC_138307.1 coordinate 28,665,241, forward strand.
GTAGCTACCTAATCTAGATAGTTTTCCTGCAGCGAGCAGACACGTCATCTGCGTCGACATGGATGTTTTCTTCAGTGGAGGATTATGGGACTCTGGAGGTCAAGTTGGCTTGGCTGTTGTTGAAAGAATAGCACTTTGTGTTAAATATAACACATTGTCCGACTAAATGTAGAATAAAAACGGGTTTATTGTCATGATTTCTAATTCTGCTGAGAATCAAACAGCTAAATTCAGATCACCTTACAATTTAGGCTCTGGCAGGAAGTGCCTATTCCAACAACAACCTGGAGATGGCAGTGTAAAACTAATCTTTCTCTCAAAACAAGAACTAGTATTCTCCATGTTTGTCAGTGCAGTCATCCCAAAGCACAATAACATGTTATAGGAGTAATGCTGTGAAGTAAAGCAGAAAATCAGAAAAGCATCTGAAGGTGAGAGGTAGGTTTATTCATTAGGCCATTATACTGTTGTAACGCTGTATGGACAGCACTGTTACCACAGCACAGCACATTGCATATATTTCAGTGGTTGGAAGCAGTTTGTTAAATTGTTAATCATTTGTAATCTGTAGCATAATAACACCACACACAGGCATAGGTTAACCAAACAACAAGCACACCTCCGTTTATACAGTCAGTCACATAAAACAAAATAAAGTAAATCATTATATAAGTGTTAAATCCTCAATGATTGTGAAAAACTAGTTAAACAGTAATTTTCATAATTAATATCTTGACACCATGATTTTATTCCATAGTGTAGTTAACCAGAATGTAGCCACTGAGCAGCTATACAAGCCATACACTAAGTATTACATATGCAGACGGTTTTCATTGAGTATACAAGATTGACAGCTTCCATAATTTAGTATATTCTCCTCATTTCAAACCCCTTTAAGATGTTAGATTCATTCTGAGTGTTTGCAGAAGTCATCAAACAAACTCCTGTAATCATTGTCCATGGACAAATGACACAAACGAAAACCTTGAGGGACTGGCGAGTGTGTATGTTTTCTGGACGAAGGTGTGTGTGAGGTGGAGGAAGCCGTAATGAACCATGGTAATGCTAGAGTATAGAGAAGACACTAGATGCAACAAGCCCTGAGAATAGCAGCCTTCTGATCCTCCATCTTCTGTCCCTCAGCAGCAAGGTGACAGGACAGAGTATCCAAACTATCTGGAACAGGGCTGAGCACCCACTACCAGGAAGCAGCCCTCTTCACCCTTCAGGAAGCACAGTGGACAGCCCTCTTCACCCTTCAGGAAGCACGGTGGACAGCAGCAGCATTACTGTCCTCCTCTCTCCTTTCCTCCTAGTAATTGTGTAGTCTGTGTTGAGTTATTCTCTGTGTAGTCCTCTGGAGTTCCAGAGCAGTCCAGTCACCCTGGCCTCAAACCCCAGGACCCTGCTCACTGGATCAGACCCAGACTTCATTCTGTTCCCTCTGTTGTTTTTCTCTCTCAGGTTCTACATCTTTCAAACTACTCCCTACCCTAAATGCTGCAGCAGAAAGTTGGTTGCCACATTGATGTCGTTGTTGGACACTCTGAGGGCATCCTGAGCATCTATTCTGGAGAAGCCCATCTCCATCAATCTGGCAACCTAGGGAAACAGAAATAAACACACAAACATCAGAAATGCTAACACGAAACTGGTAAAGAAATGCAATTCCGTGTCTGCACTCACACACAGTGCTCACCTGTTCTTCAGCTACAGGAGTGTTGATCAAGGGAGGAGCTGTGGGCTCCAGCAGTGGTGGAGCTGTGGGGTGGAGCTGCAGCGGTGGAGCTGTGGGGTGGAGCTGCAGCGGTGGAGCTGTGGGGTGGAGCTGCAGCGGTGGAGCTGTAGGGTGGAGCTGCAGCGGTGAAGAGGGGTGTGGCTGCAGCGGTGAAGAGGGGTGTGGCTGCAGCGGTGAAGAGGGGTGTGGTTGTGGCTCTGGGGGAAGGTTCTGTCCTCTGTATCTCAGCGATGGGAAAAATCTGTTCCAGTTCATTAGGCCATTCTGGGAAGGACAGAGAGGGACAATCATGGTGCGTTCAAGACAACTGGGAACTCTGTGAAAATAAAAAAAGATCACAGACTTGAAAAAATCACGACGTCAGTGATCTTCAAGTCAGAGAAGTTGGAGCTCTAGGATAATGCCCGAGTTTCCAACTTGTAATTCTGAGATGACCGTTTAAAGTGATTTTTCCCAGTCAGCATTAGTTTTTTCCCCAGAGTTCCCAGTTGTCTGGAACGCACTGAAGTTGGAGACTGTGTTCATTTTGGCAGCCATTTTAAATGTAGTCTTTTGACTAAAATAGCTTTTAGTCAGTCACATTTTAGTCATTTTGTCCTTCTTAGTTTCAGTTATTGTCAGTCGACTAAAACTCTGGACAATTTTTGTCTAGTTTTATTCAGTAATTTTAGTCATATTTTAGTCAATGCATTTTCCATTAAATCATTCATATTTAGGCTACCTCTAACTTCCATCATGTGCATATTCAGTCTTGTCCAAATAGGCTTACTAGTATACACTGAGTATACAAAACATTAAGAACACCTGCTCTTTCCATGACAGACTGACCAGATGAATCCAGCTGAAAGCCATGATCCCTTACTGATCTCACGTTAAATCCACTTCAATCAGTGTCAATGAAGGGGAGGAGACAGGTTAAAGAAGGATTTTAAAGCCTTGAAACAATTGAGACATGGATTGTGTATGTGTGCCATTCAGAGGGTGAATGGGCAAGACAAAATATTTAAGTTCCTTTGAATGGGTATGGTAGTAGTTGCCAGGCACACCGGTTTGTGCCAAGAACTGCAACGCTGCTGGGTTTTTCACACTCATCAGTTTCCTGTGTGTATCAAGAAACCACCCAAAAGACATCCAGCCAACTTGACAGCTGTGGAAAGCATTGGAGTCAATATGGTCCAGCATCCCTGTGGAACGCTCTTGACACCTTGAAGAGTGCATGCACCAACAAATAACTTAGCTGGCAACATGGCTATTGTGGCAGTAACCATAGCCATCATTAACCATAGGCTACAAATACAACGCCTTGGTTACAGGTTAAAGGCATAAGACTCTCATTAATCTAACCACATTGTCTGATTTCAAAAAGGCTTTACAGCGAAAGCAAAACATTAGATTATGTTAGGAGAGTACATAGACACAAATAATCACACAGCCATTTTCCAAGCAAGCATATATGTCACATAAACCCAAACCACAGCTAAATGCAGCACTAACCTTTGATGATCTTCATCAGATGACACTCCTAGGACATTATGTTATACAATACATGCATGTTTTGTTCAATCAAGTTCATATTAATATCAAAAAAGAGCTTTTTACATTAGCATGTGATGTTCAGAACTAGCATACCCACCGAAAACTTCCGGTAAATTTACTAAATTACTCATGATAAACGTTGACAAAATACATAACAATTATTTTAAGAATTATAGATACAGAACTCCTTTATGCAATCGCTGTGTCCGATTTTAAAATAGCTTTTCGGCTAAGCACATTTTGCAATATTCTGAGTGCATAGCTCGGCCATCACGGCTAGCTATTTTGTCATCCGCCAACTTCGGGGTCACCTAAACTCAGAATTACTATTAGAAAAATCGGATTACCTTTGCTGTTCTTCGTCAGAATGCACTCCCAGGACTTCTACTTCAACAACAAATGTTGTTTTGGTTCCAAATAATCCATAGTTATATCCAAATACCTCCGTTTTGTTAGTGCATTCAGGTCACTATCCGAAGGGTAACGGGCGAGCGCATTTCATGACAAAGAATTTCAAAATATTCCATTACCGTACTTAGAAGCATGTCAAACGCTGTTTAAAATCAATTTTTATGCCATAAATAGCGATAATATTCCAACCGGGCAACGTTGTATTCATTCAAAGAGAGAAAGAAAAACATGGCAAGTTCTCGTGACCGCGTATCTCCAGTCTCACTGTCCCCAGGCTGACCACTTACAAACTCTGCTCCTATACTTTGCCCAGAGACAGCAGACACCCCATTCCACTTTCTGGCAGCTTTAGAGAGCCAATGGAAGCCTTAGAAAGTGTCACGTTACAGCACAGATGCTGTATTTTCGATAGAGATGCAACAGAAGGACAACAAATTGTCAGACAGGGCACTTCGTGCATGGAATCTTCTCAGGTTTTGGCCTGCCATATGAGTTCTGTTATACTCACAGACACCATTCAAACAGTTTTAGAAACTTTAGTGTTTTCTATCCAAATCTACTAATTATATGCATATTCTAGTTTCTGGGCAGGAGTAGTAACCAGATTAAATCGACTTCCTGTTTCACTAGGATATAAAAATGAGGTAACACGCATGAAATATCCCACTGTCATCCAGCACCATGAAGAAAACTAAATAACTGGCAGTTGAAAAGGGACAGATGGTCGTAGACCTTCATATATCACTGAGCTCTGTCAGGGCAATTATTTAAAACATCCAAAGATATGGAACAGTTAAACCTCACGGGTAGAGGACGCAAATGCATTTTACCCCCCAGGATGGTGAGAGAAGCAACAAAATCCCCAATAATCACTGTGAAAGAATTGCAGGCCTTGGTGGCGTCTTGGGGTCACCAGGTTTCAAAAAGCACCATCAGACGCCACCTCCACAACCACAGGCTCTTTGGAAGGGTTGCCAGAAGAAAGCCCTTTCTGACTCCAAGACACAGACGCAAGCGCTTGGAGTTTGCCAAACGTAATTCAAATTATGACTGGAAGAGGGTACTCTGGTCAGATGAGGCCAAAATTGAACGTTTTGGTCAGATACAGCATTGGCGTCGAAACAGAGATGCATACAAGGAGAGGCACGCTGAAATATGGTGGTGGGTCAGTGATGTTTTGGGCCTGTTTTAATTCCAGAGGTCCAGGAAAACTGGTTAAGATTGATGGCATAATGAATTCCACCAAGTATCTGACAATCTGGTTGCCTCTGCCAGAAGGCTGGGACTTGGCCGTCGTTGGACTTTCCAACAAGACAAAGACCCAAAAACATAGCTCAAGATCCACTCAGAAATGGTTCTGTGACAACAAAATCAATGTTCTGCCATGGCCATCTCAGTCACCAGAAATCAATCCAATCAAAAACCTGTGGGCTGAGTGGAAGAGGGCAGTTGATAAGCACAAACCCAAGAATGTGAAGGATCTTGAAAGGATCTGCATAGAGGAATGGTCCAAAATCCCTCCAAATGTGTTCCTTAACCTTGTCAAACATTACAGGAAAAGACTCCATGTTGTTATCCTTGCCAGAGGTGGTGGCACTAAGTACTAAATGAGGAGTGCCAATAATTATGAAACCTTGATTTTGGTTCAATGTATTTTGTATTAAATAATTGTATATTTTGTTTGGTTCCATTGAAACATTAATAAAGTACAGTATTTCTCACATGTTGGTATTGAGTTTCTCTCTATAATTATATTGTTTATATATTTAAGTATTGTTTGTGCAATGCCAGTCAGGGGTGGCAGTAATTTTGGAGCCCACTGTACATACTGTATTCTACTTTAGTCAATGCCACTCCGACATTTCTCTAATATGTATATATTTCTTAATTCCATTCTTTTACTTTTAGATTTGTGTGTATTGTTGTGAATTGTTAGATATTAGTGCACTGTTGGCGTTAGGAACACAAGCATTTCACTACACCCACAATAGCATCTGCTATATATGTGTGTGACCAATAAAATGTGATTTGATTTAAATGGAAGACTCATCACAATGATCAGAAATGCACTATGTGGCTTTAGCTAGCTAACTATCTGATTATCTGCATATGAGTCATCATTATTGACTTACATGTTTATTTCTCCAGATATACAAGTGTCTAAGCGCATCATGTCAGCTTCAGTTCTGATTCAGAGAAAATGACTACAGCCATGTCTGTAGCTTGTGTTCCTTGCAGTACGCCACTGGGCTTTTCTTTAGGCCCTCAAATGATATCATTCTTGCATTCTATGGCCAGAAAAATACATCTTCACCAACATTTAGAAATGACAGCTAAATGTGGTCAGATTTTTTTTGGGGGGGGGGTTCAGGCTTATTTAATGAAGCCTAAAATAGCATTATTATTAAGTGTTACAGTTTCTTGTGGAAACCTTTGTCAGTCACCTTTAAACAATTTACAGCTCTGATTTTCTCCCCATCATAACAGCCGTAGGGGCTAAACAGCATTGAATCAATTGAAATGGGGAGAATCTGAGCTCTCCAACAATGCCAGAATTATTGCTGTACTCCTGATATTAAATAAATAGCATTACATAGTATTACCAATTATTTAAAAAAGGCAAAATGGCAAAATATGGCTTTGGATGTGATCAAAGCAAAAATGGCCAATATAAACATGATTGTTTCTATACAGAATAATGGTCATGTACACTTTAGAAGAGCCCTGCCTGCACATCAGTTCAAAAGACAGTGACCACCGGGAGCTGTGTGTTGGAAAGGCAGCAGGACTATAAACTCAAGTAGCCTACGCATGTGAAGGACATTCATTCTACCAATGAGAGGATTGCATTAAATATTCTGCAAAGGCATGCATGCTTCTGATTGGCCAAAACTCATCAGAAGGAGGGTCATGTCAAATGGAATGTCCATTAGTCTGTGTGTGTGTGTGTGTGTGTGTGTGTGTGTGTGTGTGTGTGTGTGTGTGTGTGTGTGTGTGTGTGTGTGTAGTACTGTGTGCGTGTATGTGTAGTACTGTGTGCGTGTGTGTGTGTAGTACTGTGTGTGTATGTGTAGTACTGTGTGCGTGTGTGTGTGTAGTACTGTGTGCGTGTATGTGTAGTACTGTGTGCGTGTGTGTGTGTAGTACTGTGTGTGTGTGTGTAGTACTGTGTGTGTGTGTATGTCTCCATACCTGTGGCTGTGGTGGTCTGTGGTTCCTCGTGGCCTGCTGGAACTGGGCCAGCAGCATATGTTGATCATGGAGATCCATCCTCTGCTGTCTCTGGATGTCCAGCGTAGCCCCCATCCCCAGGGGGGTTTCACTGGGGGGCAGGGGCCCGGAGAACAGGGGCTCCAGGACGAAGGCCCCTACACGGGACAGCCACCGGGGTACGAAGAGAAGCCGCTGCACCCTCAGAGCATTTCCGTGGTACAGCTTCCCAGAGAGCTGAGGGAAACACGCTGTGGTTCAGACTGTGGGGTTGCGTGTGGATTTAGAATTTCTGAAGAAGCCACTGCGGTTGGGTAATACTGGTTGCTATGCAACAGGGTCAGTGTGGTGTGAACTCACCAGTCCACTGAGAGCAACGAGCCACATGAACGGACTGGAGGTCAGGAGCTGAAACAACATGCTGAACACTATGTAACTCTACATATTAACCACTGACCCCCACCATGCTGAACACTATGTAACTCTACATATTAACCACTGACCCCCACCATGCTGAACACTATGTAACTCTACATATTAACCACTGACCCCCACCACGCTGAACACTATGTAACTCTACATATTAACCACTGACCCCCACCACGCTGAACACTATGTAACTCTACATATTAACCACTGACCCCCACCACGCTGAACACTATGTAACTCTACATATTAACCACTGACCCCCACCACGCTGAACACTATGTAACTCTACATATTAACCACTGACCCCCACCACGCTGAACACTATGTAACTCTACATATTAACCCCTGACCCCCACCATGCTGAACACTATGTAACTCTACATATTAACCACTGACCCCCACCACGCTGAACACTATGTAACTCTACATATTAACCACTGACCCCCACCACGCTGAACACTATGTAACTCTACATATTAACCACTGACCCCCACCACGCTGAACACTATGTAACTCTACATATTAACCCCTGACCCCCACCATGCTGAACACTATGTAACTCTACATATTAACCCCTGACCCCCACCATGCTGAACACTATGTAACTCTACATATTAACCACTGACCCCCACCACGCTGAACACTATGTAACTCTACATATTAACCACTGACCCCCACCACGCTGAACACTATGTAACTCTACATATTAACCCCTGACCCCCACCACGCTGAACACTATGTAACTCTACATATTAACCCCTGACCCCCACCATGCTGAACACTATGTAACTCTACATATTAACCACTGACCCCCACCACGCTGAACACTATGTAACTCTACATATTAACCACTGACCCCCACCATGCTGAACACTATGTAACTCTACATATTAACCACTGACCCCCACCATGCTGAACACTATGTAACTCTACATATTAACCACTGACCCCCACCATGCTGAACACTATGTAACTCTACATATTAACCACTGACCCCCACCATGCTGAACACTATGTAACTCTACATATTAACCACTGACCCCCACCATGCTGAACACTATGTAACTCTACATATTAACCACTGACCCCCACCACGCTGAACACTATGTAACTCTACATATTAACCCCTGACCCCCACCACGCTGAACACTATGTAACTCTACATATTAACCACTGACCCCCACCACGCTGAACACTATGTAACTCTACATATTAACCCCTGACCCCCACCATGCTGAACACTATGTAACTCTACATATTAACCACTGACCCCCACCATGCTGAACACTATGTAACTCTACATATTAACCCCTGACCCCCACCATGCTGAACACTATGTAACTCTACATATTAACCACTGACCCCCACCATGCTGAACACTATGTAACTCTACATATTAACCACTGACCCCCACCATGCTGAACACTATGTAACTCTACATATTAACCCCTGACCCCCACCATGCTGAACACTATGTAACTCTACATAATAACCACTGACCCCCACCATGCTGAACACTATGTAACTCTACATATTAACCCCTGACCCCCACCATGCTGAACACTATGTAACTCTACATATTAACCACTGACCCCCACCACGCTGAACACTATGTAACTCTACATATTAACCCCTGACCCCCACCATGCTGAACACTATGTAACTCTACATAATAACCACTGACCCCCACCATGCTGAACACTATGTAACTCTACATATTAACCCCTGACCCCCACCATGCTGAACACTATGTAACTCTACATATTAACCCCTGACCCCCACCATGCTGAACACTATGTAACTCTACATAATAACCACTGACCCCCACCATGCTGAACACTATGTAACTCTACATACCTGCAGGCCTACAATGTAAACCAGGGACTTGTTAGTTATGGAGATCTGACCAAGGAGTTGAGTGACTGGAACCTTGGGGATGGAGGAGTAGAAAGGTACAAACAGGCTGAACACTGGGCCTAGCCTGGAGGAGAGAGAGGGGGGAAGGGGGAGATGGTTAAAACAATGTTCTGTTCACATACACCAAAACTCTAAGCAGATCTAATTCTATTTCTAATAGAGGAAGTAAGAGTGAATCATGATAGACCAGCAGCGAACCTCAGAGCCCTGCCATTACAGTCACCCACACACACCAGGACACGCACAGTCACCCACACACACACCAGGACACGCACAGTCACCCACACACACACACCAGGACACGCACAGTCACCCACACACACACCAGGACACGCACAGTCACCCACACACACACACCAGGACACGCACAGTCACCCACACACACACCAGGACACGCACAGTCACCCACACACACACTCCAGGACACGCACAGTCACCCACACACACACACCAGGACACGCACAGTCACCCACACACACACTAGGACACGCACAGTCACCCACACACACACACCAGGACACGCACAGTCACCCACACACACACCAGGACACGCACAGTCACCCACACACACACCAGGACACGCACAGTCACCCACACACACACACCAGGACACGCACAGTCACCCACACACACACACCAGGACACGCACAGTCACCCACACACACACACCAGGACACGCACAGTCACCCACACACACACACACCAGGACACGCACAGTCACCCACACACACACCAGGACACGCACAGTCACCCACACACACACCAGGACATGCACAGTCACCCACACACACACCAGGACACGCACAGTCACCCACACGAGGACACGCACAGTCACCCACACACACACCAGGACACGCACAGTCACCCACACACACACCAGGACACGCACAGTCACCCACACCAGGACACGCACGGTCACACACACACACACACACACACACACACAGTCACCCACACACACACCAGGACACGCACAGTCACCCACACGAGGACACGCACAGTCACCCACACACACACCAGGACACGCACAGTCACCCACACGAGGACACGCACAGTCACCCACACACACACCAGGACACGCACAGTCACCCACACACACACCAGGACACGCACAGTCACCCACACACACCAGGACACGCACGGTCACACACACACACACACACACACACACACACACACACACACACACACACACAGTCACCCACACACACACACGAGGACACGCACGGTCACCACACACACACAACACACACACACACACACACCAACACACACACACAGAATGGAGATGAGCATCACAGGATGAGCAATATCTGATACAGTGAACCATATCTGATATGTCCATGTTTGATGCAGACACGGAAACACATTTTAGTACACACACACACCACTACTAGTAATAGTGAGAGCCTGAGGGTATGAATACAGTTCCTATTAAAAGTAGAGGTCAGATTCATTTTGAATGAACTCCACATGAAGGGTCAGAATGAGGAACATGACAGCAGCCCAGAGAGGTCATGAGAGGGTCATTGGTAGTGATGGGAGGAAACAAATCCATAGTTCCATTTCACAGTGTTATTTTTCTGCTAGTTGGCTGTAGCTGCACCAAAACAACAGTATGTTTCCTTCACAGCTTGTTCTCCTTTTTAAATAGGGAGACCATTTGTTTTCAGCACTTATTTCCTACTGATCAAAACTTATATATTCTCTCTCTCTCTCTCTCTCTCTCTCTCTCTCTCAAAAAAAAGATTTCAGCACTTTGAGATATCAGCTGATGTACGAAGGGCTATATAAATAAATTTGATTTGATTTTGATTTGATGATAACATCACACCACGAGGCCCCCGGTAACATCACACCACGAGGCCCCCGGTAACATCACACCACGAGGCCCCCGGTAACATCACACCACGAGGCCCCCGGTAATTCCCAGCCCTAGTCACGATTGGGTCAGTATCCTTCTTCCTCTTTACTCTAATTTCCACTGTTCACCTTAAGAACAAGTCTGCACTCATATTTGTGCCCTTGATATTATCTTGAGTGCCTGATAACCCTACAAACATGAATACACATGCTGAAAATGATTCATCCTGTAGATCAAATCAATTCATCTTTACACATTTCAAAGAGACCACACACACACACACACACACACACACACACACACACACACACACACACACACACACACACACACACACACACACACACAGCACACACACACACACACACACACACACACACACACACACACACACAATAAATGTAGGGAGGGGTTGCTTGCAGTGCAGGAAATGATAAGTGTGTGTTTGGGTACAGGCTGTGGCAGAAGCGGCACACTTCTGCATTGTCGGCCGTAGCTGATGCAACAGAGAAATATCTCTATACTGGTTGAGTTTCATTCTCTGGCTGACCTGACACATGGCTCTGGAGTCTGTTCCACACACAGGGCACCAACGTGTCTTCTGAAACATCACTGACCACTGGGAATTAAGAGCACTTCTATCTGGTGAGTACAGTATCATACAGTATGTATAGCTAATACAGTATGTGGTTTACACAGGTATGGTACAGGCTAATACAGCATGTGGTTTACACAGGTATGGTACAGTATAATACAGCATGTGGTTTACACAGGTATGGTACAGTATAATACAGCATGTGGTTTACACAGGTATGGTACAGTATAATACAGCATGTTATTTACACAGGTATGATACAGTATCATACAGCATGTGGTTTACACAGGTATGGTACAGTATGTGGTTTACACAGGTATGGTACAGTATAATACAGCATGTGGTTTACACAGGTATGGTACAGTATAATACAGCATGTGGTTTACACAGGTATGGTACAGGCTAATACAGCATGTGGTTTACACAGGTATGGTACAGGCTAATACAGCATGTGGTTTACACAGGTATGGTACAGTATAATACAGCATGTGGTTTACACAGGTATGGTACAGTATAATACAGCATGTGGTTTACACAGGTATGGTACAGGCTAATACAGCATGTGGTTTACACAGGTATGGTACAGTATAATACAGCATGTGGTTTACACAGGTATGGTACAGTATAATACAGCATGTGGTTTACACAGGTATGGTACAGGCTAATACAGCATGTGGTTTACACAGGTATGGTACAGTATAATACAGCATGTGGTTTACACAGGTATGGTACAGTATAATACAGCATGTGGTTTACACAGGTATGGTACAGTATAATACAGCATGTTATTTACACAGGTATGATACAGTATCATACAGCATGTGGTTTACACAGGTATGGTACAGTATGTGGTTTACACAGGTATGGTACAGTATAATACAGCATGTCGTTTACACAGGTATGGTACAGTATAATACAGCATGTTATTTACACAGGTATGATACAGTATCATACAGCATGTGGTTTACACAGGTATGGTACAGTATGTCGTTTACACAGGTATGGTACAGTATAATACAGCATGTGGTTTACACAGGTATGGTACAGTATGTGGTTTACACAGGTATGGTACAGTATAATACAGTATGTGGTTTACACAGGTATGGTACAGTATGTGGTTTACACAGGTATGGTACAGTATAATACAGTATGTCGTTTACACAGGTATGGTACAGTATAATACAGCATGTGGTTTACACAGGTATGGTACAGTATGTGGTTTACACAGGTATGATACAGTATAATACAGTATGTCGTTTACACAGGTATGGTACAGTATGTGGTTTACACAGGTATGGTACAGTATAATACAGCATGTGGTTTACACAGGTATGGTACAGTATAATACAGCATGTGGTTTACACAGGTATGGTACAGTATAATACAGCATGTGGTTTACACAGGTATGGTACAGTATAATACAGCATGTGGTTTACACAGGTATGGTACAGTATCATACAGTATGTGGTTTACACAGGTATGGTACAGTATGTGGTTTACACAGGTATGATACAGTATAATACAGTATGTCGTTTACACAGGTATGATACAGTATAATACAGTATGTCGTTTACACAGGTATGATACAGTATAATACAGTATGTGGTTTACACAGGTATGGTACAGTATGTGGTTTACACAGGTATGGTACAGTATGTGGTTTACACAGGTATGGTACAGTATAATACAGCATGTTGTTTACACAGGTATGGTACAGTATAATACAGTATGTCGTTTACACAGGTATGGTACAGTATAATACAGTATGTTGTTTACACAGATATGGTACAGTATAATACAGTATGTGGTTTACACAGGTATGGTACAGTATCATACAGTATGTGGTTTACACAGGTATGATGCAGTATGTCGTTTACACAGGTATGGTACAGTATAATACAGTATGTTGTATACACAGATATGGTACAGTATAATACAGTATGTTGTTTACACAGGTATGAGAGTGTATAATACCAGTCGTGTAAAGTAAAAATACATTAATGTACTACTTAAGTAGTTTTTTGTAGATTCTGTACTTTAATTTTTATATTTTTGACAATTTTACTTAACTCCATTCCTAAAGAAAATATTGGACTTTTTACTCCAAACATTTTCCGACACCCAAAGTACTCATTGCATTTTGAATGCTTAGCAGGACAGGAAAATTGTGAAATTCACGCACTTTCAAGAGCACACGTGGTCATCCCTCCTGCCTCTGGCCTGGAGGACTCACTAAACAAGTGATATATACTTTCACTTTTACTTTTGACACTTAAGTATATTTACAACCAAATACTTTTAGACTCTTACTCAAGAAGTATTTTACTGGCTGACTTTCACTTTTACTTGAGTAACTTTCTACAAAAAAGGTATCTATACTTTTACTAAAGTATGACAATTGGGTACTTTTTCCACCACTGTATAATACAGTATGTAGTTTACACAGGTTTAAGCATAGATATTTTTCACAGGAAAGTGAATTTTCCCCACAAATTGTGGGTATATTTTGGGTTGCAATTATTTCATGCGTTCATAAGTGTTATAGAGCAAATGATGCATGACAAATGGAACATTGCTCTTATTTTGTCCGTTGATTTTAAACTACTGCAAGTGTCCACAATCTCATGAGGCACACCCATCTTCACCCAAACCCTCATCTGCTGTGCTTCAGATTTATACTTCCTGTTACTAACCATCATGTCGTGGTTGGAGGGTGTGAACTCCACGCTGAACCTTCACTCCAACACCTCCTCCTCCCTGGTCTGCACCAACCTGTACGACCACCGCCCCGTCGCCCGCGTCCTCATGTCTCTCCACTACAGCCTGGTCTTCATGCTCGGCTTCCTAGGTAACGCCCTGGCACTGCACGTCATCAGACCCAACCTGGCCAAGATCAACTCCACCACACTCTACTCTGCCAACCTGGCCGCCTCCGACGTCCTCTTCACCCTGGCCCTGCCTCTGAGGATAGCCTACTACGCCCTAGGTCAGTGATACTCCCACCACTTACGCCCTAGGTCAGTGATACTCCCACCACTTACGCCCTAGGTCAGTGATACTCCCACCACTTACGCCCTAGGTCAGTGATACTCCCACCACTTACGCCCTAGGTCAGTGATACTCCCACTACTTACGCCCTAGGTCAGTGATACTCCCACTACGACGCCCTAGGTCAGTGATACTCCCACTACTTACGCCCTAGGTCAGTGATACTCCCACTACTTACGCCCTAGGTCAGTGATACTCCCACTACTTACGCCCTAGGTCAGTGATACTCAAATGGTGGCCCGTGGGCCACATCCGTTTAAAAATAGTTTTGAAGTAGTTTAAAACAAACAACTAAAAGCAGATAGTAGGTATGTAGAAATTATACAGTGCCTTCAGAAAGTGTTCATGCCCCTTGACTTCTTCCACATTTTGTTACAGCCTGAATTAAAATACACACAATACTCCATAATGAAAGTGAAAACATGTTATGACATTTTTGCAAATGTATTGAAAATGAACTCTTAGAAATATCTAATTTGCATAAGTATTCAAACCCCTGAGTCAATACTTTGTAGAAGCACCTTTGGCAGTGATTACAGCTGTGAGTCTTTCTGGGTAAATCTCTAAGAGCTTTGCACATTATTCTTTTATAAATTATTTTAAAAAAAACTGTCAAATTGACTGACCATTGATAGACAGCCATTTTCAAGTCTTGCCATAGATTTTCAAGCCGATTTAAGTTAAAATGGTAACTATGCCACTCAGGAACAGTCAATGTCTTCTTGGTAAGCAACTCCAGTGTAGATTTGAACTTGTGTTTTAGGTTATTGTCCTGCTGAAAGGTGAATTTGTCTCCCAGTGTCTGTTGGAAAGCAGACTGAACCAGGTTTCCTCTAGGATTTTGCCTGTGTTTATAGCTGTATTCCGTTTCTTTTTATCCTAAAAAATTCCCTTGTCATTGTCGATGACAAGCATACCCATAACATGATGCAGCCACCACCATGCTTGAAAATATGAAGAGTGGTACTCCGTGATGTGTTGTGTTGGATTTGCCCTAAACTTAACACTTTGTATTCAGGACTTTGTTTTTCAGTATTACTTAAGTGCCTTGTTGCAAACAGGATGCATGTTTTGGAATACAGGCTTCCTTTTCACTCTGTCATTTAAGTTAGTACTGTGGAGTAACTACAATGTTGTTGATCCATCCTTAGTTGTCATATCACAACCATTATACTCTGTAACTATTTCAAAGTCACCATTGGCATCATGATGAAATCCCTGAGTGGTTTCCTTCCTCTCCGGCAACTGAGTTAGAAAGGATGCCTGAATCTTTGTAGTGACTGGGTGTATCGATTCACCATGCAAAGTGTAATTAATAACTTCACCATGCTCAAAGGAATATTCAATTTCATTGAAAAAACTTCCCCGGTCTTTGTGGATGAATCTGTGCTTGAAATGTATTACTCGATAGAGGGACCTTACAAATAATTGTATGTGTGGGGTACAGAGGTGGGGTAGTCATTCAAAAATTATGTTAACCACTATTATTGAACACGGAATGAGTCCATGCAACTTATTATGTGATTTGTTAAGCACATTTTTACTCCTGAACTTATTTAGGCTTGCCTTAATGAAGGGGTTGAATACTTATTGACTCAAGACATTTCAGCTTTAAAAAAAATTCTCCAAAAATGTCTAAACTAAATTCCACAGTGACACAAATTGTAATCCATATTGAATTCAGGCTGTAACACAATAAAATGTGGAAAAAGTAAAGGGGTGTGAACAGTACTTGCTGTAAGTAAAAATACTTTCAAGTAATACTTAAGTCTGTTTTTTTGTATCTGTACTTTACTTATTCTTTTTTTTTTTTTTTACAACTTTTACTTCACCAGAGTCCTAAAGAAAATAATGTCGCTTTTACTCCATACATTTTCCCTGACACCTGAAAGTACTAGTTACATTTTGAATTCTTAGCAGGATATGACAAGTGTCCAATTCACACATTTATCAAGATAACATCCCTTGTCCTCCCTACTGCCTCTGATCTGGTGGACTCACTAAACACAAATGCTTTGTTTGTAAATGGTGTCTGAGTGTTGGAGTGTGCTCCTGGTTATCTGTAAATGGTGTCTGAGTGTTGGAGTGTGCTCCTGGTTATCTGTAAATGGTGTCTGAGTGTTGGAGTGTGCTCCTGGTTATCTGTAAATGGTGTCTGAGTGTTGGAGTGTGCTCCTGGTTATCTGTAAATGGTGTCTGAGTGTTGGAGTGTGCTCCTGGTTATCTGTAAATGGTGTCTGAGTGTTGGAGTGTGCTCCTGGTTATCTGTAAATGGTGTCTGAGTGTTGGAGTGTCCTCCTGGCTTTCTGTAAATAAATAAAAACAAGAAAATGATGTCGTCTGGTTTGCTTAATATAAGGAATTTGAAATCATTTATACTTTTGATATTTAAGTACATTTAAAACCAAATACTGTTAGACTTTTACTCAAGTAGTATTTTACTAGGTGCCTTTAATTTGAGTAATTTTCTATTAATGTATACTTTTACACAAGTATGACAATTGGGTACTTTTTCCACCACTGGGTGTGAATACTTTCTGAAGGCACTGTAAGTTTTTAAATGTAGGTGGATAATATCCATACAGACACTTTTTCCTGAGAGACAGATCCCTGTAGCCCTGGCCTCTTGTTATGTCCAGAAGTGGACTAACCTCTCTTGGTAATCTTTCAGTCTCCCTGCCTCTGCCTCTAGGTTTCCACTGGCCCCTGGGGGAGACCCTGTGTCGGGTCACCGCCCTTCTGTTCTACGTCAACACCTACGCAGGGGTCAACTTCATGACCTGCCTGGCCGTAGACCGCTTCGTAGCCGTGGTTCTCCCTCTACGTTACACCAGGTTCTGCCGGGCCCGGACCGTCCGCTACGTCTGCGTAGGGGTGTGGGTTCTAGTCCTGGTCCAGACGTTACCCCTCCTCTCCGTGACCATGACCCGGGCCGAGCCGGACGGGACCACCACCTGCATGGAGTACCCCAACTTTGAGAACGGGGCCGTGGAGGGACTCCCCTACGTCCTCATTGGAGCCGTCGTCATGGGATACGGCATTCCCGTTGCAACCATCCTGTGTTGCTACTTGGTGTTGCTTTGGAAGCTGCGGCTGGTGACGAGAAGTGGGGTCGGTGGGCGAGGTCACAGGTCATTGAGGAGCCAGAAGGCGACGGGGGTGATAGCAGGGGTAGTGTTGGTGTTTGTAGTGTGTTTCAGTCCCTATCACATCAACATCCTGCAGTATATGATCCGAAAGCTGAGATACACACCAGGCTGTACCGAGCTACAGGCCTTTCAGGTAGTTATCTCCACACCAGGCTGTACCGAGCTACAGGCCTTTCAGGTAGTTATCTCCACACCAGGCTGTACCGAGCTACAGGCCTTTCAGGTAGTTATCTCCACACCAGGCTGTACCGAGCTACAGGCCTTTCAGGTAGTTATCTCCACACCAGGCTGTACTGAGCTACAGGCCTTTCAGCTAGTTATCTCCACACCAGGCTGTACCGAGCTACAGGCCTTTCAGCTAGTTATCTCCACACCAGGCTGTACCGAGCTACAGGCCTTTCAGGTAGTTATCTCCACACCAGGCTGTACCGAGCTACAGGCCTTTCAGGTAGTTATCTCCACACCAGTGGAGGCTGGTGGGAGCAGCTATAGGAGGATGGGCTTATTGTAATGGCTGGAATGGAATAAATGGAACGAGTCAAACGTGGTTTCCATCTTTTTGATGTATTCCATGAATTCCATTCATTACAACGAGCCCTTCCTCCTACAGCGCCTTCTACCAGCATCCACTGACACACAAACATAGGCCTATCTGTTAAAATCATTGTATTTTTGTGTGTGTGTGTGTGTGTGTGTTGACCATGAGATTGTGCATTTAAGCGTGTGTGCAATGTCCATCTCCAATCCACGTGTGACCGACTCCTCCACTAACCCCTCTCTCTCCCATCCCTTCAGATTGTGTATTTACGTGTGACCGACTCCTCCACTAACCCCTCTCTCCCATCCCTTCAGATGTCTCTACACTTCACAGTGTGTCTCATGAACCTCAACTGCTGCCTGGACCCCTTTGTCTACTTCTTTGCCTGTAAGGGTTACAAGAGGAGGGTGATGAAGATGTTGAGGGTTCAGGTCAGCGCCTCTTTCTCCAGCGTGGTCCGAACCGGGGAGGACGCCCCCTTCAAACGGGGGGGGACCCGGGATGGGAGGAGCAGGCTGGGTAGCCGCACAGCTTGTCCTGTTGCTTTAGATGATGTTACCAATACCATTCCTGGGCCAGAGACTGAAACAGGAGAGCCGGAGACTGAGACAGGAGCCGGAGACTGAAACAGGAGAGCCGGAGACTGAAACAGGAGAGCCGGAGACTGAAACAGGAGAGCCGGAGACTGAGACAGGAGAGCCGGAGACTGAGACACGAGAGCCGGAGACTGAGACAGGAGAGCCGGAGACTGAAACAGGAGAGCCGGAGACTGAGACAGGAGAGCCGGAGACTGAGACAGGAGAGCCGGAGACTGAGACAGGAGAGCCGGAGACTGAGACAGGAGAGCCGGAGACTGAGACACGAGAGCCGGAGACTGAGACAGGAGAGCCGGAGACTGAGACAGGAGAGCCGGAGACTGAGACAGGAGAGCCGGAGACTGAGACAGGAGAGCCGGAGACTGAGACAGGAGAGCCGGAGACTGAGACAGGAGAGCCGGAGACTGAGACACGAGAGCCGGAGACTGAGACAGGAGAGCCGGAGACTGAGACAGGAGAGCCGGAGACTGAGACAGGAGAGCCCGAGACTGAGACAGGAGAGCCGGAGACTGAGACAGGAGAGCCGGAGACTGAGACAGGAGAGCCGGAGACTGAGACAGGAGAGCCGGAGACTGAGACAGGAGAGCCGGAGACTGAGACACGAGAGCCGGAGACTGAGACAGGAGAGCCGGAGACTGAGACAGGAGAGCCGGAGACTGAGACAGGAGAGCCGGAGACTGAGACAGGAGAGCCGGAGACTGAGACAGGAGAGCCGGAGACTGAGACAGGAGAGCCGGAGACTGAGACAGGAGAGCCGGAGACTGAGACAGGAGAGCCGGAGACTGAAACAGGAGAGCCGGAGACTGAAACAGGAGAGCCGGAGACTGAGACAGGAGAGCCGGAGACTGAAACAAGAGAGCCGGAGACTGAAACAGGAGAGCCGGAGACTGAGACAGGAGAGCCGGAGACTGAGACAGGAGAGCCGGAGACTGAGACAGGAGAGCCGGAGACTGAGACAGGAGAGCCGGAGACTGAGACAGGAGCCGGAGACTGAAACAGGAGAGCCGGAGACTGAGACAGGAGAGCCGGAGACTGAGACAGGAGCCGGAGACTGAGACAGGAGAGCCGGAGACTGAGACAGGAGCCGGAGACTGAGACAGGAGAGCCGGAGACCCGGAGACTGAGACAGGAGAGCCGGAGACTGAGACAGGAGAGCCGGAGACTGAAACAGGAGAGCCGGAGACTGAAACAGGAGAGCCGGAGACTGAGACAGGAGAGCCGGAGACTGAGACACGAGAGCCGGAGACTGAGACAGGAGAGCCGGAGACTGAAACAGGAGAGCCGGAGACTGAGACAGGAGAGCCGGAGACTGAGACAGGAGAGCCGGAGACTGAGACAGGAGAGCCGGAGACTGAGACAGGAGAGCCGGAGACTGAGACACGAGAGCCGGAGACCGAGACAGGAGAGCCGGAGACCGAGACAGGAGAGCCGGAGACTGAGACAGGAGCCACATCCAACCAACTACCCCAGAGACAGGAGCCATATCCAACCAACTACCCCAGAGACAGGAGCCATATCCAACCAACTACCCCAGAGACAGGAGCCATATCCAACCAACTACCCCAGAGACAGGAGCCATATCCAACCAACTACCCCAGAGACAGGAGCCATATCCAACCAACTACCCCAGAGACAGGAGCCATATCTAACCAACTACCCCAGAGACAGGAGCCATATCTAACCAACTACCCCAGAGACAGGAGCCATATCTAACCAACTACCCCAGAGACAGGAGCCATATCCAACCAACTACCCCAGAGACAGGAGCCATATCCAACCAACTACCCCAGAGACAGGAGCCATATCCAACCAACTACCCCAGAGACAGGAGCCATATCCAACCAACTACCCCAGAGACAGGAGCCATATCCAACCAACTACCCCAGAGACAGGAGCCATATCCGGCTGAGTAGCCCCAGAGCCTGTCCTGGTCCTTGAGATGACCACCACTAGGCCATAAAGACACAGAACCACTAGTCTAGACACTTATTTGTCCTGGGTTATATTCACACCAAACGGAAGAAAAAGGAACTGAAACAGAGAGAGACTACCTGAACTTGTGCAATTAGAAATGCTTGTTTTAATTTGACTTCCTTGCTCACTCTGCTATTTCAAAACTAATGTGAAAAAGATGGAAGGTCCCATAAACACAAGAAAACAGCCCCGCCTTTACAAGGTTCCATAACTAAAAGGGCCACCTACACAACAGGATGCCGCATGCAGAGATACAGCCCTGCCTTTACAAGGTTCCATAACTAAAAGGGCCACCTACACAACAGGATGCCGCATGCAGAGATACAGCCCTGCCTTTACAAGGTTCCATAACTAAAAGGGCCACCTACACAACAGGATGCCGCATGCAGAGATACAGCCCCGCCTTTACAAGGTTCCATAACTAAAAGGGCCACCTACACAACAGGATGCCGCATGCAGAGATACAGCCCTGCCTTTACAAGGTTCCATAACTAAAAGGGCCACCTACACAACAGGATGCCGCATGCAGAGATACAGCCCTGCCTTTACAAGGTTCCATAACTAAAAGGGCCACCTACACAACAGGATGCCGCATGCAGAGATACAGCCCCGCCTTTACAAGGTTCCATAACTAAAAGGGCCACCTACACAACAGGATGCCGTATGCAGAGATACAGCCCCGCCTTTACAAGGTTCCATAACTAAAAGGGCCACCTACACAACAGGATGCCGCATGCAGAGATACAGCCCCGCCTTTACAAGGTTCCATAACTAAAAGGGCCACCTACACAACAGGATGCCGTATGCAGAGATACAGCCCTGCCTTTACAAGGTTCCATAACTAAAAGGGCCACCTACACAACAGGATGCCGTATGCAGAGATACAGCCCTGCCTTTACAAGGTTCCATAACTAAAAGGGCCACCTACACAACAGGATGCCGCATGCAGAGATACAGCCCCGCCTTTACAAGGTTCCATAACTAAAAGGGCCACCTACACAACAGGATGCCGTATGCAGAGATACAATCCTACCTTTACTGATTCATCTTCAACATTTCCGGCACATTGAACTTTGTACAGATATTTATGCTTTTCCTAATTAACTGCTTTCACTTCCAATACTTCCTTTTTAACTGCTGTTTGAAGTGGAATTAAAACCATTCTATTTCACTGTTATCGTTTTATTTCACCAAGGTCTGGCCTAACCTTAATGTCTTTAGTTTCATACCTGGTAAACTTAACACAGACAACTCACTTCCCTAAAAGAGCGACACAACACTTTATTAGGTAAAAGGTCAAGGAGTACCAGTACTTCCTAGTTTTCAACATGTGCTGTGACGTTTTCATCCAGAATGTTGGCCTGCAGCTGGTTTGGAAGTAGCTGCAGCACATTGACCCCTCATTGATCTCACTGCTCTCTAGTGGTGTTAATACAACATTACACCTTCAGTGAACAAGTGCACACTTCAAGGAAAGGAGTCCATAGGAGCAAGGGATTGATTTAGGGATTGAGCTCAGGTGTCAAGGACATGTGTGAAGCCCAGTTAGAGGTCCAGCTGTGAAGGACAGGTGTAAAGGTAGAGGTACTCACAGTCCGGCAGGCAGCTCAGCCACCTGGTAGTCAAACAGGTAGTGAAACGCTTCGGCCAGCAGGAAGTCCACCAGTGCAGTGAGCACCCACGTCCCAAACAGGAAGGACTACAGGAAGTACCAAGATGTTACAGTTAGGCCTACAGGAAGAACCGGGATGTTGCATTTAGGCCTACAGGAAGTGCCAGGATGTTACAGTTAGGCCTACAGGAAGAACCGGGATGTTGCAGTTAGGCCTACAGGAAGAACCGGGATGTTGCAGTTAGGACTACAGGAAGTGCCGGGATGTTACAGTTAAGACTACAGGAAGTGCCAGGATATTACAGTTATGACTACAGGAAGAACCAGGATGTTACAGTTAAGACTACAGGAAGAGCCAGGATGTTACAGTTAGGCCTACAGGAAGTGCCAGGATATAACAGTTAGGCCTACAGGAAGAACCGGGATGTTGCAGTTAGGGCTACAGGAAGAACCGGGATGTTGCAGTTAGGACTACAGGAAGTGCCAGGATATTACAGTTAGGCCTACAGGAAGTGCCAGGATATTACAGTTAGGCCTATAGGAAGAACCGGGATGTTGCAGTTAGGCCTATAGGAAGAACCGGGATGTTGCAGTTAGGCCTACAGGAAGTGCCAGGATGTTACAATTAGGCCTACAGGAAGTGCCAGGATGTTGCAGTTAAGACTACAGGAAGTGCCAGGATGTTGCAGTTAAGACTACAGGAAGTGCCAGGATATTACAGTTAGGCCTACAGGAAGAACCAGGATGTTACAGTTAAGACTACAGGACGAACCAGGAAGTTACAGCCAGGCCTACATGTTACAGTTAGGCCTACAGGAAGAACCAGGATGTTATAGTATGAAACAATGACATAACATAAAATCATATCATCATCACCACCACCACATCATCATTATGATGATAATTTGATTAAACAACTGATAATCTGTGCAGCACGACTGCAATAACCACCAGCTGGAATGTGCCCAGTGAGTCTAACATAGATTTACAAACTAGGCTGAAATGAATTTACAGCAAACTTTCTGCTGCCGAAGCGTCTCTCCAAGATGCGGAAGTCGTAGATGAGCAGACTGTTGCAGAAGGTGTCCTTTAGGTCCAGACAGATCAGTCTGCCACACACTAACCGCCATACCTTACAGAGGAGGACTGAGGGTTATTACACAGTACACACATCACAGAGTTTCTAAACCCAGAGGTGCAACATCACAAGACTTCCGGGAACACTAGAGAAACAGACTTGGCAGACCAGATCGAAAAATGTGTCCTTAGTTGTTAATTTTCTAGAAATCTAAATGCAAAACCGAGATTTCAGCCAATGTCTTAAGTAGCTGAAACTGTCATTACTACAACCTCGTGAAAGTGACATGTAATCATTTTGATCAAAAACAACTTTATATCGAAGGAGTGCTTTGAGTTGACGGCCTGCACATGCGCAGTTCGGCGCGACGACGTGTTTCTGGGTATGAGTTTAGCTGCCAAAAGTCGGCTACAAGCGTGATCAGGGATTTCTATTGGAGAAGCAGTTTATGCCTATCTTCATACTGTACTGTCTTTGGCAATATGACACACAGGAGATAGGAGAGGTTTACGACACTCTTTCTCTTCCACTACCTGGTGCTGCTGCGTGATGGCCTGCAGGCTGTAGGTGAACAGGTGATGGTACTGCGGCAGGAGGGTTAGCACGACAGTCAGACCACTGAGGACCAGGAGGAGACCTTTAGACAGGGGGGCCTTATCTGTGGGGGGAGGCAACCAATCAATCAATCACCTACCTGTAGGGCACAATCAATTTGATACTCTATCAGAATTTACAGCACAGAGTACTTGTTCCTGGTAACGTTAAATACTGTATGGAAATGTGGGTTCTGTCTACAGTACTGAGCCAGCATTAAGCGTCGTTTATTAAATGAAACATGGTATAGGCTCGAATCGTCGATTGTACGCGTTGAAACGACGATGTGACCCGTCCAAATACTTAGATTCATCTAGAATGAATGACAGCGCAAAGCTGCGAGACAGGACCGAGAGGAATCACTCGTACACGAATCAACTAGTCTGGTTCTTACCGAGCCCTTGGGAACCGGTGGTCGTGAACATGATGGAAAACGTGTAAAGGCACTGCAAAATGAAGGTACAAATTTAGCTATAGTAGCTAAAAGTTACAAAGAAAGAAAAACATCATAGGGAGACAGAAGGGAAGGGGTATCGAGTACGGTGGTCGAGATCGTTCAAAATTGCTCGAGATTGTTGTTATTGACACGCAAATCTCGAGATGCACTGAATAAAAATTGCCACATGAGGTCGCTATGTCACTATCAATGGTCAGTAAAGGTTCTCGTTATTATAGCTGGTTATACAGGTAATTGCCACAATAACAAAACATGCACTCAATTGCACAACTTAAGTAATTGTATTTCTTCACTGGCCCTCCTTTCATTTAATCCATTTGATGGATACTGTCCTCGTCAGCAGCAAGTGATCAAAGAGAGGTTTTGAGTGGCCTCTATTAAACATCGTCAACAAAAACCCTCCTGACAGTTGACTTGTTCTTTGATAACCTCACTGTACCCCCCCCCAAAGACATGTCAGAGGGTATTGAACAGAAGCTAGCATTTCTTCTCCACTATCCGCGTAAAGATCAAACCGCTGCCATCTCCGTGACAGTTGTTCCTGTGAAGAAGAGAAACATGCAGCGTAGACACATTACTCATTCATACTGAGATAAACCTCATCAGACAAGACAACTTCTACACACACACACTATCATTGGCTGGTTCCCTCCAGAAGGCTGAAGTGATCATGTTTCTTCATCCAGACGAGCGCTCTCCTAAGCATCCTCTGACAGCTTAAGACCCTCCTCAGACGCAGAGCGGGAGGTTTCTGTGTCAGCATTTATGTCTTCCCCTCCTAACGTCTGAGCCCCTCAGGAGATAGCGAGGCAGCACAGACAGAGGCTTTGAATGGCAGGCTTTGTGTTCAGTGTCCTCTGGCCCCAGTGTGTTTGATCTCCCTGTTTCATCTGGATACTCTGTTCATCTTCTTCTCTGGCCCTTTGTAAGCACCACATGTCTTATCCTGTTGTCTTCTTCTGTGAAATGATTCATCTTACTTCTACAAATCACAGCTACTGAGATCAGGGGGCGTCAAAGATCAGCACAACCTCAAAATGCTTATCCTTGCAAATCCACACCTCTTCTCTTTGTGGGTATTGAATGGAATATCTGTGTTTAGGCTATTTCATGTCATTCATTTCACTGTAAATTGAATGTATACTTACATCAATGACATTCAGTGCATTTGGTGTGGTTATACTCTTATGACATGACCGATCGTGTGGAACATTAAATGCTTTAATTAATGACATTGTGGTGGGTATTTTCAACAGGCAGCACTAGCTCTGACAGTCCCACTAATTGCTCTGCAGATGAATGATTATTTCTGCCTTAATGCATCTGTTGCCTTTAATATGACTGCTGGAAAGATTTCATTAGTGTTTCGCCATGGCAACAAAGATGTACTTACACTGGTTGCTATAGTACTCCTGTGGCTGTGAATTCTACTGTACATTAGGCTACCCCCTTGAAGAAAAACTATAAGACTTTCAACATCGGCACCATACGTGAAAATATCTACCCAGCTATTCCTTTACCTTTCTATTATATCAAATGTTTTTACAGCATTAAGACATAAACTCAGCAAAAAACGAAATGTCCCCTTTTCAGGACCCTGTCTTTCAAAGATAATTCATAAAAATCTAAATAACTTCACAGATCTTCATTGTAAAGGGTTTAAACACTGTTTCCCATGCTTGTTCAATGAACCATAAACAATTAATGAACATGCTCCTGTGGAACGGTCGTTAAGACACTAACTAACAGCTTACAGACGGTAGGCAATTAAGGTCACAGTTATGAAAACTGGCCTGAGGCACTACTGACTCTGAAAAACACCAAAGAAAGGTGCCCAGGGTCCCTGCTCATCTGCATGAATGTGCCTTAGGCATGCTGCAAGGAGGCATGAGGACTGCAGGTGTGGCCAGGGCAATAAATTGCAATGTCCGTACTGTGAGACGCCTAAGACAGCGCTACACGGAGACAGGACGGACAGCTGATTGTCCTCGCAGTGGCAGACCACGTGTAACAACACCTGCACAGGATCGGTACATTCGAACATCACACCTGCGGGACAGGTACAGGATGGCAACAACAACTGCCCGAGTTACACCAGGAATGCACAATCCCTCCATCAGTGCTCAGACTGTCCGCAATAGGCTGAGAGAGGCTGGACTGAGGGCTTGTAGGCCTGTTGAAAGGCAGGTCCTCACTAGACATCACCGGCAACAACGCCGCCTATAGGCACAACCCCACCATCACCAGACCAGACAGGACTGGCAAAAAGTGCTCTTCACTGACGAGTCGCGGCTTCGTCTCACCGGAGGTGATGGTCGGATTTTCGTTTATCGTCGAAGGAATGAGCGTTGCACCGAGGCCTGTACTCTGGAGCGGGATTGGAGGTGGAGGGTCCGTCATGGTCTGGGGCAGTGTGTCACGGCATCATCTGACTGAGCTTGTTGTCATTGCAGGCAATCTCAACGCTATGCGTTACAGGGAAGACATCCTCCTCCGTCATGTGGTACCCTTCCTGCAGGCTCATCCTGACATGACCCTCCAGCATGACAATGCCACCAGCCATACTGCTCGTTCTGTGCGTGATTTCTGCAAGACAGGAATGTCAGTGTTCTGCCATGGCCAGCGAAGAGCCCAGGTCTCAATCCCATTGAGCACATCTGGGACCTGTTGGTTCGGAGGGTGAGGGCTAGGGCCATTCCCCCTAGAAATGTCGGGGAACTTACAGGTGCCTTGGTGGAAGAGTGGGGTAACATCTCACAGCAAAAACTGACAAATCTCGTCCAGTCCAAAAGGAGGAGATGCTCTGTAGTACTTAATGCAGCTGGTGGCCACACCAGATACTGACTGTTACTTTTGATTTTGACCCCCCCTTTGTTCAGGGACACATTATTCCATTGCTGTTAGTCACATGTCTGTGGAACTTGTTCAGTTTATGTCTCAGTTGTTGAATCTTGTTATGTTCATACAAATATTTACACATGTTAAGTTTGCTGAAAATAAACGCAGTTGGCAGTGAGAGGACGTTTCTTTTTTTGCTGAGTTTATGTTTGTGCCTTTTGTACTTTCAATACTCAGTAGGTTGATCCTTATCACGTGTCTAGTCTAGTGGTTATCTGAGGAGCCTCGTCTAGATCAAGCTAAACATCCAGCATTCTTTTCAGGAACTGTTTTTGTTTAATGTTGACCTTGCCATTACAAATACCCATTAATAACAGTGTAAACTCTTCTGCTTGTTTAATTCCTTTAAAATTCATAACTAGGATATTGGATAATAAACAATTAAGAGCATCGTTAAAGCTCATTAGAGAAGAGAATGGATTAATTGTGATTAGAATATGTTTAACAACTTCCCAACATCTTTTAGTGACTTTGTTGTTTGGACAGGTTCCAATATGATTAGATCTATAATGAGCTATTCCTCTATCTACCTAGATGCTTAACATATAGCACCTCTATTATTTCTGCATTCATTCATTCATTCATTCATTAATGAATTGCGTTCATTAGAGTGTTGTTAATTGAATAAGGATCCATGAGGCCAGTGATCAGTGATAGCAGCAACCTTCACAGAGGCAGCAACCTTCACAGAGGCCTCGACGGGTAAACTCCCTTGTGTTTTTACACTTATAATGAAATATCCTTTATCAAATTAGAATTTTGTGTGTTCAACTATGTAATGATGGATATGATTATATATATTATATTCCCCTTGATTAGATTATTGGAACGACTCATTGACGCAGTGAATTGCACTAGGATCTTGTGTTTAACAGGTGGACAACATCTGCTCTTAATCAGTGGCTATTGCATATTGTTTGGTTCATAAATGTATTCTCAATAATAACCTCTAGTCGTCAACAATTTATGTTAATTCAATCTTCCACAATGAGATTGACTTTATACTTTTTCAATGACTCTTCATGTCTTTATGTGGCGATTCTGTTGACCTCATACTTCATTACAACTTTATTACCAGTTTATTGCTGTCTGGCACTGACCAGGGAGCTGCTTCTTCACTAGCAACATCTACAGTCTACTAACTACACCTAACTTTGCCTCTCTGTCAGTTGACTTGATATGTACACTCTTAGAAAAAAGGGTTCCAAAAGGGTTCTTAGGCTGTCCCTATAGGAGAACCCTTTTTGGTTCCAGGTAGAACCCTTTTTTGGTTCCAGGTAGAACCCTTTTTTGGTTCCAGGTAGAACCCTTTTTTGGTTTCAGGTAGAACCCTTTTGGGTTTCATGTAGCTGTGGAAAGGGTTCTACCTGAAACCAAAATGGGTTCTTCAAAGGGTTCTGCTATGGGGACAGCTGAAGAATCCTTTTAGCTTCTAGACAGCACCTTTTTTTCTCAGGGTGTTAGCTATTTTTCTCACTCACTCAACACAGTTTTTTTTCAGTTGGATGCACAAGGTCAAATTGAGTCAACTCAACTAAGAAAAACAAGTAAGCTACTTTCGACACAAAAATGAGGCAAGCAAGATCAAGTGTATTTGGCTCATTAATCTCTTTGTTTCCTTCAACCTGTTCTGTGCCACTGGCACCGTTCATTACCTCCTCACCTCAAACTCTAACTAAATCAATCCCCATCATCACCACATCAGCTCTCTCTCCTTCTCTCTCTCTCTCACTCTCTCTCTCTTCCTCATTTTCTTTAAATCTCTCTCTCTCACTCCCTCTCTCTCTCTTTCGCTCTCTCTCTTTCGCTCTCTCTCCCTCCCCCCTCTCTCTCTTTCTTTCTCTCTCTCTCCCTCTTTCTCCCTCTCTCTCTCTTTCTCTCTCTCTCCCTCTTTCTCCCTCTCTCCCTCTCTCTCTCTCTCTCTCTCTCTCTCCCTCTGTCCCTCCATCTCCACACCTACATGAGTCTGAACTGTGACTGTCCATCCGTTTCTAAAGCTTAATCTGGTCCTATTAACCTAGGGATCTAACCAACGGACATGTTCAGACTGGTCTGATACAGGGAGAGAAAAACAACACATCCATTCTAATGGGTCGTGTTGTGACAGGGGTCTTCATGATGATTTATGGTGTGCTGTTAGGCCTGATAACTGACGCTGAGGCTCCACACTTGTTTCAATTAGCACCGCTGAAGGTCACGTTGCCGCGGACTACAGCTCATTTCCATACGCATAATCAATTTCCATTATCATCGATGACACGGGAGCATTCTGGAACTCTGTGTTGATTTGGGTCCTAATGGCTGATTCAGCTCCTGACGGAAAGACTTGTCTGTTAGGATTATGGCTGAGAGTGGTTGGGACTGATTTCAAAATCTCTCTCTCTCTCTTTATCTCTGTCTCTCTCTTTACTACCTCTCTCTCTCTTTATCTTGGTCTCTGTCTCTCTACTACCTCTCTCTCTTTATCTTTATCTCTGTCTCTCTCTTTACTACCTCTCTCTATCTTGGTCTCTGTCTCTCTCTTTATTACCTCTCTCTCTTTCTCTTGCTCTTCCTCACCCACTGACCCGAGGCCTCTTGATAGAGATGAAGCGTTAAAGATGTTGTTATTTACTTAATGAGAATGGATAGAGTGGTATTTATGCCTCATCAGTCTGATGTGGTTGTCCTGAGTATCTACCCCTGCAGGGTAGAGTGGGACTGACAGCACACTGACTAACAGACACAGGATGTCACCACCATAGATATATAATTATCTATTACAGAAATAGAATGGGAATGTCAGTTCTAGTCATTATATTTCTATGTTCCTTACACCATTCTTCAGCAGCGACAGAGAGCCCTCACACAGTGGCCTTCAGCTTTTCAAATATGTTTTGGGTGGAATTTGGCGCCCTATTTGAGGTTTATTACTGGCTGGATGGTGCTCATTTGACATTGAAGTACACTTCTGATATTATGTGTGTAAATCAATTTGCCGCTATAAACCGGCGATTAGGCCGCATCTGGCCCGTGGGCCGCAGGTTTCAGACCCGTGGCATAGACTTTTTCCTCCAATAGGTGGCCATTCCCCCTCTCCATGTCTTTTAGTGAGTCTTGACATTTAAAATGTCTATTTGCTGGTAAAAAGCCATCTCAGCAGGAGATAAAGCAGGAGTTTCCAAAGACAAAAGTCAAGTTCAGTTCTCTCTCTTCTCTCCTGGGAGATGCTGAAAGCTAAGCATAATTAAGCACATTTGATTAGAATCAAGCTTGACTTCTTCAGTTGACTTTTAATGAATGCAAATCAGGCATCTACATCCCTAAGATTAATTCCAGCCAATTAAAAAACACAAGAGGCTTATTCAAAAGAGGGATGGGGAAGCAGAAAAAAAGAGTGAAAAGACCTTTAAGCTGAATAAAGAGACTTTTCTCTCCACCTCCTCTTCATAACACTCTCTCTTGAGGTTTTCTTCTCTCCCTCTGCGACTTAGATCATTATCAACGTGATGTTCCGTTAAAGCACTGTACATTCCTATGGAAACGAGGCTATATATCGGATAAAACAAAGGTGCATCGAAAAGCTCCAATATCCTCATTGTTCACTTGATGCCTTTAATTTACAGATAATGTGTATATTCCGTGTTTTCTTTTGTGTTTTTTTTTTACATTTGTGTAATTTGGCAGATGCGACTTACATTTAGAGCGTTGTGCATTCATCTTAAGGTAACTAAGTGAGACAACCCCATATCACTAACCACGGCCATCCATTTCATGCGAATGAATTACCTGGGGAAAAAAGTCACGACCAGGCTGATGGAAACATGAAATGCTGGTACAATTTCATAAATGCCGACAGACAATTTGTTCGTTCGACATGGTGGGATCTTTTTGTGTCGCTAAAATTCATTATGCGAGAAATAGCGGTTCAAACGCCTTTATTCGCAAATATTGATATAATAACCATCATATCGAAGTAAACTTGGTGTCACGCGATGATATGTTCTGTTGTCCTCCCACTACGACTCGGGACAGCACGCAGTTTATTAGGCTACAGAGGAAATACATTATGATGAACTTCACAGGATGGTGAAAGTACAAGGTGATGAGCTTGATGCTTCTTTCCAATAAATATCGAGGGTCTTATTCTGGTGACACCATGATCGATGCTTGGTTGCCGTTTGACAAATAAAAATAATATCGCTCTTAAACATAATAATGTCATAATGTAGGTAGCTGTTGGCTAGAGCGCATGCGCCAATACCAACGTGGGAACATGTTCTATAGGCCTATAGGCTAACGCAACTGTTTTAGTGACAACACCATCAGTAGGGATGAAAATGCGATGGAATCCCAATTAACCATTTTTCATTCGGCATATAGGAATTTAACAGCAAAATACATTTTGAATTGCATGTACACTACCGTTCAAAAGTTTGGGGTCACTTAGAAATGTCCTTGTTTTTGTCCATTTTGTCCATTAAAATAACATCAAGTTGATCAGAAATACAGTGTAGACATTGTTTATGTTGTAAATGACTATTGTAGCAGGAAACGGCTGATTATTAATGGAATATCTACATAGGCGTACAGACGCCCATTATCAGCAACCATCACTCCTGTGTTCCAATGGCACGTTGTGTTAGCTAATCCAAGTTTATCATTTTAAAAGGCTAATTGATCATTAGAAAACCCTTTTGCAATTATGTTAGCACAGCTGAAAACTGTTGTCCTGATTAAAGAAGCAATCAAACTGGCTATTTGTGGGTTCGAGTACAGGCTCAAAATGGCCAGAAACAAAGACCTTTCTTCTGAAACTCATCAGTCTATTCTTGTTCTGAGAAATGAAGGCTATTCCATGCAAGAAATTGCCAAGAAACTGAAGATCTCGTACAACGCTGTGTACTACTCCCGTCACAGAACAGCGCAAACTGGCTCTAACCAGAATCGAAAGAGGCTCCGGTGCACAACTGAGCTAGAGGACATGTACATTAGAGTGTCTAGTTTGAGAAACAGACCTCTCAACAGCGAAGAGAGGACTCCGGGATGCTGGCCTTCTATGTAGATATTCCATAAGAAATCTGCTGTTCCAGCTACAATAGTCATTTACAACATAAATAATGTGTCTACACTGTATTTCTGATCAATTTGATGTTATTTTAATAGACAAAAAATGTGCTTTTCTTTGAAAAACAAGGACATTTCTAAGTGACCCAAACTTTTGAACGGTAGTGTATGTCATCACGCACAGTTTTCTATCCGCAAAAAGTTATTTTGATGGAAACATCTCTGGTTGGAAAATGTGGCCAAGTGGATGGAAACTAGCTGTTGTCAGCACATTTATTCCTCGATAATCAGCGAAGTCAGTGCTAGTGTCATTATTTATCTTTTTGAGCGGAGTCAATTAGCCTATATGCTTTTTTTGTGCAGAGAAGAGAGTCTCCAAACCTCAGTCTCCCCAGCATTAGCAGGGAACTGTCAAAGGCATGCATTTGAGGGGTTGTGGAGGCGCAGTCCCTAATGTGGTGTGTGACAGGAAGATGGGGGTGGGGGCTTGAGGAGGGTCAGAGGTTAAAGTCAGGGTCCTCTTGTCTGTCCCTCTTCTCCCCCTTTAGAGGGTCCTTTTGGAGGGGTTATTATTTCTAAGCAGTGGGCACCTTCCACATTCTGAATAGTCAATATCCAACAGTTCAAATCCAGTGGCGAGGTATAGCATTATCTCCAGAGCTTGTGCTGCTTATACCAATTATTCATCAACGTATTCAGTTTCTATTCCAGTTTTATTCTAGCCTAATGGACCGCATGTTCTGAACACCGTCAACAGATGCGTGTGATGTTGTTCTAAGAATATTTAGAGGCTCCTCCTCTTTTTCATGATGTGACAGTATCATCCCGTCCGCGAGCTCCTCACTCTAGCTCAATTCTGTCATCGGTATCCTGACGCACGGACCCGTTATCCCGCTCACTGCATCTCCAAAGACATTTCTCAGCTTAACAAAATAAAAACTACCGACGAGCTCTCAACTCTTCGATTTCTGTTTCTGACGCGACACTTTTTTTAGACTACACTTGACTTTCGGGACTTTCAGCTTGTTTCTTTTTTAAATCCAGATTTGGATCATGGCCTCTCCGGCTGCTCTCATGCCCTCGGCTCCTCTCGTCCAACCGCCTCCGATACAGACTTCACCGGCGACCAACTCTCCGCCACCAGCAACCACGTCCTCATCCCCTTCACCGTCTATCGCGCCCACCGGACTGAACCCTTTCAGCGCGGACCTCTTACCAGTACCTGTCGGTAGCCCGGGCGCACCGGTCGACGTCCTGCCCGGTAAACCGGTGTATTCTACCCCGTCGCCGGTTGAGAACACTCCGCAAAACAACGAGGTTAAAATGGTCGAGGTCAGAGGCGCCAAGCTCGCCTCTTTCACGGTAAAAGACAACGAGCTAATCTGCCTCCCGCAGGCGTTCGACCTGTTTCTGAAACACTTGGTCGGCGGACTGCACACGGTCTATACCAAGCTGAAGCGGCTCCAGATCACACCGGTGGTCTGTAACGTGGAACAGGTCCGCATCCTCCGGGGCCTCGGAGCTATCCAACCGGGAGTGAACCGGTGTAAACTCATCTCCAGGAGAGACTTCGAGACGCTGTACAATGACTGTACTAACGCCAGGTGAGTTGGTTTCCATGGTGCCCTCGTCTATCTCTGGTGTCTTTAGAAAGAGTTGAAGCGACCGAACAATGCAACATTGTTGAAATAATGACACCTTTTCCAATCTTTTAAAAGTGTTTCAGTTGCACAAATTGAGTCTCTGCAAATATGTGTAGGTGTGCTTAATGTTTTTTTTTTTGCGGCGCACACACACACTCTCTCTCTCTCTCTCTCTCTCTCTCGTGTCTTTGCATTTAACACTGTTAGTTACTCTGAGAAAATGATTCTTCACAGAAATTAATTAATTTTCATTTGGCCCAAAGCGGCAGTTTAAATCAGGGGCTGCTGACATACTATGTTTCTCTGTCGTCGTTTTCTGCTTGTAGTGTAACTGCCTTCTCATATCAATCAGTTGTAGCCCTGAGGAGGAGCTCATCACTGGAGAGATACACTTTGACATGTCTATTTCTCTATATTTATGATTTAA
>NC_138307.1:28705000-28722500 GCF_965601325.2 Salmo salar
TGAGGGGAAAAAGTATTTGATCCCCTGCTGATTTTGTACGTTTGCCCACTGACAAAGAAATGATCAGTCTATAATTGTAATGGTAGGTTTATTTGAACAGTGAGAGACAGAATAACACAAAAAAAATCCAGAAAAACGCATGTCAAAAATGTTATAAATTGATTTGCATTTTAATGAGGGAAATAAGTATTTGACCCCTCTGCAAAACATTACTTAGTACTTGGTGGCAAAACCCTTGTTGGCAATCACAGAGGTCAGACGTTTCTTGTAGTTGGCCACCAGGTTTGCACACATCTCAGGAGGGATTTTGTCCCACTCCTCTTTGCAGATCTTCTCCAAGTCATTAAGGTTTCGAAGCTGACGTTTGGCAACTCGAACCTTCAGCTCCCTCTACAGATTTTATATGGGATTAAGGTCTGGAGACTGGCTAGGCCACTCCAGGACCTTAATGTGTTTCTTCTTGAGCCACTGCTTTGTTGCCTTGGCCGTGTGTTTTGGGTCATTGTCATGCTGGAATACCCATCCACGACCCATTTTCAATGCCCTGGCTGAGGGAAGGAGGTTCTCACCCAAGATTTGATGGTACATGGCCTCGTCCATCGTCCCTTTGATGCGGTGAAGTTGTCCTGTCCCCTTAGCAGAAAAACACCCCAAAGCATAATGTTTCCACCTCCATGTTTGACGGTGGGGATGGTGTTCTTGGGGTCATAGGCAGCATTCCTCCTCCTCCAAACACGGCGAGTTAAGTTGATGCCAAAGAGCTCCATTTTAGTCTCATCTGACCACAACACTTTCACCCAGTTGTCCTCTGAATCATTCAGATGTTCATTGGCAAACTTCAGACGGGCATGTATATGTGCTTTCTTGAGCAGGGGGACCTTGCGGGCACTGCAGGATTTCATGTCCTTCACGGCATAGTGTGTTACCAATTGTTTTCTTGGTGACTATGGTCCCAGCTGCCTTGAGATCATTGACAAGATCCTCCCGTGTAGTTCTGGGCTGATTCCTCACCGTTCTCATGATCATTGCAACTCCACGAGGTGAGATCTTGCATGGAGCCCCAGGCGGAGGGAGATTGACAGTTCTTTTGTGTTTCTTCCATTTACGAATAATCGCACCAAATGTTGTCACCTTCTCACCAAGCTGCTTGGCGATGGTCTTGTAGCCCATTCCAGCCTTGTGTAGGTCTACAATCTTGTCCCTGACATCCTTGGAGCGCTCTTTGGTCTTGGCCATGGTGGAGAGTTGGAGAGTTTGGAATCTGATTGATTGATTGATTGATTGCTTCTGTGGACAGGTGTCTTTTATACAGGTAACAAGCTGAGATTAGGAGCAGTCCCTTTAAGAGTGTGCTCCTAATCTCAGCTCGTTACCCGTATAAAAGACACCTGGGAGCCAGATATCTTTCTGATTGAGAGGGGGTCAAATACTTATTTCCCTCATTAAAATGCAAATCAATTTATAACATTTTTGACATGCGTGTTTCTGGATTCTTTTGTTGTTATTCTGTCTCTCACAGTTCAAATAAACCTACCATTAAAATTATAGACTGATCATTTCTTTGTCAGTGTGCAAACGTACAAAATCAGCAGGGGATCAAATACTTTTTCCCTCAGTGTACACACACAGTTACACACACACACACACAGTTACACACACACACACACAGTTACACACACACACACACACACACACACACACACACACACACACACACACACAGTTTGCAGAAATTCAACTGAGGCCTGACGTTGTGGCCGGACGGCCAGCAAATCCCCATCAGATCAGCCTACGTGGTTTGAATGTAATAAGATAGAATAGAAATTGTCTTAAAGTGGACTGTTTGTTATTAGTCTATTACCTGTGTTTGTGTGACATAATTAGTAGTGATTTCTAGAGCTGGGTGTCTCCTCTCCTCTCTTCATGAACCTCTAACTGTGAAGGCTAATTATCAGCTTTTATAATGCTGCAGTTAAGACGGATGCTGCCTGCTCTGGGACTCTCCTGATGACCGTTTCATGTGCTTTAATCATACAGCAGGATATGAGTTAGAACGAATACAATTAAAGGCGCACTCCTTAATTGGTCAGTCAACGTGAGCTTGTTTAAATCATAGTTTCTTCCTTGTCTTTCACTGTGCTGTTGCTCTTTAGGGGACCATGGCTAGGCTGGCCAGGTTGTGTTACTGTAAATCTCTCTAGGGGACTAAGGCTGGCCAGGTTGTGTTACTGTAAATCTCTCTAGGGGACTAAGGCTGGCTAGTTTGTGTTACTGTAAAGTCCTTTAGGGGACTAGGGCTAGGCTGGTTGTGTTACTGTAACGTTCTTTAGGGGACTAGTTCTAGGCTGGCTAGGCCGTGTTACTGTAAAAATATTTAGGGGACTAGGACTAGGCTGGCTAGGCCGTGTTACTGTAACGTTCTTTAGGGGACTAGTTCTAGGCTGGCTAGGCCGTGTTACTGTAACGTTCTTTAGGGGACTAGTTCTAGGCTGGCTAGGCCGTGTTACTGTAACGTTCTTCAGGGGACTAGTTCTAGGCTGGCTAGGCCGTGTTACTGTAACGTTCTTTAGGGGACTAGTTCTAGGCTGGCTAGGCCGTGTTACTGTAACGTTCTTTAGGGGACTAGTTCTAGGCTGGCTAGGCCGTGTTACTGTAACGTTCTTCAGGGGACTAGTTCTAGGCTGGCTAGGCCGTGTTACTGTAACGTTCTTCAGGGGACTAGTTCTAGGCTGGCTAGGCCGTGTTACTGTAACGTTCTTCAGGGGACTAGTTCTAGGCTGGCTAGGCCGTGTTACTGTAACGTTCTTTAGGGGACTAGTTCTAGGCTGGCTAGGCCGTGTTACTGTAACGTTCTTCAGGGGACTAGTTCTAGGCTGGCTAGGCCGTGTTACTGTAACGTTCTTTAGGGGACTAGGGCTAGGCTGGCTAGGCCGTGTTACTGTAAAGTTCTTTAGGGGACTAGGGCTAGGCTGGCTAGGCCGTGTTACTGTAAAGTTCTTTAGGGGACTAGTTCTACGCTGGCTAGGCCGTGTTACTGTAACGTTCTTTAGGGGACTAGGGCTAGGCTGGCTAGGCCGTGTTACTGTAAAGTTCTTTAGGGGACTAGGGCTAGGCTGGCTAGGCCGTGTTACTGTAAAGTTCTTTAGGGGACTAGTTCTAGGCTGGCTAGGCCGTGTTACTGTAAAGTTCTTTAGGGGACTAGTTCTAGGCTGGCTAGGCTGTGTTACTGTAAAGTTCTTTAGGGGACTAGTTCTAGGCTGGCTAGGCCGTGTTACTGTAACGTTCTTTAGGGGACTAGGGCTAGGCTGGCTAGGCCGTGTTACTGTAACGTTCTTTAGGGGACTAGGGCTAGGCTGGCTAGGCCGTGTTACTGTAAAGTTCTTTAGGGGACTAGTTCTAGGCTGGCTAGGCCGTGTTACTGTAACGTTCTTTAGGGGACTAGGGCTAGGCTGGCTAGGCCGTGTTACTGTAAAGTTCTTTAGGGGACTAGTTCTAGGCTGGCTAGGCGTGTTACTGCAACGTTCTTTCAACGCTAGGGACTAGGGCTAGGCTGGCTAGGCCGTGTTACTGTAACGTTCTTCAGGGGACTAGTTCTAGGCTGGCTAGGCCGTGTTACTGTAACGTTCTTCAGGGGACTAGTTCTAGGCTGGCTAGGCCGTGTTACTGTACCGTTACTTCAGGGGACTAGTTCTAGGCTGGCTAGGCCGTGTTACTGTAACGTTCATTAGGGGACTAGTTCTAGGCTGCTAGGCTGGTTCTTTAGGGGACTAGTTCTAGGCTGGCTAGGCCGTGTTACTGTAACGTTCTTTAGGGGACTAGTTCTAGGCTGGCTAGGCCGTGTTACTGTAACGTTCTTTAGGGGACTAGTTCTAGGCTGGCTAGGCCGTGTTACTGTAACGTTCTTCAGGGGACTAGTTCTAGGCTGGCTAGGCCGTGTTACTGTAACGTTCTTCAGGGGACTAGTTCTAGGCTGGCTAGGCCGTGTTACTGTAACGTTCTTCAGGGGACTAGTTCTAGGCTGGCTAGGCCGTGTTACTGTAACGTTCTTTAGGGGACTAGTTCTAGGCTGGCTAGGCCGTGTTACTGTAACGTTCTTCAGGGGACTAGTTCTAGGCTGGCTAGGCCGTGTTACTGTAACATTCTTTAGGGACTAGGGCTAGGCTGGCTAGGCCGTGTTACTGTAAAGTTCTTTAGGGGACTAGGGCTAGGCTGGCTAGGCCGTGTTACTGTAAAGTTCTTTAGGGGACTAGGGCTAGGCTGGCTAGGCCGTGTTACTGTAAAGTTCTTTAGGGGACTAGTTCTAGGCTGGCTAGGCCGTGTTACTGTAACGTTCTTTAGGGGACTAGTTCTAGGCTGGCTAGGCCGTGTTACTGTAACGTTCTTTAGGGGACTAGGGCTAGGCTGGCTAGGCCGTGTTACTGTAAAGTTCTTTAGGGGACTAGTTCTAGGCTGGCTAGGCCGTGTTACTGTAAAGTTCTTTAGGGGACTAGTTCTAGGCTGGCTAGGCCGTGTTACTGTAAAGTTCTTTAGGGGACTAGTTCTAGGCTGGCTAGGCCGTGTTACTGTAAAGTTCTTTAGGGGACTAGTTCTAGGCTGGCTAGGCCGTGTTACTGTAACGTTCTTTAGGGGACTAGGGCTAGGCTGGCTAGGCCGTGTTACTGTAACGTTCTTTAGGGGACTAGGGCTAGGCTGGCTAGGCCGTGTTACTGTAAAGTTCTTTAGGGGACTAGTTCTAGGCTGGCTAGGCCGTGTTACTGTAACGTTCTTTAGGGGACTAGGGCTAGGCTGGCTAGGCCGTGTTACTGTAAAGTTCTTTAGGGGACTAGTTCTAGGCTGGCTAGGCCGTGTTACTGTAACGTTCTTTAGGGGACTAGGGCTAGGCTGGCTAGGCCGTGTTACTGTAACGTTCTTCAGGGGACTAGTTCTAGGCTGGCTAGGCCGTGTTACTGTAAAGTTCTTTAGGGGACTAGTTCTAGGCTGGCTAGGCCGTGTTACTGTAACGTTCTTTAGGGGACTAGTTCTAGGCTGGCTAGGCCGTGTTACTGTACCGTTCTTTAGGGGACTAGTTCTAGGCTGGCTAGGCCGTGTTACTGTAACGTTCTTTAGGGGACTAGTTCTAGGCTGGCTAGGCCCTGTTACTGTACCGTTCTTTAGGGGACTAGTTCTAGGCTGGCTAGGCCGTGTTACTGTAACGTTCTTTAGGGGACTAGTTCTAGGCTGGCTAGGCCGTGTTACTGTAACGTTCTTCAGGGGACTAGTTCTAGGCTGGCTAGGCCGTGTTACTGTAACGTTCTTCAGGGGACTAGTTCTAGGCTGGCTAGGCCGTGTTACTGTAACGTTCTTCAGGGGACTAGTTCTAGGCTGGCTAGGCCGTGTTACTGTAACGTTCTTCAGGGGACTAGTTCTAGGCTGGCTAGGCCGTGTTACTGTAACGTTCTTTAGGGGACTAGTTCTAGGCTGGCTAGGCCGTGTTACTGTAACGTTCTTCAGGGGACTAGTTCTAGGCTGGCTAGGCCGTGTTACTGTAACGTTCTTCAGGGGACTAGTTCTAGGCTGGCTAGGCCGTGTTACTGTAACGTTCTTCAGGGGACTAGTTCTAGGCTGGCTAGGCCGTGTTACTGTAACGTTTATCAACTAAAGCACTCAGAGTCTGGGAACCTTGTCTGAGCTGACTGGTCTGAGCTGACTGGTTGTTAGTTAGTTAGTTAGTTAGTTAGTAGTTAGTAGTTAGTTAGTAGTTAGTTGCTAGTTATTTATGTGAATCATGAACTGTTGCCCTGGTTAAAAGCCAACTGGAGGGGAACTGTTGTCCTGGTTAAAAGCCAACTGGAGGGGAACTGTTGTCCTGGTTAAAAGCCAACTGGAGGGGAACTGTTGTCCTGGTTAAAAGCCAACTGGAGGGGAACTGTTGTCCTGGTTAAAAGCCAACTGGAGGGGAACTGTTGCCCTGGTTAAAAGCCAACTGGAGGGGAACTGTTGTCCTGGTTAAAAGCCAACTGGAGGAGAACTGTTGTCCTGGTTAAAAGCCAACTGGAGGGGAACTGTTGTCCTGGTTAAAAGCCAACTGGAGGGGAACTGTTGTCCTGGTTAAAAGCCAACTGGAGGGGAACTGTTGCCCTGGTTAAAAGCCAACTGGAGGGGAACTGTTGTCCTGGTTAAAAGCCAACTGGAGGGGAACTGTTGTCCTGGTTAAAAGCCAACTGGAGGGGAACTGTTGCCCTGGTTAAAAGCCAACTGGAGGGGAACTGTTGTCCTGGTTAAAAGCCAACTGGAGGAGAACTGTTGTCCTGGTTAAAAGCCAACTGGAGAGGAACTGTTGTCCTGGTTAAAAGCCAACTGGAGGGGAACTGTTGTCCTGGTTAAAAGCCAACTGGAGGGGAACTGTTGTCCTGGTTAAAAGCCAACTGGAGGGGAACTGTTGCCCTGGTTAAAAGCCAACTGGAGGGGAACTGTTGTCCTGGTTAAAAGCCAACTGGAGGAGAACTGTTGTCCTGGTTAAAAGCCAACTGGAGAGGAACTGTTGTCCTGGTTAAAAGCCAACTGGAGGGGAACTGTTGTCCTGGTTAAAAGCCAACTGGAGGGGAACTGTTGTCCTGGTTAAAAGCCAACTGGAGGGGAACTGTTGTCCTGGTTAAAAGCCAACTGGAGGGGAACTGTTGCCCTGGTTAAAAGCCAACTGGAGGGGAACTGTTGTCCTGGTTAAAAGCCAACTGGAGGGGAACTGTTGCCCTGGTTAAAAGCCAACTGGAGGGGAGCTGTTGTCCTGGTTAAAAGCCAACTGGAGGGGAACTGTTGCCCTGGTTAAAAGCCAACTGGAGGAGAACTGTTGTCCTGGTTAAAAGCCAACTGGAGAGGAACTGTTGTCCTGGTTAAAAGCCAACTGGAGGGGAACTGTTGTCCTGGTTAAAAGCCAACTGGAGGAGAACTGTTGTCCTGGTTAAAAGCCAACTGGAGAGGAACTGTTGTCCTGGTTAAAAGCCAACTGGAGGAGAGCAGCTGGATACACACACACATGGATGATGATGTACACACACACACACACACACACACACACACACACACACACACACACACACACACACACACACACACACACACACACACACACACACACACACACACACTTTCCCACAGACTGATCAGTTAGTGTGTAAATAAACAGTATGTTGTGAAGGAAAGCCAAGGGGAACTGAACTGACATTAAACAACCACTTTTATCTCTGTTTTGTCTGTGTGTACTTTATGTTTCTCTGTAACGGAGTGTGTGTCCGTGTGTGTGTGTGTGTGTGTGTGTGTGTGTGTGTGTGTGTGTGTGTGTGTGTGTGTGTGTGTGTGTGTGTGTGTGTGTGTGTGTGTGTGTGTGTGTGTGTGTGTGTGTGTGTGTGTGTGTGTGTGTGTGTGTGTGTGTGTGTGTGTGTGTGTGTGTGTGTGTGTGTGTGTGTGTGTGTGTGTGTACCTCGACCCTGCTTTCCATCAGTAAGGCAGAACTCCTGCAGGTTTTAGGAAACACTAATTAATGAAGGAAGGGAAACTACTGGAAAGTTCCGGAGCTTTGTAGTTGGCTGATCTCAGGGTGACTGCACCACACTTTAAAACGGTCCGAAAAGACTTCCACTTGGGTTGCATTCCAAATGGCACAGACCTGTGGGCCATGGTTAAAGGTAGTACAACATATAGGGAATAGGGTGCCTTTGGTCAAAAGTAGTGCACTATATAGGGAATAGGATGCCTTTGGTCAAAAGTAGTGCACTATATAGGGAATAGGCTGCCTCTGGTCAAAAGTAGTGCACTATATAGGGAATAGACTGCCTCTGGTCAAAAGTAGTGCACTATATAGGGAATAGGCTGCCTCTGGTCAAAAGTAGTGCACTATATAGGGAATAGGCTGCCTCTGGTCAAAAGTAGTGCACTATATAGGGAATAGACTGCCTCTGGTCAAAAGTAGTGCACTATATAGGGAATAGGCTGCCTCTGGTCAAAAGTAGTGCACTATATAGGGAATAGACTGCCTCTGGTCAAAAGTAGTGCACTATATAGGGAATAGACTGCCTCTGGTCAAAAGTAGTGCACTATATAGGGAATAGGCTGCCTCTGGTCAAAAGTACTGCACTATATAGGGAATAGGCTGCCTCTGGTCAAAGTAGTGCACTATATAGGGAATAGGCTGCCTCTGGTCAAAAGTAGTGCACTATATAGGGAATAGGCTGCCTCTGGTCAAAAGTAGTGCACTATATAGGGAATAGACTGCCTCTGGTCAAAAGTAGTGCACTATATAGGGAATAGGCTGCCTCTGGTCAAAAGTAGTGCACTATATAGGGAATAGGCTGCCTCTGGTCAAAAGTAGTGCACTATATAGGGAATAGGCTGCCTCTGGTCAAAAGTAGTGCACTATATAGGGAATAGACTGCCTTTGGTCAAAAGTAGTGCACTATATAGGGAATAGGGTGCCAACCTTTGTCTACGTTAATGTTAGACTCCATATGGGCCTGTCACGGTTATTTCTGGGTAAAGCAGGCGGTTAATGTTAGACTCCATATGGGCCTGTCACGGTTATTTCTGGGTAAAGCAGGCGGTTAATGTTAGACTCCATATGGGCCTGTCACGGTTATTTCTGGGTAAAGCAGGCGGTTAATGTTAGACTCCATATGGGCCTGTCACGGTTATTTCTGGGTAAAGCAGGCGGTTAATGTTAGACTCCATATGGGCCTGTCACGGTTATTTCTGGGTAAAGCAGGCGGTTAATGTTAGACTCCATATGGGCCTGTCACGGTTATTTCTGGGTAAAGCAGGCGGTTAATGTTAGACTCCATATGGGCCTGTCACGGTTATTTCTGGGTAAAGCAGGCGGTTAATGTTAGACTCCATATGGGCCTGTCACGGTTATTTCTGGGTAAAGCAGGCGGTTAATGTTAGACTCCATATGGGCCTGTCACGGTTATTTCTGGGTAAAGCAGGCGGTTAATGTTAGACTCCATATGGGCCTGTCACGGTTATTTCTGGGTAAAGCAGGCGGTTAATGTTAGACTCCATATGGGCCTGTCACGGTTATTTCTGGGTAAAGCAGGCGGTGTGTTTTTGTTCTTGTTCATGTTTTCTTTTCTCTCCTTGGGAAAGTCAGTCTTGTTTTGCCAGTGATGATGTATGGATCACATGATTACATCCCACACTTTATTTGACCAATGGAAGTAGTGGACATTTCCAGTCCAGTTAAATCCCACACAAGCAGAGGATGTTTAGGAGAACAGTCATCTTAGGGGCAAGTTTGTTCCTTGGAAGTCAAATTGCTCTTAGTTATGAGAAACTCACACAGTCTATTTTAAGAATGCACTTAAATCCTTAAGACTTATTTGTTTTAAATACGTGGTTAAAATGATGTGTAGAAAAACAATGATGGATCATAATATATATTCATCCCAAAGTTTCTGTGATTTCTGAGGAGAAACCTCTGGCGTTTTGAGGTCGTACTGTTCTCACAATGGTAAAGATGTATATGCGGGCATGCAGTGTGTGTGTGTGTGTGTGTGTGTGTGTGTGTGTGTGTGTGTGTGTGTGTGTGTGTGTGTGTGTGTGTGTGTGTGTGTGTGTGTGTGTGTGTGTGTGTGCGTGCGTGCGTGCGTGCGTGCGTGCGTGCGTGCGTGCGTGCGTGCGTGCGTGCGTGCGTGCGTGTGTGTGTTAAAGATACTCTGTCCCATATCTGCCAGACACTGAAAACAGATCGCCTGATTTATTCTGTGCTCTGGATAAAACAGTCTGTTTCTGGAGACCATTGACCCCTCATTGAATCAAGGACAAAAGGATGGATGAATGGTCTGACCCACATAGGATAGATAGGGCTGAATACATGACATGGATTCTACATCTATGGTCCTGGTTGGCTGGTTGGCTGGTTGTCTGCTTGGCTGCTTGGCTGGTTGGCTGCTTGGCTGGTTGGCTGGTTGGCTATGCCACTCTGTAGATGTACATGCAGCAGGATAATGTATAGATGACCCCTGTCTGTATGTAATAAATAGGTTTCAGTACAGGATAATGTATAGATGACCCCTGTCTGTATGTAATAAATAG
Source organism: Salmo salar (assembly GCF_965601325.2). Classification (NCBI taxonomy): domain Eukaryota; kingdom Metazoa; phylum Chordata; class Actinopteri; order Salmoniformes; family Salmonidae; genus Salmo; species Salmo salar. Next base: position 28,715,063 of record NC_138307.1, read on the forward strand.
GTTTCAGTACAGGATAATGTATAGATGACCCCTGTCTGTATGTAATAAATAGGTTTCAGTACAGGATAATGTATGACCCTTAAAAAACAGATACAGGGCATTTAGTTCTCATGTTAATCCTGCAGTTGACACATTTCCAAAGCATAGCAACGATCAACTGTCTCTCTCAGACAAGGTAGCTGATTGGCCAATAAGGGTCACATGCATTAAGTTCAAGACACTGACATTGGAGAGTTCTGTCACATCAAAGCTAGTTGAGTTCCACAGCCATTGTCCTGTAGTTGGCTGGTCATTGTGTTAGTAGCTCTTCCATTCTGGATGAAATAGACAAAGCTTTTGAAGGACAATGTGACAGAGAGGCATTACAAGTTCACAGCAAAGAGAGAAGAGTGGGAATCTTAGATTTTATTTCATTTGGAGTGCTGAAAGAGAATATTTGGGAAATGTAACCTTTTTTTCCTCGTTCACCTTTTACGTAGCAAGCTAAAAGAAGGGGGTATTGTGTGCGGTTGAGTGTGCGGTTGTGTTTTATGGTTCATTAGGACGTGATTAGAAATAGCCGACGTATGCAGGAAGATACAAAGTGTGGGAATAAGAAAAAGACAGAGAGAGAAAGAGAAGTCCTATGGGTGATGATGATTAAACCACATCATGTCTTCTCAGCTCTTTCTTACCAACGGGAGAGGAAAGAGAGGAGAACAGAGGGGGAAGAGAGGAGGAAAGAGGAGGGGAGAGGAGGGGAGGGAAGAGAGGAGAGGAGGGGAGAGGAAAGAGAGGAGAACAGAGGGGGAAGAGAGGAGGAGTGAGGAGTGGAGAGGAGGGGAGGGAAGAGAGGAGAGGAGGGGAGAGGAAAGAGAGGAGAACAGAGGGGGAAGAGAGGAGGAGTGAGGAGGGGAGAGGAGGGGAGGGAAGAGAGGAGAGGAGGGGAGAGGAAAGAGAGGAGAACAGAGGGGGAAGAGAGGAGGAAAGAGGAGGGGAGAGGAGGGGAGGGAAGAGAGGAGAGGAGGGGAGAGGAAAGAGAGGAGAACAGAGGGGGAAGAGAGGAGGAAAGAGGAGGGGAGAGGAGGGGAGGGAAGAGAGGAGAGGAGGGGAGAGGAAAGAGAGGAGAACAGAGGGGGAAGAGAGGAGGAAAGAGGAGGGGAGAGGAGGGGAGGGAAGAGAGGAGAGGAGGGGAGAGGAAAGAGAGGAGAACAGAGGGGGAAGAGAGGAGGAGTGAGGAGTGGAGGGGAGGGGAGGGAAGAGAGGAGAGGAGGGGAAATGAGGGAAGAGAAGAGGGGAGGAGGGGAGAGGAGAGGAGGGGGAGGAAAGCAGAAGGGGGAAGAGAGGAGGGGAGCGGAGAGGAGAACAGGAGGGAAGAGAGGAGAGAGGAGGGGAGGGGAAAGGAGGAAAGAGAGGAGGGGAGAGGAGAACAGGAGGGAAGAGAGGAGGAGAGGAGGGGAAGGGAGGGAAGAGAGGAGGGGAGAGGAGAACAGGAGGGAAGAGAGGAGGAGAGGAGGGGAAGGGAGGGAAGAGAGGAGGGGAGAGGAGAACAGGAGGGAAGAGAGGAGGAGAGGAGGGGAAGGGAGGGAAGAGAGGAGGGGAGAGGAGAACAGGAGGGAAGAGAGGAGGAGAGGAGGGGAAGGGAGGGAAGAGAGGAGGAGAGAGGCGGAAAGGGGAAATGAGGGAAGAGAGGAGGAGGGAGGAGGAGAGGAGAACAGAGAGGGGAGGGGAAAGGAGGGGAGGTGAGGAAAGGAGTGGAGAGAGGAGAGGAGGGGAGAGGAGGGAAGAGAGGAGGAGAGAGGAGGGGAGGGGAAAGGAGAGAAGAGAGGAGGAGAGAGGAGGGGACAGGAAAGGAGGGAAGAGAGGAGGGGAGAGGAGGGGAGAGGAGGGGAGAGGAGAGGAGGGGAGAGGAGAGCAGAGGGGGAAGAGAGGAGGAAAGAGGAGAGGAGGGGAAAGAAGGGAAGAGAGGGGAGAGAGGAGACTACCATCCTCCTGGTGTTTCCAGGTCTTTGTGTAGAAGACCCTGTATTGTCTAATATGACAATAGGGTCATTTGTTGCGCTGGCGTCTGACTGACACATTTAAAGGAGAGTATCACATGTCGGTGCCCCTCCCCGCAGACTGGAGAATGTCACCTGTCACATCCCTATTGGTTGAAATAATAACTAGTCAGGTCCCTATTGGTTCAAATAATAATGAGTGACAATAATAACAACTCATTATAGGAGGGCAGGGAACTCTGGAGCTACATATTGGCTCATCAAATTAACCTGCCAAACCTTTCACCACAACCCTAGACTAGAGAGAGGAGAGAGCTCTGTGTATTTATAGCTAGGTTACAGTACCCTAGACTAGAGAGAGGAGAGAGCTCTGTGTATTTATAGCTAGGTTACAGTACCCTAGACTAGAGAGAGGAGAGAGCTCTGTGTATTTATAGCTAGGTTACAGTACCCTAGACTAGATAGAGGAGAGAGCTCTGTGTATTTATAGCTAGGTTACAGTACCCTAGACTAGAGAGAGGAGAGAGCTCTGTGTATTTATAGCTAGGTTACAGTACCCTAGACTAGAGAGAGGAGAGAGCTCTGTGTATTTATAGCTAGGTTACAGTACCCTATACTAGATAGAGGAGAGAGCTCTGTGTATTTATAGCTAGGTTACAGTACCCTAGACTAGAGAGAGGAGAGAGCTCTGTGTATTTATAGCTAGGTTACAGTACCCTAGACTAGAGAGAGGAGAGAGCTCTGTGTATTTATAGCTAGGTTACAGTACCCTAGACTAGATAGAGGAGAGAGCTCTGTGTATTTATAGCTAGGTTACAGTACCCTAGACTAGATAGAGGAGAGAGCCCTGTGTATTTATAGCTAGGTTACAGTACCCTAGACTAGAGAGAGGAGAGAGCTCTGTGTATTTATAGCTAGGTTACAGTACCCTAGACTAGAGAGAGGAGAGAGCTCTGTGTATTTATAGCTAGGTTACAGTACCCTAGACTAGAGAGAGGAGAGAGCTCTGTGTATTTATAGCTAGGTTACAGTACCCTATACTAGATAGAGGAGAGAGCTCTGTGTATTTATAGCTAGGTTACAGTACCCTAGACTAGAGAGAGGAGAGAGCTCTGTGTATTTATAGCTAGGTTACAGTACCCTAGACTAGAGAGAGGGGAGAGCTCTGTGTATTTATAGCTAGGTTACGGTACCCTAGACTAGATAGAGGGGAGAGCTCTGTGTATTTATAGCTAGGTTACGGTACCCTAGACTAGAGAGAGGGGAGAGCTCTGTGTATTTATAGCTAGGTTACGGTACCCTAGACTAGAGAGAGGAGAGAGCTCTGTGTATTTACAGCTAGGTTACGGTACCCTAGACTAGAGAGAGGAGAGAGCTCTGTGTATTTACAGCTAGGTTACGGTACCCTAGACTAGAGAGAGGAGAGAGCTCTGTGTATTTATAGCTAGGTTACGGTACCCTAGACTAGAGAGAGGAGAGAGCTCTGTGTATTTATAGCTAGGTTACGGTACCCTAGACTAGAGAGAGGGGAGAGCTCTGTGTATTTATAGCTAGGTTACGGTACCCTAGACTAGAGAGAGGGGAGAGCTCTGTGTATTTATAGCTAGGTTACGGTACCCTAGACTAGAGAGAGGAGAGAGCTCTGTGTATTTATAGCTAGGTTACAGTACCCTAGACTAGAGAGAGGAGAGAGCTCTGTGTATTTATAGCTAGGTTACAGTACCCTAGACTAGAGAGAGGAGAGAGCTCTGTGTATTTATAGCTAGGTTACAGTACCCTAGACTAGAGAGAGGAGAGAGCTCTGTGTATTTATAGCTAGGTTACAGTACCCTAGACTAGAGAGAGGAGAGAGCTCTGTGTATTTATAGCTAGGTTACAGTACCCTAGACTAGAGAGGAGAGAGCTCTGTGTATTTATAGCTAGGTTACAGTACCCTAGACTAGAGAGAGGAGAGAGCTCTGTGTATTTATAGCTAGGTTACAGTACCCTAGACTAGATAGAGGAGAGAGCTCTGTGTATTTATAGCTAGGTTACAGTACCCTAGACTAGAGAGAGGGGAGAGCTCTGTGTATTTATAGCTAGGTTACAGTACCCTAGACTAGAGAGAGGAGAGAGCTCTGTGTATTTATAGCTAGGTTACAGTACCCTAGACTAGAGAGAGGAGAGAGCTCTGTGTATTTATAGCTAGGTTACAGTACCCTAGACTAGAGAGAGGAGAGAGCTCTGTGTATTTATAGCTAGGTTACAGTACCCTAGACTAGAGAGAGGAGAGAGCTCTGTGTATTTATAGCTAGGTTACAGTACCCTAGACTAGAGAGAGGAGAGAGCTCTGTGTATTTATAGCTAGGTTACAGTACCCTAGACTAGAGAGAGGAGAGAGCTCTGTGTATTTATAGCTAGGTTACAGTACCCTAGACTAGATAGAGGAGAGAGCTCTGTGTATTTATAGCTAGGTTACAGTACCCTAGACTAGAGAGAGGAGAGAGCTCTGTGTATTTATAGCTAGGTTACAGTACCCTAGACTAGATAGAGGAGAGAGCTCTGTGTATTTATAGCTAGGTTACAGTACCCTAGACTAGAGAGAGGAGAGAGCTCTGTGTATTTATAGCTAGGTTACAGTACCCTAGACTAGAGAGAGGAGAGAGCTCTGTGTATTTATAGCTAGGTTACAGTACCCTAGACTAGAGAGAGGGAGAGCTCTGTGTATTTATAGCTAGGTTACAGTACACTCTGTCTAAACTCTGTCTGTAGGTTACAGTACACTCTGTCTGTAGGTTACAGTACACTCTGTCTGTAGGTTACAGTACACTCTGTCTGTAGGTTACAGTACACTCTGTCTGTAGGCTACAGTACACTCTGTCTGTAGGTTACAGTACACTCTGTCTGTAGGTTACAGTACACTCTGTCTGTAGGTTACAGTACACTCTGTCTGTAGGTTACAGTACACTCTGTCTGTAGGTTACAGTACACTCTGTCTGAACTCTGTCTGTAGGTTACAGTACACTCTGTCTGTAGGTTACAGTACACTCTGTCTGAACTCTGTCTGTAGGTTACAGTACACTCTGTCTGTAGGTTACAGTACACTCTGTCTGTAGGTTACAGTACACTCTGTCTGTAGGTTACAGTACACTCTGTCTGTAGGCTACAGTACACTCTGTCTTGTAGGCTACAGTACACTCTGTCTGTAGGTTACAGTACACTCTGTCTGTAGGTTACAGTACACTCTGTCTGTAGGTTACAGTACACTCTGTCTGTAGGTTACAGTACACTCTGTCTGTAGGTTACAGTACACTCTGTCTGTAGGTTACAGTACACTCTGTCTGTAGGTTACAGTACACTCTGTCTGTAGGTTACAGTACACTCTGTCTGTAGGTTACAGTACACTCTGTCTGTAGGCTACAGTACACTCTGTCTGTAGGTTACAGTACACTCTGTCTGTAGGTTACAGTACACTCTGTCTTAACTCTGTCTGTAGGCTACAGTACACTCTGTCTGTAGGTTACAGTACACTCTGTCTGTAGGTTACAGTACACTCTGTCTGAACTCTGTCTGTAGGTTACAGTACACTCTGTCTGTAGACTACAGTACACTCTGTCTGTAGGTTACAGTACACTCTGTCTGTAGGTTACAGTACACTCTGTCTGTAGGTTACAGTACACTCTGTCTGTAGGCTACAGTACACTCTGTCTGTAGGCTACAGTACACTCTGTCTGTAGGTTACAGTACACTCTGTCTGTAGACTACAGTACACTCTGTCTGTAGGTTACAGTACACTCTGTCTGTAGACTACAGTACACTCTGTCTGTAGGTTACAGTACACTCTGTCTGTAGGCTACAGTACACTCTGTCTGTAGGTTACAGTACACTCTGTCTGTAGGTTACAGTACACTCTGTCTGTAGGCTACAGTACACTCTGTCTGAACTCTGTCTGTAGGTTACAGTACACTCTGTCTGTAGGCTACAGTACACTGTCTGTAGCTACAGTACACTCTGTCTGTAGACTACAGTACACTCTGTCTGAACTCTGTCTGTAGACTACAGTAGCACTCTGTCTGTAGGCTACAGTACACTGTGTGTAGGCTACAGTACACTCTGTCTGTAGGTTACAGGTACACTCTGTCTAAACTCTGTCTGTAGGCTACAGTACACTCTGTCTGTAGGTTACAGTACACTCTGTCTGTAGGCTACAGTACACTCTGTCTAGAAACTCTGTCTGTAGGCTACAGTACACTCTGTCTGTAGGTTACAGTACACTCTGTCTGACACTCTGTCTGTAGGTTACAGTCCACTCTGTCTGTAGGCTACAGTACACTCTGTCTGTAGGTTACAGTACACTCTGTCTGTAGGCTACAGTCCACTCTGTCTGTAGGCTACAGTACACTCTGTCTGTAGGTTACAGTACACTCTGTCTGTAGGTTACAGTACACTCTGTCTGTAGGCTACAGTACACTCTGTCTGTAGGTTACAGTACACTCTGTCTGAACTCTGTCTGTAGGTTACAGTACACTCTGTCTGTAGGCTACAGTACACTCTGTCTGTAGGTTACAGTACACTCTGTCTGTAGGCTACAGTACACTCTGTCTGTAGGCTACAGTACACTCTGTCTGAACTCTGTCTGTAGGCTACAGTACACTCTGTCTGTAGGCTACAGTACACTCTGTCTGTAGGCAACAGTACACTCTGTCTGTAGGCTACAGTACACTCTGTCTGTAGGTTACAGTACACTCTGTCTGTAGGCTACAGTACACTCTGTCTGTAGGTTACAGTACACTCTGTCTGTAGGTTACAGTACACTCTGTCTGTAGGTTACAGTACACTCTGTCCTGTAGGCTACAGTACACTCTGTCTGTAGGCTACAGTACCACTCTGTCTGTAGGCTACAGTACACTCTGTCTACACTCTGTCTGTAGACTACAGTACACTCTGTCTGTAGGCTACAGTACACTCTGTCTGTAGGCTACAGTACACTCTGTCTGTAGGTTACAGTACACTCTGTCTAAACTCTGTCTGTAGGCTACAGTACACTCTGTCTGTAGGTTACAGTACACTCTGTCTGTAGGGTACAGTACACTCTGTCTAAACTCTGTCTGTAGGCTACAGTACACTCTGTCTGTAGGTTAACAGTACACTCTGTCTGTAGACTACAGTACACTCTGTCTGTAGGTTACAGTCCACTCTGTCTGTAGGCTAGCAGTACACTCTGTCTGTAGGTTACAGTACACTCTGTCTGTAGGCTACAGTCCACTCTGTCTGTAGACTACAGTACACTCTGTCTGTAGGCTACAGTACACTCTGTCTACACTCTGTCTGTAGGCTACAGTACACTCTGTCTGTAGGCTACAGTACACTCTGTCTGTAGGCTACAGTACACTCTGTCTGTAGGGTTACAGTACACTCTGTCTGAACTCTGTCTGTAGGTTACAGTACACTCTGTCTAAACTCTGTCTGTAGGCTACAGT
>NC_138307.1:28727500-28970000 GCF_965601325.2 Salmo salar
AGAGAGAGAGCATAAAGCCAAACCACTCCTAATCCCCTCTGTTTCTAAAGGTCACTCAGCATGATAAAAAGGTGTTGAGTTCATTTATTTCCTCTCTGGCAGAGTGAGATAAAGCAACACAACTACTGGGGCAGGAGGAGAGAAGAAGGAGGCAATGCTAAGTTCATATTTCTTGAAGGATGATTGGCTAAGGGGTGAGGTCAGAGGTAGCGCTGAAACACTTCCTGTCTCTCAAGAGAGGAAAGCACCTCCTCTCTCATTTACATTTACATTTACATTTAAGTCATTTAGCAGACGCTCTTATCCAGAGCGACTTACAAATTGGTGCATTCACCTTATAATATCCAGTGGAACAACCACTTTACAATAGTGCATCTAAATCTTTAAGGGGGGGGTTAGAAGGATTACTTTATCCTATCCCAGGTATTCCTTGAAGAGGTGGGGTTTCAGGTGTCTCCGGAAGGTGGTGATTGACTCCGCTGTCCTGGCGTCGTGAGGGAGCTTGTTCCACCATTGGGGTGCCAGAGCAGCGAACAGTTTTGACTGGGCTGAGCGGGAACTGTGCTTCCTCAGAGGTAGGGAGGCGAGCAGGCCAGAGGTGGATGAACGGAGTGCCCTTGTTTGGGTGTAGGGCCTGATCAGAGCCTGAAGGTACGGAGGTGCCGTTCCCCTCACAGCTCCGTAGGCAAGCACCATGGTCTTGTAGCGGATGCGAGCTTCGACTGGAAGCCAGTGGAGAGAGCGGAGGAGCGGGGTGACGTGAGAGAACTTGGGAAGGTTGAACACCAGACGGGCTGCGGCGTTCTGGATGAGTTGTAGGGGTTTAATGGCACAGGCAGGGAGCCCAGCCAACAGCGAGTTGCAATAATCCAGACGGGAGATGACAAGTGCCTGGATTAGGACCTGCGCCGCTTCCTGTGTGAGGCAGGGTCGTACTCTGCGAATGTTGTAGAGCATGAACCTACAGGATCGGGTCACCGCCTTGATGTTGGTGGAGAACGACAGGGTGTTGTCCAGGGTCACGCCAAGGCTCTTAGCACTCTGGGAGGAGGACACAAGGGAGTTGTCAACCGTGATGGCGAGATCATGGAACGGGCAGTCCTTCCCCGGGAGGAAGAGCAGCTCCGTCTTGCCGAGGTTCAGCTTGAGGTGGTGATCCGTCATCCACACTGATATGTCTGCCAGACATGCAGAGATGCGATTCGCCACCTGGTTGTCAGAAGGGGGAAAGGAGAAGATTAATTGTGTGTCATCTGCATAGCAATGATATGAGAGACCATGTGAGGATATGACAGAGCCAAGTGACTTAGTGTATAGCGAGAATAGGAGTGGGCCAAGAACAGAGCCCTGGGGGACACCAGTGGTGAGAGCACGTGGTGCGGAGACAGATTCTCGCCACGCCACCTGGTAGGAGCGACCTGTCAGGTAGGACGCAATCCAAGCGTGGGCGGCGCCGGAGATGCCCAGCTCGGAGAGGGTGGAGAGGAGGATCTGATGGTTCACGGTATCAAAGGCAGCAGATAGGTCTAGAAGGATGAGAGCAGAGGAGAGAGAGTTAGCTTTAGCAGTGCGGAGAGCCTCCGTGACACAGAGAAGAGCAGTCTCAGTTGAATGCCCAGTCTTGAAACCTGACTGACTAGGATCAAGAAGGTCATTCTGAGAGAGATAGCAAGAGAGCTGGCCAAGGACGGCACGTTCAAGAGTTTTGGAGAGAAAGGAAAGAAGGGATACTGGTCTGTAGTTGTTGACATCGGAGGGATCGAGTGTAGGTTTTTTCAGAAGGGGTGCAACTCTCGCTCTCTTGAAGACGGAAGGGACGTAGCCAGCGGTCAAGTATGAGTTGATGAGCGAGGTGAGGTAGGGGAGAAGGTCTCCGGAAATGGTCTGGAGAAGAGAGGAGGGGATAGGGTCAAGTGGGCAGGTTGTTGGGCGGCCGGCCGTCACAAGACGCGAGATTTCATCTGGAGAGAGAGGGGAGAAAGAGGTCAAAGCACAGGGTAGGGCAGTGTGAGCAGGACCAGCAGTGTCGTTTGACTTAGCAAACGAGGATCGGATGTCGTCAACCTTCTTTTCAAAATGGTTGACGAAGTCATCCGCAGAGAGGGAGGAGGGGGGGGGGAGGGGGAGGAGGATTCAGGAGGGAGGAGAAGGTGGCAAAGAGCTTCCTAGGGTTAGAGGCAGATGCTTGGAGTTTAGAGTGGTAGAAAGTGGCTTTAGCAGCAGAGACAGAGGAAGAAAATGTAGAGAGGAGGGAGTGAAAGGATGCCAGGTCCGCAGGGAGGCGAGTTTTCCTCCATTTCCGCTCGGCTGCCCGGAGCCCTGTTCTGTGAGCTCGCAGTGAGTCGTCGAGCCACGGAGCAGGAGGGGAGGACCGAGCCGGCCGGGAGGATAGGGGACAGAGGAGAGTCAAAGGATGCAGAGAGGGAGGAGAGGAGGGTTGAGGAAGCAGAATCAGGAGATCGGTTGGAGAAGGATTGAGCAGAGGGAAGAGATGATAGGATGGAAGAGGAGAGAGTAGCGGGAGAGAGAGAGCGAAGGTTGCGACGGCGCAATACCATCCGAGTAGGGGCAGAGTGAGAAGTGTTGGAGGAGAGCGAGAGGGAAAAGGATACAAGGTGGTGGTCGGAGACTTGGAGGGGAGTTGCAGTGAGATTAGTGGAAGAACAGCATCTAGTAAAGATGAGGTCAAGCGTATTGCCTGCCTTGTGAGTAGGGGGGGACGGTGAGAGGGTGAGGTCAAAAGAGGAGAGGAGTGGAAAGAAGGAGGCAGAGAGGAATAAGTCAAAGGTAGACGTAGGGAGGTTAAAGTCACCCAGAACTGTGAGTGGTGAGCCATCCTCAGGAAAGGAACTTATCAAGGCGTCAAGCTCATTGATGAACTCTCCAAGGGAACCTGGAGGGCGATAAATGGTAAGGATGTTAAGCTTGAATGGGCTAGTGACTGTGACAGCATGGAATTCAAAGGAGGAGATAGACAGATGGGTCAGGGGAGAAAGAGAGAATGTCCACTTGGGAGAGATGAGGATTCCAGTGCCACCACCCCGCTGACCAGATGCTTTCGGGGTGTGCGAGAACACGTGGTCAGACGAGGAGAGAGCAGTAGGAGTAGCAGTGTTTTCTGTGGTAATCCATGTTTCCGTCAGCGCCAAGAAGTCGAGGGACTGGAGGGTAGCATAGGCTGAGATGAACTCTGCCTTGTTGGCCGCAGACCGGCAGTTCCAGAGGCTGCCAGAGACCTGGAACTCTACGTGGGTCGTGCGCACTGGGACACCACGTTAGAGTGGCAGCGGCCATGCGGTGTGAAGCGTTTGTGTGGCCTGTGCAGAGAGGAGAGAACAGGGATAGACAGACACAAAGTTGACAGGCTACAGGAGAGGCTACGCTAATGCAAAGGAGATTGGAATGAAAATTAACTAAACAACTGGGGAAGCGAGAGAGCAGGGCCTCCCTCACTAACCATTCACTGAAACACTCAAATATAACTAATATAATAGAGAGGAGAGAGGACCTGAGGAGAGAGGAGAGAGGACCTGAGGAGAGAGGAGAGGGGACCTGAGGAGAGAGGAGAGGGGACCTGAGGAGAGAGGAGAGGGGACCTGAGGAGAGAGGAGAGGTGACCTGAGGAGAGAGGACCTGAGGAAGAGGACCTGAGGAGAGAGGAGAGGTGACCTGAGGAGAGAGGAGAGGTGACCTGAGGAGAGAGGAGAGAGGACCTGAGGAGAGAGGAGAGAGGACCTGAGGAGAGAGGAGAGGGGACCTGAGGAGAGAGGAGAGGGGACCTGAGGAGAGAGGAGAGAGGAGAGAGGACCTGAGGAGAGAGGAGAGGGGAGGAGTATGTTATTGAGATCTTGTTACAGGCTGAGATCATCCCAAAAAAGTAATCCTTTATGATGGCAAAGCCAAGGTTGTTGGTTCAATTCCTGCAGCGATCACATACTCATACAACTAATGTATGCTCAGTGTACTGTGAGTGTGTCTGGATAAAAGCCTCTGTATAATTGATGTCATGTGTTGTATTGTTTTTCCAGCTCGCGCCCTGGGCGCCCCCCAAAGAGGGCTCAGAGTATGACGTCATCAGAGAACCAACACCTTCTGTCTCATTCTGTCAGCGGACTGATGTCAGCTGGAATCATGCCCCCTACTGGTGAGGGACCTGCATAGCACACACACACACACACACACACACACACACACACACACACACACACACACACACACACACACACACACACACACACACACACACACACACACACACACGAAGTGTCAGTTAAAGTGTGATGTGTTTGTTCTTCTGTCATCACCTCTATTTTAGTATTCTATTTTCAGCCACAGTGTTCCTGTAGACTATGTTCTCCAGTGTTCCTGTAGACTATGTTCTCCAGTGTTCCTGTAGACTATGTTCTCCAGTGTTCCTGTAGACTATGTTCAGCCACAGTGTTCCTGTAGACTATGTTCTCTCAGTGTTCCTGTAGACTATGTTCTCCCAGTGTTCCTGTAGACTATGTTCTCTCAGTGTTCCTGTAGACTATGTTCTCCCAGTGTTCCTGTAGACTATGTTCTCCCAGTGCCAGTGTTCCTGTAGACTATAACCTCCCAGTGTTCCTGTAGACTATGTTCTCCCAGTGTTCCTGTAGACTATGTTCTCCCAGTGTTCCTGTAGACTATAACCTCCCAGTGTTCCTGTAGACTATGTTCTCCCAGTGTTCCTGTAGACTATGTTCTCTCAGTGTTCCTGTAGACTATGTTCTCCCAGTGTTCCTGTAGACTATGTTCTCCCAGTGTTCCTGTAGACTATGTTCTCCCAGTGTTCCTGTAGACTATGTTCTCCCAGTGTTCCTGTAGACTATGTTCTCCCAGTGTTCCTGTAGACTATGTCTGAGTTACAGCCCACCTCTGCAGGCCCCTACCTGTGCTCTGGGAGGTGTGTATTCACCGTTCAGCTTTCAAAGCTGCCCTTCTCTTTGTGTGCTTTTGTGAAACTCGATCTGTTCATTCTCCACCTCAAAACAAGCCATTTCTAAAAGTCCTTTTTACTCTCTGTGTTCAAAAGCATCCTCAGCCTCAGAGAGTGGTGTCTCTGGGAGAGAGTCAGACTCAAAGTAATACTCACTGGGTCTGAGAGAGAGTCTCTGAGCCCTTTTAACTGGAGGAGAGGTCACAACATCAATGTCAGCAGAGGAGATTAGAATTGAAAGGCCACAGGAGACTGAAAGAGAGGAAGGGAGAGAGGGAGGGAGAGAGGGAGGGAGAGAGGGAGGGAGTGGAAGACAGAGAGAGAGGCAGAACAGAATGGCGTTTTGTTTAGCCAAGTGTAAACCTGAAGGAAACCTTTGATATCATCCTCTCTAGCCTCGCTGGGGTGACGGCTTCTTTCACACTGTGATCTTCACATTTATTAAAGAGAACTGAGGAACAGAGGGGGGAACAGAGGTGGGAACAGAGGGGGAACAGAGGGGGTAACAGAGGGGGAACAGAGGGGTAACAGAGGGGGGAACAGAGGTGGGAACAGAGGGGGAACAGAGGTGGAACAGAGGGGGGAACAGAGGGGGGGAACAGAGGGGGAACAGAGGGGGGAACAGAGGGGGGGAACAGAGGGGGACAGAGGGGGGAACAGAGGGGGGGAACAGAGGGGAACAGACGGAGGGGGGAACAGAGGGGGTAACAGAGGGGGAACAGAGGCGGGGAACAGAGGGGGGAACAGAGGGGGGGGAACAGAGGGGGAACAGAGGGGGTAACAGAGGGGGGAACAGAGGCGGGAACAGAGGGGGGAACAGAGGGGGTAACAGAGGGGGGAACAGAGGGGTAACAGAGGGGGGAACAGAGGGGGGAACAGAGGCGGGAACAGAGGTGGGAACAGAGGGGGTAACAGAGGGGGGAACAGAGGCGGGAACAGAGGGGTAACAGAGGGGGGAACAGAGGGGGGAACAGAGGGGGTAACAGAGGGGGGAACAGAGGCGGGAACAGAGGGGTAACAGAGGCGGGAACAGAGGGGGTAACAGAGGGGGAACAGAGGGGTAACAGAGGGGGGAACAGAGGTGGGGAACAGAGGGGGTAACAGAGGGGTAACAGAGGGGGGAACAGAGGCGGGAACAGAGGGGGGAACAGAGGGGGGAACAGAGGGGGGAACAGAGGGGGGGAACAGAGGGGGAACAGAGGGGGGAACAGAGGGGGAACAGAGGCGGGAACAGAGGGGGAACAGAGGCGGAACAGAGGGGGGAACAGAGGGGGAACAGAGGGGTAACAGAGGGGGGAACAGAGGCGGGAACAGAGGGGGGAACAGAGGCGGGGAACAGAGGGGGGAACAGAGGGGGGAACAGAGGGGGTAACAGAGGGGGGAACAGAGGCGGGAACAGAGGGGGTAACAGAGGGGGGAACAGAGGTGGGGAACAGAGGGGGAACAGAGGGGGGGGAACAGAGGGGGAACAGAGGGGGAACAGAGGGGGGAACAGAGGCGGGAACAGAGGGAGGGGAACAGAGGCGGGAACAGAGGGGGGGAACAGAGGGGGGAACAGAGGGGTAACAGAGGGGGAACAGAGGCGGGAACAGAGGGGGGAACAGAGGCGGGAACAGAGGGGGGAACAGAGGGGGAACAGAGGGGGAAGTAACAGAGGGGGGAACAGAGGCGGGAACAGAGGTGGGAACAGAGGGGGGAAGTAACAGAGGGGGTAACAGAGGGGGGAACAGAGGGGGGAAGTAACAGAGGGGGGAACAGAGGGGGGAACAGAGGGGGTAACAGAGGGGGGAAGTAACAGAGGGGGGAACAGAGGGGGAACAGAGGGGGTAACAGAGGGGGGAACAGAGGGGGGAACAGAGGCGGGAACAGAGGGGGGAACAGAGGGGTAACAGAGGGGGAACAGAGGGGGAACAGAGGCGGGAACAGAGGGGGGAACAGAGGGGGAACAGAGGGGTAACAGAGGCGGGAACAGAGGGGTAACAGAGGGGGTAACAGAGGGGGAACAGAGGCGGGAACAGAGGGGTAACAGAGGCGGGAACAGAGGGGGAACAGAGGCGGGAACAGAGGGGGAACAGAGGGGGGAAACAGAGGGGAACAGAGGGGGGAACAGAGGGGGAACAGAGGGGGGAACAGAGGGGGGAACAGAGGTGGAACAGAGGTGGGAACAGAGGGGGTAACAGAGGGGGAACAGAGGTGGGAACAGAGGGGGGAACAGAGGGGTAACAGAGGGGGGGAACAGAGGGGGGAACAGAGGGGGGAACAGAGGGGGAACAGAGGGGGGAAAGAGTAGGATACGTTTTTAATGGCAGGCTCAGTTCATTTCACAGCGGAGTTGTCCTTAACTAGCTCAGTGATTTTAATGACAAATAGAGACTTTATCATCCATATTACTGTCCATTTAAAATGACTTCAATTGGAGGAGAGACAGAGTAGGATGTTACTGGTGCTTTAAGGGCTGGCAGGTTCCATTATAAGATAATGTGTTGAAGACTGGTAGTCCAGTGGTGTACTGAGTCACTATGGAGATAGATTGTGTTGAAGACTGATAGTCCAGTGGTGTACTGAGTCACTATGGAGATAGATGTGTTGAAGACTGTAGTCCAGTGGTGTACTGAGTCACTATGGAGATAGATGTGTTGAAGACTGGTAGTCCAGAGGTGTACTGAGTCACTATGGAGATAGATGTGTTGAAGACTGATAGTCCAGTGGTGTACTGAGTCACTATGGAGATAGATGTGTTGAAGACTGATAGTCCAGTGGTGTACTGAGTCACTATGGAGATAGATGTGTTGAAGACTGGTAGTCCAGTGGTGTACTGAGTCACTATGGAGATAGATGTGTTGAAGACTGATAGTCCAGTGGTGTACTGAGTCACTACTGGAGATAGATGTGTTGAAGACTGATGGTCCAGTGGTGTACTGAGTCACTATGGAGATAGATGTGTTGAAGACTGATAGTCCAGTGGTGTACTGAGTCACTATGGAGATAGATGTGTTGAAGACTGATAGTCCAGTGGTGTACTGAGTCACTATGGAGATAGATGTGTTGAAGACTGGTAGTCCAGTGGTGTACTGAGTCACTATGGAGATAGATGTGTTGAAGACTGGTAGTCCAGTGGTGTACTGAGTCACTATGGAGATAGATGTGTTGAAGACTGATAGTCCAGTGGTGTACTGAGTCACTATGGAGATAGATGTGTTGAAGACTGGTAGTCCAGTGGTGTACTGAGTCACTATGGAGATAGATGTGTTGAAGACTGATAGTCCAGTGGTGTACTGAGTCACTATGGAGATAGATGTGTTGAAGACTGGTAGTCCAGTGGTGTACTGAGTCACTATGGAGATAGATGTGTTGAAGACTGATAGTCCAGTGGTGTACTGAGTCACTATGGAGATAGATGTGTTGAAGACTGGTAGTCCAGTGGTGTACTGAGTCACTATGGAGATAGATGTGTTGAAGACTGATAGTCCAGTGGTGTACTGAGTCACTATGGAGATAGATGTGTTGAAGACTGATAGTCCAGTGGTGTACTGAGTCACTATGGAGATAGATGTGTTGAAGACTGATAGTCCAGTGGTGTACTGAGTCACTATGGAGATAGATGTGTTGAAGACTGGTAGTCCAGTGGTGTACTGAGTCACTATGGAGATAGATGTGTTGAAGACTGATAGTCCAGTGGTGTACTGAGTCACTATGGAGATAGATGTGTTGAAGACTGGTAGTCCAGTGGTGTACTGAGTCACTATGGAGATAGATGTGTTGAAGACTGGTAGTCCAGTGGTGTACTGAGTCACTATGGAGATAGATGTGTTGAAGACTGATAGTCCAGTGGTGTACTGAGTCACTATGGAGATAGATGTGTTGAAGACTGATAGTCCAGTGGTGTACTGAGTCACTATGGAGATAGATGTGTTGAAGACTGATAGTCCAGTGGTGTACTGAGTCACTATGGAGATAGATGTGTTGAAGACTGATAGTCCAGTGGTGTACTGAGTCACTATGGAGATAGATGTGTTGAAGACTGATAGTCCAGTGGTGTACTGAGTCACTATGGAGATAGATGTGTTGAAGACTGGTAGTCCAGTGGTGTACTGAGTCACTATGGAGATAGATGTGTTGAAGACTGGTAGTCCAGTGGTGTACTGAGTCACTATGGAGATAGATGTGTTGAAGACTGATAGTCCAGTGGTGTACTGAGTCACTATGGAGATAGATGTGTTGAAGACTGATAGTCCAGTGGTGTACTGAGTCACTATGGAGATAGATGTGTTGAAGACTGATAGTCCAGTGGTGTACTGAGTCACTATGGAGATAGATGTGTTGAAGACTGATAGTCCAGTGGTGTACTGAGTCACTATGGAGATAGATGTGTTGAAGACTGATAGTCCAGTGGTGTACTGAGTCACTATGGAGATAGATGTGTTGAAGACTGATAGTCCAGTGGTGTACTGAGTCACTATGGAGATAGATGTGTTGAAGACTGGTAGTCCAGTGGTGTACTGAGTCACTATGGAGATAGATGTGTCCAGTGGTGTACTGAGTCACTATGGAGATAGATGTGTTGAAGACTGATAGTCCAGTGGTGTACTGAGTCACTATGGAGATAGATGTGTTGAAGACTGGTAGTCCAGTGGTGTACTGAGTCACTATGGAGATAGATGTGTTGAAGACTGATAGTCCAGTGGTGTACTGAGTCACTATGGAGATAGATGTGTTGAAGACTGGTAGTCCAGTGGTGTACTGAGTCACTATGGAGATAGATGTGTTGAAGACTGATAGTCCAGTGGTGTACTGAGTCACTATGGAGATAGATGTGTTGAAGACTGATAGTCCAGTGGTGTACTGAGTCACTATGGAGATAGATGTGTTGAAGACTGGTAGTCCAGTGGTGTACTGAGTCACTATGGAGATAGATGTGTTGAAGACTGATAGTCCAGTGGTGTACTGAGTCACTATGGAGATAGATGTGTTGAAGACTGATAGTCCAGTGGTGTACTGAGTCACTATGGAGATAGATGTGTTGAAGACTGATAGTCCAGTGGTGTACTGAGTCACTATGGAGATAGATGTGTTGAAGACTGGTAGTCCAGTGGTGTACTGAGTCACTATGGAGATAGATGTGTTGAAGACTGATAGTCCAGTGGTGTACTGAGTCACTATGGAGATAGATGTGTTGAAGACTGGTAGTCCAGTGGTGTACTGAGTCACTATGGAGATAGATGTGTTGAAGACTGATAGTCCAGTGGTGTACTGAGTCACTATGGAGATAGATGTGTTGAAGACTGGTAGTCCAGTGGTGTACTGAGTCACTATGGAGATAGATGTGTTGAAGACTGATAGTCCAGTGGTGTACTGAGTCACTATGGAGATAGATGTGTTGAAGACTGGTAGTCCAGTGGTGTACTGAGTCACTATGGAGATAGATGTGTTGAAGACTGGTAGTCCAGTGGTGTACTGAGTCACTATGGAGATAGATGTGTTGAAGACTGGTAGTCCAGTGGTGTACTGAGTCACTATGGAGATAGATGTGTTGAAGACTGATGGTGTACTGAGTCACTATGGAGATAGATGTGTTGAAGACTGGTAGTCCAGTGGTGTACTGAGTCACTATGGAGATAGATGTGTTGAAGACTGATAGTCCAGTGGTGTACTGAGTCACTATGGAGATAGATGTGTTGAAGACTGATAGTCCAGTGGTGTACTGAGTCACTATGGAGATAGATGTGTTGAAGACTGGTAGTCCAGTGGTGTACTGAGTCACTATGGAGATAGATGTGTTGAAGACTGATAGTCCAGTGGTGTACTGAGTCACTATGGAGATAGATGTGTTGAAGACTGGTAGTCCAGTGGTGTACTGAGTCACTATGGAGATAGATGTGTTGAAGACTGGTAGTCCAGTGGTGTACTGAGTCACTATGGAGATAGATGTGTTGAAGACTGATAGTCCAGTGGTGTACTGAGTCACTATGGAGATAGATGTGTTGAAGACTGGTAGTCCAGTGGTGTACTGAGTCACTATGGAGATAGATGTGTTGAAGACTGATAGTCCAGTGGTGTACTGAGTCACTATGGAGATAGATGTGTTGAAGACTGATAGTCCAGTGGTGTACTGAGTCACTATGGAGATAGATGTGTTGAAGACTGATAGTCCAGTGGTGTACTGAGTCACTATGGAGATAGATGTGTTGAAGACTGATAGTCCAGTGGTGTACTGAGTCACTATGGAGATAGATGTGTTGAAGACTGATAGTCCAGTGGTGTACTGAGTCACTATAGCGACAAACAGCAAATATATCCAACAAGTGTGTAGAGTCACTAGCTTGATGTAGTCATTGCATGCTATGCATATGGGACCAGATACATAGAAGTGAATTTGTCCCAATACTTTCAGTCCTTTAAAATGGGGGACTATGTATAACAAGTGGTGTAATTTCTAAACAGTTCACCTGATATGGATGAAAATACACTCAAATGAAAGCCGACGGTCTGCACTGTAGCCCTTTCCTGCAGTCAAATGACCTGGTGGCCTCGGAATGTTATTCATCATTTTCATCATTTTATAACTAATGAAATAAAATAAATGTAGAAAATCTCGTGTTTCTATGTCAAACAGTTTTGTTATATTTCAGTCTTCTGTGATGTGTAATATTGGGATGAAAACTCAAAATGTAATACATTTCAACTCTATATCTGACATGATACAGGTGTCTTCTTATGTTAAACCCATGATCATGTGTGTGAGGTGGATACTTTTGTTACAAAGTAGATTTGTTTAAGACTACCAAGAATCACTCTGTGACCCTGGTTTAGCCCACTGCAGTAAAAGGTTAGCCTCATAGTCATTGTATCATTTCAAATCCAAAGTGCTGGTGTACAGAGCCATAACAACAACACATTTTCCCAATACTTGTGGAGCTCACAGTAGATGGATCTCTAGCATCCTTCTTATGAAAACTGTCTGTTACCCATAATCCACTAGACTAGAGGACATTGATCTAAATTTGATTGATCTCTCTTTCTTTGTACCCATCACCTTTCTCTTTTCTCTCTCTCTCTCTCTCGCTCCTATTTCACACACACTCTCTCTCTCTCTCTCTCTCTCTCTCTCTCTCCCTCTCTCTCTCTCTCTCTCTCTCTCTCTCTATTTCACACTCTCTGTCTCTCTCCTCTCTCAATCTCTCCCTCCTCTCTCCTCTCTATTTCACACCCTCTCCATCTCTCTCTCTCTCTCTCTCTCTCCATCTCTCTCTGTCTCTCTCCTCTCTCTCTCTCTCTGTCTCCGTCTCCTCTCTCTCTCTGTCTCTGTCTCTGTCTCTCTCCTCTCTCTCTGTCTCTGTCTCTCTCCTCTTTCTCTCTCGCTCTCTCTCCTCTCTGTCTCTCTCCTCTCTCTCTCTGTCTCTGTCTCTCTCCTCTCTCTCTCTGTCTCTGTCTCTCTCCTCTCTCTCTCTGTCTCTGTCTCTCTCCTCTCTCTCTCTCTGTCTGTCTCTCTCCTCTCTCTCTGTCTCTGTCTCTCTCTCCTCTCTGTCTCTCTCCTCTCTCTCTCTGTCTCTGTCTCTCTCCTCTCTCTCTCTGTCTCTGTCTCTCTCCTCTCTCTCTCTCTGTCTGTCTCTCTCCTCTCTCTGTCTCTCTCTCTCTCTCTATTTCACACTCTCTCTGTCTCTCTCCTCTCTCAATCTCTCCCTCCTCTCTCCTCTCTATTTCACACCCTCTCCATCTCTCTCTCTCTCTCTCTCCATCTCTCTCTGTCTCTCTCCTCTCTCTCTCTCTCTCTGTCTCCGTCTCCTCTCTGTCTCTGTCTCTCTCCTCTCTCTCTGTCTCTGTCTCTCTCCTCTCTCTGTCTCTCTCTCCTCTTTCTCTCTCTCTCTCTCTCTCCTCTCTGTCTCTCTCCTCTCTCTCTCTGTCTCTGTCTCTCTCCTCTCTCTCTCTGTCTCTGTCTCTCTCCTCTCTCTGTCTCTCTCTCTCTCTCTCTCTCTCTCTCTCTCTCTCTCTCTATTTCACACTCTCTCTGTCTCTGTCTCTCTCCTCTCTCTCTCTCTCTGTCTGTCTCTCTCCTCTCTCTCTGTCTCTCTCTCCTCTCTGTCTCTCTCCTCTCTCTCTCTGTCTCTGTCTCTCTCCTCTCTCTCTCTGTCTCTGTCTCTCTCCTCTCTCTCTATTTCACACTCTCTCTCTCTGTCTCTCTCCTCTCTCTCAGGTCTGACAGCGGCTGCTCTTGCTGAGGCCATGAAGACCAAAAAGATCAAGTTGGAGGTGATGGGGGGTTACCATAGTAACCACCAGCAGCATCATCATCACCACGGGACAGACGGAGAGAACGGAGGAGATCACCACAAGTCCTCCAGTCTGGGTGAGTCAATTTTAAACCCTGTTATTACGTTATCATTACAGTCAATGGACCATCATCCGTTTCATAACCATGCTGGTCCTCTAGGCTTTGAGTTACAGGTGGAATGTAAGTCTTCAAACAGCTGGACAGATACACTACACACAGAACCAGTCAAAAGTTTGGACACACCTAATCATTCCAGGGTTGTTGTTTTTAGTGAACACATCAAAACTATGAAATAACACATATGGAATCATGTAGTAACCAAAAAAGTGTTAAAGAAATAAAAATATATTTTATATTTGAGATTCTACAAAGGAGCCACCCTTTGCCTTGATGACAGCTTTGCACACTCTTGGCATTCTCTCAACCAGCTTCATGAAGTTGTCACCTGTAATGCATTTCAATTTACAGGTGTGCCTTGTTAAAAGTTCATTTGTGGAATGTATTTTCTTCTTAATGCATTTGAGCCAATCAGTTGTGTGGTATAGCCCTATTTGGTAAATGTCCAAGTCCATATTATGGCAAGAACAGCTCAAATAAGCAAAGATAAACGACAGTCCATAATTTCTTTAAGACATGAAGGCCAGTTAATCCGGAAAATTTCAAGAACTTTTAAAGTTTCTTCAAGTACAGTCGCAAAAACCATCAAGGGCTATGATGAAACTGGCTCTCATGAGGACCGCCACAGGAAAGGAAGACCCAGAGTTCCCTCTGCTGCAGAGAACAAGTTCATTAGAGTTACCAGCCTCAGAAATTGAAGCCCAAATAAATGCTTCACAGAGTTCAAGTAACA
Source organism: Salmo salar (assembly GCF_965601325.2). Lineage (NCBI taxonomy): Eukaryota > Metazoa > Chordata > Actinopteri > Salmoniformes > Salmonidae > Salmo > Salmo salar. The sequence continues at coordinate 28,741,577 of NC_138307.1, forward strand.
GACACATCTCAACATCAACTGTTCAGAGGAGACTGCTTGAATCAGGCCTTCGTGGTCAAATTGCTGCGAAGAAACCACTACTAAAGGACACCAATAAGAAGAGACTTGCTTGGGCCAAGAAACACGAGCAATCGATATTAGACCGGTGGAAATCTATCCTTGGTCTGAGGAGTCCAAATTTGAGCTTTTTTGTTCCAACAGCCATGTCTTTGTGAGACACAGAGTAGGTGAACGGATGATCTCCGCATTTGTGCTTCCCACCTTGAAGCATGGAGGAGGAGGTGTGATGGTGCTTTGCTGGTGACACTGTCTGTGATTTATTTAGAATTCAAGGCACACTTAACCAGTATGGCTACCACAGCATTCTGCAGCGATACACCATCCCATCTGGTTTGCGCTTAGTGGGACTATCATTTGTTTTTCAACAGGACAATGACCCAACACACCTCCAGGCTGTGTAAGGGCTATTTGACCAGGAAGGAGAGTGATGGAGTGCTGCATCAGATGACCTGGCCTCCACAATCACCCGACCTCAACCCAATTGAGATGGTTTGGGATGAGTTGGACAGCAGAGTGAAGGAAAAGCAGCCAAGAAGTGCTCAGCATATATGGGAACTCCTTCAAGACAGTTGGAAAATAATTCCAGATGAAGCTGGTTGAGAGAATGCCAAGAGTGTGCAAGCTGTCATCAAGGCACAGGCTGGCCACTTTGAATAATCTAAAATCTAAAATCTATTTTGATTTATATAACATATGACTGCACCCACATGATATCTTGGCAGCTGTCCATACTGTTTGATTGTGTCTCTGTGATCCTGTCAACAGCACTCCTACTGGTCTTGATTAAGCAGGAAATGACATCATCACTGTATCACACAGATAAATCAATTTCCTAATTTACTGGTTCAAGACAAGGTTTTAAGATGAAATGCTTATGTATTGCTTATGAATGCAGTGTGAATGGGTTATGAATGTGTTATGACGTTGTTATGAAGGTAACATGGACTAAGATTTAGTCCAGGTTGGTGTATGAATGAGGGTTGCAAGTACTGTAACTTCCAATAACAGAGACCACCTGTCCTTCTGCCTCTGGAAGTGAACTGGCAATAAAACAGCTTCACCTGAAACAGAACAGAATGTAAACAAGGAAAAGAAGAAATCAATAGTGTTCTCTGTAGTTTAGGATCTTGAACGCAAACGATGACTGTGTATTGATTTGGTGCAGGATTCCAGCTATTGGCTGGTTACAACACCATCAGTATGTTGAGACAGATGACAGGGATTATCAAAGCCTGAACAGAATCACAAATCAACCTGGTTTATGACGTGGCATAAGAACAGAGTGTGCATTGAAGAGACGATCAGTAAGATAAACCAGTAAACTACTTTTAAATACAGATCTCCTTCAGCCCACTATATTTTTTTATCTTTATTTAACAAGGCAAGTCAGTTGAGAACAAATTCTTATTTACAATGACAGCCTACCCCGAGCCAAATCCAGACGCACTGGGCCCATTGTGCCCTATTCGACTCCCAATCACGGCCGGATGTAATGCAGCCTGGATTCGAACCAGGTACTGCAGTGACACCTCTTGCACTGAGATGCAGTGCCTTAGACCACTGCACCACAGTAAGATAAACCAGTAAACTAGTTTTAAATACAGATGTCTCCTTCAGCCCGCTGTATTACAGTAAGATAAACCAGTAAACTAGTTTTAAATACAGATGTCTCCTTCAGCCCGCTGTATTACAGTAAGATAAACCAGTGAACTAGTTTTAAATACAGATGTCTCCTTCAGCCCGCTGTATTACAGTAAGATAAACCAGTAAACTAGTTTTAAATACAGATGTCTCATTCAGCCCGCTGTATTACAGTAAGATAAACCAGTAAACTAGTTTTAAATACAGATGTCTCCTTCAGCCCGCTGTATTACAGTAAGATAAACCAGTAAACTAGTTTTAAATACAGATGTCTCCTTCAGCCCGCTGTATTACAGTAAGATAAACCAGTAAACTAGTTTTAAATACAGATGTATTTAGCCTGTCTTCTCTTGAGAGCCAGGTCGGCCTTTGGCGGCCTTTCTCAATAGCAAGGCTATGCTCACTGAGTCTGTACATAGTCAAAGCTTAACCTTAAGTGTAGGTCAGTCACAGTGGTCAGGTATTCTGCCACTGTGTACTCTCTGTTTAGGGCCCAATAGCATTCTAGTTTGCTCAGTTTTTTTTTGTTAATTCTTTCCTGTGTCAAGTAATGCTCTTTTTGTTTTCTCATTATTTGGTTGGGTCTAATTGTGCTGCTGTGCTAGGGCTCTGTGTGGTCTGTTTGTGTTTGTGAACAGAGCCCCAGGACCAGCTTGCTTAGGGGACTCTTCTCCAGGTTCATCTCTCTGTAGGTGATGGCCTTGTTATGGAAGTTTTGGGAATCGCTTCCTTTTAGGTGGTTGTAGAATTTAACGTCTCTTTTCTGGATTTTGATAATTAACTGGTATCGGCCTAATTCTGCTCTGCATGCATTATTTGGTGTTTTACGTTGTACACAGAGGATATGTTTGCAGAATTCTGCATGCAGACTCAATTTGGTGTTTTTCCCATTTTGTGAATCTCTCTCTTTCTCTATCTCTCTCCTCTCTCTCTCCCTCTCTCTGTCTCTCTCTCTGTGTGTCAGGTTTAATCTTATAAAGGCTAATGTGACCTTTAGAAAGAGAAGATCAGACATGATCTGAAAAGACAGCAACACAATGGCACAAATACGATTTATGATTAATTACGATGGTGTGTGTGTGTGTGTGTGTGTGTGTGTGTGTGTGTGTGTGTGTGTGTGTGTGTGTCAGAGCGTGTACTACACAATAGATTAGTACTGTGTAATGCCTCCTTCAATCAACAGTGGGGATGTCACTTGGCTTGCACTTCCTTAAGACCAATCTCTTTAAAAAGGGCTCTCTGTGTGTCGCCGAATTCCACTACCTCCATCTTTCTCTATCTCTCTTTCTCTCTCGCGCGCGCTTTCTCCCTCTCTATGTCTCCATCTATCTCCCGTTTCCACACCGCTAGTGGTCATGTGTGGCAGAGGGTGGGGAATCATTTAGATTTGTTCAGTTTCTTTCTTATGGAATAATCTGTAGAAGGATGTGTTCAAGCCAAGTGTTCACACACAGACACAAACCTTAGGCACCAGTTTCTTACACTTGCCAATGATTTTCCGGAACTCAAATATTATTTTCATATCATCAGGCATTCCCCATTTTTATCAATCTCTACCAAGTGTATCAATCTCACCTCTGATGGAGGCAGCTGCTGCCTAATGCTCCAACCTGGACTCAGGGGCTGACGTAACATAGTAAATATAAATTCGGTATACCACAATTAGTATGGTATTTATTAATTTGTGGATGTCCATCATCCATTTTGTATGATATGTTACAAAATGCAATTCATATGATATGTTACGAATTTCAATTCATATAATATGTTACAAATTTGCTAAAGTTTTGATATATTACTAATTCCAATTTGTTGTGGCTAACGTTAGCAAGGTGGCAAATGTTAGCTAGGCTAGGGGTTAGGGTTAGGAGTTGGGTTAAAGGGTTAGGGGAAGGTTAGCTAACATGCTAAGTAGTTGAAAAGTAACTACAAAGTAGTTGAAAAGTAGCTAATTGGCTAAAATGCTAATGTTGTCCATAATGAGATTCGAACATGCAGCCTTTGGGTTGCTAGATGTTTGCGTTTTATGCCTACCCATCCACCGCAACTAACCGCCCTACTTTTGTAGGGTAAGTTGGTGGTTGGAGACATCCCTCTAGTGGTGTGGGGACTGTGCTTTGGCAAAGTGGGTGGGGTTATATCCTGCCTGTTTGGCCCTGTCCGGGGGTATCATCGGATGGGGCCACAGTGTCTTCTGATCCCTCCTGTCTCAGCCTCCAGTATTTATGCTGCAGTAGTTTATGTGTCGGGGGGCTAGGGTCAGTCTGTTACATCTGGAGTATTTCTCTTGTCTTATCCGGTGTCCTGTGTGAATTTAAATATGCTCTCTCTAATTCTCTCTTTCTCTCTTTCTTTCTTTCTCTCGGAGGACCTGAGCCCTAGGACCATGCCTCAGGACTACCTGGCATGATGACTCCTTGCTGTCCCCAGTCCACCTGGCCGTTCTGCTGCTCCAGTTTCAACTGTTCTGCCTGCGGCTATGGGACCCTGACCTGTTCACCGGACGTGCTTGTTGCACCCTCGACAACTACTATGATTATTATTATTTGACCATGCTGGTCATTTATGAACATTTTAACATCTTGACCATGTTCTGTTATAATATCCACCCGGCACAGCCAGAAGAGGACTGGCCACCCCTCATAGCCTGGTTCCTCTCTAGGTTTCTTCCTAGGTTTTTGGCCTTTCTAGGGAGTTTTTCCTAGCCACCGTGCTTCTTTCACATGCATTGCTTGCTGTTTGGGGTTTTAGGCTGGGTTTCTGTACAGCACTTTGAGATATCAGCTGATGTACGAAGGGCTATATAAATAAATTTGATTTGATTTGATCTGAATCAGTTGAATGGTATCAAATAGAAACACATGGTTTCCATGGTTTCCAGGTGTTTGATACCATTCCATTCGCTCCGTTCAAGCCGTTATTATGAGCCGTCCTCCCCTCAGCAGCCTCCACTGCTGTGTGTGTTTTGTTTGTGTCGTTACCATAAGCCATAAAACAATGTTAAACGTTAACCATTGTTAATTATAGGGTGAGCTGCACAATAAACAAACACAAAGCATTTGGCCTGTTTTTCCATAAAGCCACCCACTTCCTCCTCACAGATGTGTAAATCACTACCAACACACACACACACACACACACACACACACACACCACACACACACATGAAGTACATTAACTAAGCAGCCATTAGCACCTTAATGTGGGAAAGAGAAGCCATCACCGGCCCAACACTGAAGTTTCTTTTCCTTTAGGAAATCTACAACATACAAGATTTTGTACAGGGCATTCAGAAAGTATTCAGACCCCTTCCCGTTTCCCACATTTTGCTTCGTTACAGCCTTTTTCTAAAATTGATTAAATCGTTTTTTTTTCTCTCATCAATCTACACACAATACCCCATAATGACAAAGCGAAAAAAGGTTTTTAGAGATTTCTTAAAAACAGAAATACCTTGTTTACATACACTACCAGTCAAAAGTTTGGACACACCTACTCATTCAAGGGCTTTTCTTTATTTTTACTATTTTCTACATTTTAGACAAATAGTGAAGACATCAAAACTATGAAATAACACATATGGAATCATGTAGTAACCAAAAAAGTGTTAAACAAATCTAAATAGATTTTAGATTTTAGATTCTTCAAAGTAGCCACCCTTTGCCTTGATGACAACTTTGCACACGCTTGGCATTCTCTCAACCAGTTTCACCTGGAATGCTTTTCCAACAGTCTTGAAGGAGTTCCCACATATGCTGAGCACTTGTTGGCTGCTTTTCCTTCACTCTGCAGTCCAACTCATCCCAAACCATCTCAATTGGGTTGAGGTCGGGTGATTGTGGAGGCCAGGTCATATGATGCAGCACTCCATCACTCTCCTTGGGTCGTGTTGGGTCATTGTCCTGTTGAAAAACAAATGATAGACACACGAAGCGCAAACCAGATGGGATGGCGTATCGCTGCAGAATGCTGTGGTCGCCATGCTGGTTAAGTGTGCCTTGAATTTTAAATAAATCAGTGTCACCAGCAAAGCACCCTCATACCATCACACCTCCTCCTCCATGCTTCACAGTGGGAAGCACACATGCGGAGATCATCTGTTCCACAAAGACACGGCAGTTGGAACCTAAAATCTCAAATTTGGACTCATTGCTCGTGTTTCTTGGCTCAAGCAAGTCTCTTCTTCTTATTGGTTTTCTTTAGTAGTGGTTTCTTTGCAGGCATTTGACCATGAAGACCTGATTCACGCAGTCTCCACTGAACAGTTGATGTTGAGATTTGTCTTACTTGAACTCTGCAAAGTATTTATTTGGGCTGCAATTTCTGAGGCTGGTAACTCAAAGGACCTAATCTTCTGCAGCAGAGGTAACTCTGGGTCTTCCTTTCTTGTGTCAGTCCTCATGAGAGCCAGTTTCATCATAGCACTTGATGGTTTTTGCGACTGCACTTGAAGAAGCGTTCAAAGTTCTTGAAATGTTCTGTATTGACTGACCTTCATGTCTTAAAGTAATGATGGACTGTCGTTTCTCTTTGCTTATTTGAGCTGTTCTTGTCATAATATGTGCTTGGTCTTTTACCAAATAGGGCTGTCTTCTGTATACCACCCCTTCCTTGTCACAACACAATTGATTGGCTCAAACGCATTAAGAAGGAAAGAAATTCCACAAATGAACTTTTAACAAGGCACACCTGTTAATGGAAATGCATTCCAGGTGACTACCTCATGAAGCTGGTTGAGAGAATGTAAAGCTGTCATCAAGGCAAAGGGTGGCTACTTATCAAATATATGTTGATTTGCTTAACACTTTTTGGTTTACTAGATGATTCCGTATGTGTTATTTCATAGTTTTCATGTCTTCACTATTATTCTACAATGTAGAAAATAGTAAATATTAAAAAAAATAAACTGGAGTAGGTGTGTCCAAACTTTTGACTGGTACTGTAAGTATTCTGACCCTTTGCTATGAGACGCAAAATTGAGCTCAGGTGCATGCTATTTCCATTGATCATCCTTGAGATGTTTCTATAACTTGATTGGAGTTCACCTGTGGTAAATTCAATTGATTAGACATGATTTGGAAAGGCACACCCCTGTCTATATAAGGTCCCACAGTTGACAGTGCATGTCAAAGCAAAACCAAGCCATGAGGTCGAAGGAATTGTCCGTAGAGCTCCGAGACAGGATTGTGTCGAGGCACAGATCTGGGGAAGGGTACCAAAACATTTCTGCAGTATTGAAGGTCCCCTAGAACACAGTAGCCTCCGTCATTTTTAAATGGAAAAAGTTTGGAAACACCAAGACTCTTCCTAGAGCTGGCCTCCCAGCCAAACTGAGTAATCAGGGGAGAAGGGCCTTGGTCACGAAGGGGACCAAGAACCCAATGGTCACTCTGACAGAGCCTGGAGTTCCTCTGTGGAGATGGGAGAACCTTCCAGAAGGGCAACCATCCCTGCAGCACTCCACCAATCAGGCCTTTATGGTCGAGTGGCCAGATGGAAGCCACTCCTCAGCAAAAGGCACATGACAGCCCGCTTGGAGTTTGCCAACAGGCACCTAAAGGACTCTCAGACCATGAGAAACAAGATTCTCTGGTCTGATGAAACCAAGAGTGAACTCTTTGGCCTGAATGCCAAGGGTCATGTCTGGAGGAAACCTGGCACCATCCCTACGGTGAAGCATGGTGGTGGTAGCGTCATGCTGTGGGGATGTTTTTCAGTGGCAGGGACTGGGAGACTAGTCAGGGTCGAAGGAAAGATGACAAGTACAGAGAGATCCTTGATGAAAACCTGCTCCAGTGTGCTCAGGACCTCAGACTGGGGTGAAGGTTCACCTTCCAACAGGACAACGACCCTAAGCACACAGCCAAGACAACACAGGAGTGGCTTCGGGACAAGTCTCTGAATGTCCTTTAGTGGCCCAGCCAGAGCCGGACTTGAACCTGATCTAACATCTCTGGAGATACCTGAAAATAGCTGTGCAGCGACGCTCCCCATCCAACCTGACAGAGTTTGGATCATAAACCTTTTTTGTAGTTTTTTAAAACATTATTGTCATTATCTGTATTTCTGTTTTGTAAGATTATTTTTCTTCTTAGATGAGCAACCATGGATACCTTTGTTAGGGACTATGCTGAAGTTTCAAGGCTAGGCCAGACATTAAGAAAATATATCATGTAATTAGCTGGGTCCTATAGCAACCAATAACCAATTCTTCCATTCTTCCAACATCCGTTCATCTCCTTCCATTCAGGAGGACATCTTTTGTTTTTATGGTCGGGGTGAGGGAGAGGGAGGGTGAGGGAGGGAGGGAGGGTGAAGGAGGGAGGGAGGGAGGAAGGGTGAGGGAGGGAGGGAGGGTGAGGGAGGGCGGGTGAGTGAGTGAGGGAGGGAGGAAGGGTGAGGGAGGGAGGGTAAATTGCAAAAGGCATCCAGATGAACCACTGCACATATGTGTAATCCACCTAATTTAGTAAAAGCTCTTTTTTTTCAAATTTCTTTCTATTTCCATCTCTTCTTTGGGGACTTCTTTTTGTTTGCACACATTCTATTATATTTGGGACATTGTGTGGAATTTGGTCCAAGTTTAGTGTCTTTGTGTTTGGAATTATTCAGCGTTCCGTTGGCACGGCGACAGAGCCGTCATTAGCTCTCTTTTGTTTCGCTTCCTCCTTCTATTGTTTTATTTTTGGTTTTGTTTTCTTGAATGTTCAATATTTAGATCGTTCCCTTCTCTCCCATGTGGATTGGTTTATGCATCTATAAAATAGTTACATTTCAACAGCACACAAGGGTGAAATAGTGGGTCTAATACACAGGGATGAAATAGTGGGTCTGATACACAAGGGTGAAATAGTGAGTCTGATACACAGGGCTGAAATAGTGGGTCTGATACACAGGGCTGAAATAGTGGGTCTGATACACAGGGCTGAAATAGTGGGTCTGATACACAGGGCTGAAATAGTGGGTCTGATACACAGGGTGAAATAGTGAGTCTGATACACAGGGCTGAAATAGTGGGTCTGATACACAGGGATGAAATAGTGGGTCTGATACACAGGGTGAAATAGTGAGTCTGATACACAGGGTGAAATAGTGAGTCTGATACACAGTGCTGAAATAGTGGGTCTGATACACAGGGCTGAAATAGTGGGTCTGATACACAGGGATGAAATAGTGGGTCTGATACACAGGGATAAAATAGTGGGTCTGATACACAGGGTGAAATAGTGAGTCTGATACACAGGGCTGAAATAGTGGGTCTGATACACAGGGCTGAAATAGTGGGTCTGATACACAGGGCTGAAATAGTGGGTCTGATACACAGGGATGAAATAGTGGGTCTGATACACAGAGTGAAATAGTGGGTCTGATACACAGGGTGAAATAGTGGGTCTGATACACAGGGTGAAATAGTGAGTCTGATACACAGGGCTGAAATAGTGGGTCTGATACACAGGGCTGAATAGTGGGTCTGATACACAGGGATGAAATAGTGGGTCTGATACACAGGGCTGAAATAGTGGGTCTGATACACAGGGATGAAATAGTGGGTCTGATACACAGGGTGAAATAGTGGGTCTGATACACAGGGTGAAATAGTGGGTCTGATACACAGGGTGAAATAGTGAGTCTGATACACAGGGCTGAAATAGTGGGTCTGATACACAGAGTGAAATAGTGGGTCTGATACACAGGGTGAAATAGTGGGTCTGATACACAGGGATGAAATAGTGGGTCTGATGCACAAGGGGGAAATAGTGGGTCTGATACACAGGGTGGAATAGTGGGTCTGATACACAAGGGTGAAATAGTGGGTCTGATACACAGGGGTGAAATAGTGGGTCTGATACACAGGGTGGAATATTGGGTCTGATACACAGGGGTGAAATAGTGGGTCTGATACACAGGGGTGAAATAGTGGGTCTGATACACAGAGTGAAATAGTGGGTCTGATACACAGGGTGAAATAGTGGGTCTGATACACAGGGTGAAATAGTGGGTCTGATACACAGGGTGAAATAGTGGGTCTGATACACAGGGTGGAATAGTGGGTCTGATACACAAGGGTGAAATAGTGGGTCTGATACACAGGGGTGAAATAGTGGGTCTGATACACAGAGTGAAATAGTGGGTCTGATACACAGGGTGAAATAGTGGGTCTGATACACAGGGCTGAAATAGTGGGTCTGATACACAGGGTGAAATAGTGGGTCTGATACACAGGGGTGAAATAGTGGGTCTGATACACAGGGATGAAATAGTGGGTCTGATACACAGGGATGAAATAGTGGGTCTGATACACAGGGGTGAAATAGTGGGTCTGATACACAGGGGTGAAATAGTGGGTCTGATACACAGGGGTGAAATAGTGGGTCTGATACACAGGGTGGAATAGTGGGTCTGATACACAGGGGTGAAATAGTGGGTCTGATACACAGAGTGAAATAGTGGGTCTGATACACAGGGTGAAATAGTGGGTCTGATACACAGGGCTGAAATAGTGGGTCTGATACACAGGGTGAAATAGTGGGTCTGATACACAGGGGTGAAATAGTGGGTCTGATACACAGGGATGAAATAGTGGGTCTGATACACAGGGATGAAATAGTGGGTCTGATACACAGGGGTGAAATAGTGGGTCTGATACACAGGGGTGAAATAGTGGGTCTGATACACAGGGTGGAATAGTGGGTCTGATACACAGGGGTAAAATAGTGGGTCTGATACACAGGGCTGAAATAGTGGGTCTGATACACAGGGCTGAATAGTGGGTCTGATACACAGGGCTGAAATAGTGGGTCTGATACACAGGGCTGAAATAGTGGGTCTGATACACAGGGATGAAATAGTGGGTCTGATACACAGGGTGAAATAGTGGGTCTGATACACAGGGTGAAATAGTGGGTCTGATACACAGGGTGAAATAGTGAGTCTGATACACAGGGCTGAAATAGTGGGTCTGATACACAGAGTGAAATAGTGGGTCTGATACACAGGGTGAAATAGTGGGTCTGATACACAGGGATGAAATAGTGGGTCTGATGCACAAGGGGGAAATAGTGGGTCTGATACACAGGGTGGAATAGTGGGTCTGATACACAAGGGTGAAATAGTGGGTCTGATACACAGGGGTGAAATAGTGGGTCTGATACACAGGGTGGAATAGTGGGTCTGATACACAGGGGTGAAATAGTGGGTCTGATACACAGGGGTGAAATAGTGGGTCTGATACACAGAGTGAAATAGTGGGTCTGATACACAGGGTGAAATAGTGGGTCTGATACACAGGGTGAAATAGTGGGTCTGATACACAGGGTGAAATAGTGGGTCTGATACACAGGGTGGAATAGTGGGTCTGATACACAAGGGTGAAATAGTGGGTCTGATACACAGGGGTGAAATAGTGGGTCTGATACACAGAGTGAAATAGTGGGTCTGATACACAGGGTGAAATAGTGGGTCTGATACACAGGGCTGAAATAGTGGGTCTGATACACAGGGTGAAATAGTGGGTCTGATACACAGGGGTGAAATAGTGGGTCTGATACACAGGGATGAAATAGTGGGTCTGATACACAGGGATGAAATAGTGGGTCTGATACACAGGGGTGAAATAGTGGGTCTGATACACAGGGGTGAAATAGTGGGTCTGATACACAGGGGTCTTGTTTGACTTGCTTTTATTTTCTAGCTGTTTGTCTATTTGAATTTGAAATGAGCAAAAGCTAACACAATAGTCTGGTGTAATTGTGTATATTATGCATTTCCTATGTAGGTTTAGGTGTTGTATTTTACAAATCCAGCACATACAGCACTGTAACCTGCCCAAACCATGTCCTCAACCTCTGCTATTTCTGTTCATCTAAATGAAGGCCTCATTGTGGATAGTTGTCTTCAGTGTGTTTCTGAGACAGACGTTAGCTCTGTGGTAGCTGAAACACACCGTCATAGTCTCAGTCTGTCCCATCACAGACAGATGGGACCCTTCAGAGCCCCAAAACTGATGGAGGGGTTCTTCTGACCAGAGTTTGGCTTCGGTCCAAACACACACACACACCCTGACAGCGCTGTGGTGTTTTAGTTAGACGGGGTTAATGTTCTGGAGTCTTCTCTGAGGCTGAGGCTGAGGCTGTTTGTCGTCAGCACTTTCTACTGAGCTCCTCCAGACATCATGATATAAAGTGACAGTTGAAGGAAGACAGAAAAGTCTGATGTAAATCATGAACACATCTCCACCAGAATAATAATTAGGAATGTGGAATCAGATTATTAACCAGCACTGCATCTTTTTGGACTTTTGATTTGACTTTTACTATAATATGTGGCTTCCTCCTTTTGAGTGATCTCTCTAGTAGTCTGCTAGCATAATACTAGTGGAAGGAAAGGCTCTTGTTTTTCCCACATCATCCAATCATTCAATTCAGTCTAATGAATCACTTTTCTTTTTGTTCTTCTCCAGTGTCTAGTAATGGTCCTAAAGCTCTTCACAGACAGCTTCTCATTCCAACATCTTTAAGCTTTTAATTCAAAAGAATAAATATCAGAATGTGAAGTGGAAGAGCTAATAACCTTTATTCTCAGTCACCCCTCCTCTCCTCCTTCTCCTCTTTATTCTCCCCTTCCTCCTCCTCATTCTCCCCCTCCTCCTCTTCATCATCATCTTCCTCCTCCTCCTCTTCCACCTCTTCCTCCTCTTCTTCCTGTCCTCTTCACTCAGAGTATGACAGAGGGACAGAGGAATGGAACTGTGTGTCTATTTCTGGATCATCAACAAAGAGTCTTTTTAGGGATTTCACCCAGAAGACAAAAAAGCAAAGTGTCATGGAGATTGAGTGAGATGTAATTTCTGTACTGTGATTGGCTGTTTTAAAGAGTCCATCTCAGATGTTGTTATATGACCTTCCACTCTTTGTTTAAATGTTCTTCCCCTTGTTTGTTCAAGTGTATCATGTCCCCAGAGATGTTCGGTTTTGGGATGTTGAGCATCACAAATGTTGCTCTGGAAATCTGGTTTCAGAAGTCAAACAGCATTCTGTCTGGTCTAGTGTCCTGAGTGTGACTCCACCCTCTAATGTATGTTATGCTGCCACAAAGCTAAATAGAAAACCATCTCTCTCTTTCTCCCCCTCTTTCCCTCCCTCCCCCCTTTCCCTCCCTCCCTCTCTCAGGTCTGGAACACCTCCCGTTCATGATGATGTCACACCCCCTGATCCCTGTCAGTATGGCCCCTGCCTCCGTCTCCATGGCGATGAGTCAGATGAACCACCTCAACACTTTAGCCAGCATGGCCTCTGCTGCCCAGGTCCACCACTCTACCCTCTCCTCCCGCGGCCGCATGGTCTCCTCTGTTATAAAGGTATGTAGCATGGAGGTCATCTCTGTTATAAAGGTATGTTAGCATGGAGGTCACCTCCGTTATAAAGGTATGTTAGCATGGTTACCTGTGTTATAAAGGTATATTAGCATGGAGGTCACCTCCGTTATAAAGGTATGTTAGCATGGTCACCTCCGTTATAAAGGTATGTTAGCATGGAGGTCACCTCCGTTATAAAGGTATGTTAGCATGGTCACCTCCGTTATAAAGGTATGTTAGCATGGAGGTCACCTCCGTTATAAAGGTATGTTAGCATGGTCACCTCCGTTATAAAGGTATGTTAGCATGGCCACCTGTGTTATAAAGGTATGTTAGCATGGCCACCTGTGTTGTAAAGGTATATTAGCATGGTAACCTGTGTTGTAAAGGTATATTAGCATGGTAACCTGTGTTGTAAAGGTATATTAGCATGGTAACCTGTGTTATAAAGGTATATTAGCATGGTAACCTGTGTTATAAAGGTATGTTAGCATGGTAACTTGTGTTATAAAGGCATATTAGCATGGTAACCTGTGTTATAAAGGTATATTAGCATGGAGGTCACCTCCGTTATAAAGGTATGTTAGCATGGAAGTCACCTTCATTATAAAGGTATGTTAGCATGGAAGTCACCTCTGTTTTTAAGGTAGGTCAGAGCATTATGGGTACTGTAGTACATTATGCTACGACTACCTGTTATAAAGGTACACTGGATGGTCTCATGATATTATGCCAGAAGTGTCCTTTCAAGCTATGAGAGCAGTCCATCAAACCTTTCCTGGACAGTGTGATTATTATTGTAAAATATTCATTGATGTTGAAGTGTGTTTCCACTCACTATGGTGTTCTTCATTCTAGGAGCGTGTTCGGGACAGTCCGTCTCCAGCTCCCTCTCTGGAGGACGGGAGGAGGTCTGGGAGTCACCTGTCCTCTCGTCACAGCAGCAGCATCTCCAGCTCCCCCGTACACACAGAACACTCTATAGACAAGACCCGTACGTACTCTAACCCTAACCCTAACCCAGAACACTCTGCAGACAGGACCCGTACGTACTCTAACCCTAACCCAGCACCCAGAACACTCTGTAGACAGGACCCGTACGTACTCTAACCCTAACCCTAACCCAGAACACTCTGTAGACAGGACCCGTACATACTCTAACCCTAACCCTAACCCAGAACACTCTGTAGACAGGACCCGTACATACTCTAACCCTAACCCTAACCCAGAACACTCTGTAGACAGGACCCGTACGTACTCTAACCCTAACCCAGAACACTCTGCTGACAGGACCCGTACGTACTCTAACCCTAACCCAGAACACTCTGTAGACAGGACCCGTACGTACTCTAACTCTAACCCTAACCCAGAACACTCTGCTGACAGGACCCGTACGTACTCTAACCCTAACCCAGAACACTCTGTAGACAGGACCCGTACGTACTCTAACCCTAACCCAGAACACTCTGCAGACAGGACCCGTACATACTCTAACCCTAACCCAGAACACTCTGTAGACAGGACCCGTACGTACTCTAACCCTAACCCAGAACACTCTGCAGACAGGACCCGTACGTACTCTAACCCTAACCCTAACCCAGAACACTCTGTAGACAGGACCCGTACGTACTCTAACCCTAACCCTAACCCAGAACACTCTGTAGACAGGACCCGTACGTACTCTAACCCTAACCCTAACCCAGAACACTCTGTAGACAGGACCCGTACGTACTCTAACCCTAACCCAGAACACTCTGCAGACAGGACCCGTACGTACTCTAACCCTAACCCTAACCCAGAACACTCTGTAGACAGGACCCGTACGTACTCTAACCCTAACCCTAACCCAGAACACTCTGTAGACAGGACCCGTACGTACTCTAACCCTAACCCAGAACACTCTGCAGACAGGACCCGTACGTACTCTAACCCTAACCCTAACCCAGAACACTCTGTAGACAGGACCCGTACGTACTCTAACCCTAACCCTAACCCAGAACACTCTGTAGACAGGACCCGTACGTACTCTAACCCTAACCCTAACCCAGAACACTCTGTAGACAGGACCCGTACGTACTCTAACCCTAACCCAGAACACTCTGCAGACAGGACCCGTACGTACTCTAACTCTAACCCTAACCCAGAACACTCTGTAGACAGGACCCGTACGTACTCTAAGCCTAACCCAGAACACTCTGTAGACAGGACCCGTACGTACTCTAACCCTAACCCAGAACACTCTGTAGACAGGACCCGTACGTACTCTAACCCTAACCCAGAACACTCTGTAGACAGGACCCGTACGTACTCTAACCCTAACCCTAACCCAGAACACTCTGTAGACAGGACCCGTACGTACTCTAACCCTAACCCTAACCCAGAACACTCTGTAGACAGGACCCGTACATACTCTAACCCTAACCCAGAACACTCTGTAGACAGGACCCGTACGTACTCTAACCCTAACCCAGAACACTCTGTAGACAGGACCCGTACGTACTCTAACCCTAACCCAGAACACTCTGCAGACAGGACCCGTACGTACTCTAACCCTAACCCTAACCCAGAACACTCTGTAGACAGGACCCGTACATACTCTAACCCTAACCCAGAACACTCTGTAGACAGGACCCGTACGTACTCTAACCCTAACCCAGAACACTCTGCTGACAGGACTCGTACGTACTCTAACCCTAACCCAGCACCCAGAACACTCTGTAGACAGGACCCGTACATACTCTAACCCTAACCCAGAACACTCTGTAGACAGGACCCGTACGTACTCTGACCCTAACCCAGAACACTCTGTAGACAGGACCCGTACATACTCTAACCCTAACCCAGAACACTCTGTAGACAGGACCCGTACGTACTCTAACCCTAACCCAGAACACTCTGCTGACAGGACCCGTACGTACTCTAACCCTAACCCTAACCCAGAACACTCTGTAGACAGGACCCGTACGTACTCTAACCCTAACCCTAACCCAGAACACTCTGTAGACAGGACCCGTACGTACTCTAACCCTAACCCAGAACACTCTGCAGACAGGACCCGTACGTACTCTAACCCTAACCCAGAACACTCTGTAGACAGGACCAGTACGTACTCTAACCCTAACCCAGAACACTCTGTAGACAGGACCAGTACGTACAGTGCTCTCATCTTCACTGTCTTTCCAGCTTCGTCTGGAATCAGATTATGAGTCCAGTTAGGGACTGTTGATGTCATTGAAACCCACTTTAATGTCAGGTATGACATCAAGCTAGCCACTATGTATTGTCATGTTTTTAACCTTGTATAAACTGCCTTCATTTTGCTGGACCCCAGGAAGAGTAGCTGCTGCTTTGGCAGCTAATAGGGATCCATAATGAATAGAAATATGTTCACCTCCTCTCTGAAGGTATACTGTGTTTTCCAGACGTGCAGCAGAATGGCCTGTACTCCAGCCATGCTCTGTTGGGCCTATCTCCCAGTGCTGTGCCTGGTCCTAAAGAAGGAGATGTGGCCACCTTGGACTCTGGACACGAAGCTAAGAGGAACCATGCTGAGAGAGGTATGGTCCTCCTTCTCTTTCGCTTGTTCTTGATTGTTCTCTCTCTCTCTCACTCACTCTGTCTCTCTGACTGTCTGTCTGTCTCTCTATGTCTCTATGTCTCTGTCTGTCTGTCTGTCTGTCTGTCTGTCTGTCTGTCTGTCTGTCTGTCTGTCTGTCTGTCTGTCTGTCTGTCTGTCTGTCTGTCTGTCTGTCTGTCTCTCTATGTCTCTATGTCTCTGTCTGTCTGTCTGTCTGTCTGTCTGTCTGTCTGTCTGTCTGTCTGTCTGTCTGTCTGTCTGTCTGTCTGTCTGTCTGTCTGTCTGTCTGTCTGTCTGTCTGTCTGTCTGTCTTAGCATCCTCGTCGGATATCACTGAATGTGAACACAATTACAGGAAATAGTTGGTAGTTGATTCCCGTGAAGGTGAGGACAGCAATTGAGGTCCTAATGCACCAATCAGGATTCATTGTCTGTCCCTACTATTCTCTCTCTCTCCCTACTTCTCTCTCTCTCTCTTACTCTCTCTCTCCCCACTTCTCTCTCTCACTCACTCTCTCTCTTCTCCCTCTCTCTTCTCTCGCTCCCTCTCTCTCTCTCTTCTCTCTCTCTCTCCCTCTCTCTCTCCCTCTCTCTCTCTTCTCTCTCTCTTCTCCCTCTCCCTCTCCTTCTCTCTTCTCCCTCTCTCTTCTCTTCTCCCTCTCTCTTCTCTTCTCCCTCTCTCTTCTCTCTTCTCCCACTCTCTTCTCTCTCTTGGTGGTCTTTGTAGGAAGCGGAGATGAAGTGGAGACAAATAATTCTATGGAATAATCCATTACAGAGGAGAGAGGAGCGGAAGACAAGGCAGCGGGGCTAAATTAGTTAGCGATTTGCAGTGCATGAATTAATGAACAAGGCCCTCTCGCCACGGCTCCTCTCACAGCCACCTGATTTCCATAATGACCACCTCCCAAGCTCTGAGGCCGCCGTTTGCGTCAGTTGTGTGTTTTCCGTTATGAAGGTTTACATTAGCTTAATGAGGACTGTTCAAGGGCAAAACAGTCAGCACAATTTACACAGAGAGAAGAGAGACGGAAGAGAGAGAGAAGAGAGAGGGAAGAGAGGGGGAAGAGAGGGAAGTGAGAGGGAAGTGAGAGGGAAGAGAGAGGGAAGAGAAAGAGGAGAGAGAGGGAAGAGAGAGGGAAGTGAGAGGGAAGAGAGAGGGAGAAGAGAGAGGGAAGAGAAAGAGGAGAGAGAGGGAAGAGAGAGGGAGAAGAGAGGGAGAAGAGAGAGGGAGAAGAGAGAGGGAAGAGAGAGGGAGAAGAGATAGGGAAGAGAGAGGGAAGAGAGAGGGAGAAGAGAGGGAGAAGAGAGAGGAAGAGAGAGGGAGAAGAGAGAGGGAAGAGAGAGGGAAGTGAGAGGGAAGAGAGAGGGAGAAGAGAGAGGGAAGAGAAAGAGGAGAGAGAGGGAAGAGAGAGGGAGAAGAGAGGGAGAAGAGAGAGGGAGAAGAGAGAGGGAAGAGAGAGGGAGAAGAGAGGGAGAAGAGAGAGGGAGAAGAGAGAGGGAAGAGAGAGGGAGAAGAGATAGGGAAGAGAGAGGGAGAAGAGAGGGAGAAGAGAGAGGGAGAAGAGAGAGGGAAGAGAGAGGGAGAAGAGATAGGGAAGATAGAGGGAAGAGAGAGGGAGAAGAGATAGGGAAGAGAGAGGGAAGAGAGAGGGAGAAGAGAGAGGAAGAGAGAGGGAGAAGAGAGAGGGAAGAGAGAGGGAGAAGAGATAGGGAAGAGAGTACAGTCACTACATGATATACTAGGACATTTAAATGAAACCCACTTCACAGGTTTTTGTTTTGCAGGATGACAGAGAAGTGCGTTGCCAGATATGTAATTAAACCAATAAGATTGAACCAGTAAGAGCCGTGTACGGTCATAAAGACAGTGATGATTATATGAAACAGGAAGCATTAGTTTAATAAGACAAGAGGTCCATAATGGTAGAACTGAACTAGTGGGACGACTAAATAGATGACACATGAGAGGACATGTGTTTCATTTAATCAATTGGTTTGTTTTATAGACAAATGAAAAACCATGCCAGTTATTGGTCGGCTTGTTGAGTTGTAATTGTGGTGGTACATCATTTGATTGGTTTCTCCAACAGATTGAATGGTGTTGAATATCCAGTGTACACAGAGAAATAGGTTTTAAAACATCCTGTTGTTTTCTGAATTGTCATTCTGTCACATATGAATCATCAGAGTAAGTTTGGGACTCTTCCAGCTAGATTCTCTCTTTGAACACTTGGTCCAACGTTAAGATGAATCATCAGAGTAAGTTTGGGACTCTTCCAGCTAGATTCTCTCTTTGAACACTTGGTCCAACGTTAAGATGAATCATCAGAGTAAGTTTGGGACTCTTCCAGCTAGATTCTCTCTTTGAACACTTGGTCCAACGTTAAGATGAATCATCAGAGTAAGTTTGGGACTCTTCCAGCTAGATTCTCTCTTTGAACACTTGGTCCAACGTTAAGATGAAACATCAGAAGACGTCTGACAGTTAATCCACTTTATCCACTATAAGCATTTTCCTTTAAACTTGATTCAGACCGCACCTCTCTCCACTTCCGCTGACAGTCAGGAAGCTTCACTAGGTGGAGTTCATCAGCCCGAGGGAAGGAGGGATGGAAGAGCAGAGAATCAGAAAGAGGATGATGGAAAGAAAAAATAGAAAAATGGAAAACAATGACCTTGGTTGAGGAGATCTGCAAATGAGAGGATGAGGGGAGAGGAGAGAGAGGAGGGGGAAGAGGAGGAGGAGGAGAGAGGGAGAGAAGAGAGGGAGGGGAGAGTGGAAGAGGAGGAGAGGAGAGTGGGGAGAGGAGAGAGGGAGAGGAGAGTAGAAGAGGAGGAGAGGAGAGTGGGGAGAGGAGAGAGAGGAGGGAGAAGGGGAGGAGGGGAAGAGAGGGAGTGGGGAGAGGAGAGTGGAGAGAGGGAGAGGAGGGGGTCGGGGGGTTGGGAGAGGAGGATAGGATGGAGGGAGGGAGAGGAGGGTGGAGGGAAAGGAGGGAGAAGAGGGTGGAGGGAGAAGAGGGTGGAGGGAGAGGATGGAGAGGAGAGGGGGAGAGGAGGGAGAGGAGGTAGGGATGGATAAAACAGTAACTCAAAGAGAATCAGTCACATCAAAGGAGGGGAGGAGAGGGAGGGTGGAGAGAGGAGGGGGATCCATACTGTATCCCGATGACGCTGCAGTTCAGAGCAGGAGGAGGGGGGGGGGGGGGCCACAGGAGAAGAAGTAGAGTTGGACGCCCTGCGTTTGACGAGCGCTGAGCAACACCTGACACTGACAGACTGCTAATTACATCTAGTACTGATATAGAGGGAGGCTTTTAGGAACGGGAGAGGAAATGAAAAGAGAGAGGGAGGAGGGAGGGAGGGAGACGGAGTGGGAGAGGGAGGGAGGGAGAGGGAGGGAGAGAGAGGGAGGGAGAGAGAGGGAGAGAGAGAGAGAGAGAGAGAGAGAGAACGGGACATGCTTTTTATCCTTCAATGTGACACTAGCCTGTTTGCCGGGGGGGGGGGGGGGGGCTGAAGATGCTTTGGTCAGCTAAGTGGAGTAAAATGTGATGGTGGTGTGTGTGTGTGTGTGTGTGTATCCGTGCCTGTGAGGTAAATCTAATTCAACCCCATCAGACTCAGGTGAAGCTGACACAGCCTGTAGATAGAGCACAGTGAACTCTACTGCCCATAAGCCCATTCATTTTTCTTCAAAATAGTTTTTAGGACATAATGTAATGTAAATGTAATTCAGAGTATTGTAGGGCAGAGCACCCACAGCCTGGCTTGTAAACTAGTCTTCAAGCTCCATCACTAGAAAACAGCACACCGTAAACATGTCTACTTGTGTAGTTTCTAGAACCAGGTTGTTCTGGTTGGGATCAGCTGTTAGTGTTTTATTGGTCTCATTCTACTACAGAACTGTGTCTCTCCTCTCTACACAAACAGCAAACGGGAAAGGACTTTTTTTTCCTCCCAAACTTCTAAAGTTAACATTAGCAATTAGCTGCTTGGAATTAAGTGGAATGCACCTTTATCTAAAAAGCCATATTAATTTGGTCTTCATCGTGAGTCGTAGAAAAAGTCATCATAGCAACAAACAAAGAAGGCCATCCTCTCAAACAGTGAGTTACATGGAGAGGAAATAAGACTCACAGAGCTGTTATTGTGCTGCCAGGGTCTCACTGCTTAACATGTGATGTATTTACTCAATCTGACCTGTAGAGGAGGTAAAACAACACTACTCCATCTGATCTGTAGAGGAGGTAAAACAACACTACTCCATCTGATCTGTAGAGGAGGTAAAACAACACTACTCCATCTGATCTGTGGAGGTAAAACAACATTACTCAATCTGATCTGTAGAGGTAAAACAACACTACTCAATCTGATCTGTAGAGGAGGTAAAACAACACTACTCCATCTGATCTGTAGAGGAGGTAAAACAACACTACTCAATCTGATCTGTAGAGGAGGTAAAACAACACTACTCCATCTGATCTGTAGAGGTAAAACAACATTACTCCATCTGATCTGTAGAGGAGGTAAAACAACACTACTCAATCTGATCTGTAGAGGTAAAACAACACTACTCAATCTGATCTGTAGAGGTAAAACAACACTACTCAATCTGATCTGTAGAGGAGGTAAAACAACACTACTCAATCTGATCTGTAGAGGTAAAACAACATTACTCAATCTGATCTGTAGAGGAGGTAAAACAACATTACTCAATCTGATCTGTAGAGGAGGTAAAACAACACAACTCAATCTGATCTGTAGAGGAGGTAAAACAACATTACTCAATCTGATCTGTAGAGGAGGTAAAACAACACTACTCAATCTGATCTGTAGAGGTAAAACAACATTACTCAATCTGATCTGTAGAGGAGGTAAAACAACACTACTCAATCTGATCTGTAGAGGTAAAACAACACTACTCAATCTGATCTGTAGAGGAGGTAAAACAACACTACTCAATCTGATCTGTAGAGGTAAAACAACACTACTCAATCTTATCTGTAGAGGAGGTAAAACAACATTACTCAATCTGATCTGTAGAGGTAAAACAACACTACTCAATCTGATCTGTAGAGGAGGTAAAACAACACTACTCAATCTGATCTGTAGAGGAGGTAAAACAACATTACTCAATCTGATCTGTAGAGGAGGTAAAACAACACTACTCCATCTGATCTGTAGAGGTAAAACAACACTACTCAATCTGATCTGTAGAGGAGGTAAAACAACACTACTCAATCTGATCTGTAGAGGTAAAACAACACTACTCAATCTGATCTGTAGAGGAGGTAAAACAACACTACTCCATCTGATCTGTAGAGGAGGTAAAACAACATTACTCCATCTGATCTGTAGAGGAGGTAAAACAACACTACTCAATTTGATCTGTAGAGGTAAAACAACACTACTCAATCTGATCTGTAGAGGAGGTAAAACAACATTACTCAATCTGATCTGTGGAGGTAAAACAACACTACTCCATCTGATCTGTAGAGGAGGTAAAACAACACTACTCAATCTGATCTGTAGAGGTAAAACAACACTACTCAATCTGATCTGTAGCGGTAAAACAACACTACTCCATCTGATCTGTAGAGGAGGTAAAACAACACTACTCAATCTGATCTGTAGAGGAGGTAAAACAACACAACTCAATCTGATCTGTAGAGGAGGTAAAACAACACAACTCAATCTGATCTGTAGAGGTAAAACAACACAACTCAATCTGCCATCGAGACACTGAAACTAATGAAAGAAACAGAGCAGCTGTTGCCTCTATACCAACTGGCAGAGATAGCAGGCGTCTGTCTGTGAGAGTGAGGAGCAAGACAAAGAGGGAGAAAGTGTGTGATTTAAACTTGGCCATGACATAGTTATAAATGTCAGTAGTGCAGGAGAACAGTCATCTGTGTTTAGAACACAGTATTACAGTATACTCAGGGGAAAGTGTGTGTTTCCATCTGTGTTTAGAACACAGTATTACAGTATACTCAGGGGACAGTGTGTGTTTCCATCTGTGTTTAGAACACAGTATTACAGTATACTCAGGGGACAGTGTGTGTTTCCATCTGTGTTTAGAACACAGTATTACAGTATACTCAGGGGACAGTGTGTGTTTCCATCTGTGTTTAGAACACAGTATTACAGTATACTCAGGGGACAGTGTGTGTTTCCATCTGTGTTTAGAACACAGTATTACAGTATACTCAGGGGACAGTGTGTGTTTCCATCTGTGTTTAGAACACAGTATTACAGTATACTCAGGGGACAGTGTGTGTTTCCATCTGTGTTTAGAACACAGTATTACAGTATACTCAGGGGACAGTGTGTGTTTCTTAACAACGGTGGTGCCACACTGAAAAGGTTGAGTATTCAGGGTGTGGTTTCTTGTGTTTGTCAGTTGTATTTTAGTTGTGGACACAGCCAATCACAATCTTCCTCTATTTTGCATGTTCTGAATAATAAATATCACCATCACTGTCTTTCTTTGTCCCCAGAAGAGACAAACACAACTGTACATGTATTCTGATGACTTCTCTGCTATTTTCTTTGTCTGTCCCCAGAAGAGACAAACACAACTGTACATGTATTCTGATGACTTCTCTGCTATTTTCTTTGTCTGTCCCCAGAAGAGACAAACACAACTGTACATGTATTCTGATGACTTCTCTGCTATTTTCTTTGTCTGTCCCCAGAAGAGACAAATACAACTGTACATGTATTCTGATGACTTCTCTGCTATTTTCTTTGTCTGTCCCCAGATGACTGTGGTTCCCTGAGCACCCAGACAGTCAGAGAACCAATCAGAGAGCCATTTAGAGAGACAGTCAGAGACGGCTATGAGAGGCTGTCGTTCTCGGGGCAGAAGCTTCCTCCAGGGTTCCCCGGACCCTTTATCTTCCCTGAGGGGCTGTCGTCAATAGAGACACTGCTCACTAACATCCAGGTGGGGCTCTACTGAATCATCCCAGAAGGAATAATGGTGACAATGTTTTGCTGAACCACGTTTTGATATTGGATGTGGGTAGGCTGCATCTTCTTTCTCTACTCACAGTTTGTCATTACACATCTGGATGTGTAGCTCCACCTCATCTCATCTCTCTATCTGTGTCTCTGGGCTCCACCTCATCTCATCTCTCTATCTGTGTCTCTGGGCTCCACCTCATCTCATCTCTCTATCTGTGTCTCTGGGCTCCACCTCATCTCATCTCTCTATCTGTGTCTCTGGGCTCCACCTCATCTCATCTCTCTATCTGTGTCTCTGGGCTCCACCTCATCTCATCTCTCTATCTGTGTCTCTGGGCTCCACCTCATCTCATCTCTCTATCTGTGTCTCTGGGCTCCACCTCATCTCATCTCTCTATCTGTGTCTCTGGGCTCCACCTCATCTCATCTCTCTATCTGTGTCTCTGGGCTCCACCTCATCTCATCTCTCTATCTGTGTCTCTGGGCTCCACCTCATCTCATCTCTCTATCTGTGTCTCTGGGCTCCACCTCATCTCATCTCTCTATCTGTGTCTCTGGGCTCCACCTCATCTCATCTCTCTATCTGTGTCTCTGGGCTCTACCTCATCTCATCTCTCTATCTGTGTCTCTGGGCTCCACCTCATCTCATCTCTCTATCTGTGTCTCTGGGCTCCACCTCATCGCATCTCTCTATCTGTGTCTCTGGGCTCCACCTCATCTCATCTCTCTATCTGTGTCTCTTGGGGATCACCCATCATTATTTAAACCTCAAAACACCCAACTCTACCTCCAGCATATTTGTTTTGATTTTTTTTTAATTTTGAATGAAGATTAGAGATGTAGAGACTACACACTACAGTGATGTATGGATTTAGATTAGAGATGTAGAGACTACACACTACAGTGATGTATGGATTTAGATTAGAGATGTAGAAACTACACACTACAGTGATGTATGGATTTAGATTAGAGATGTAGAGACTACACACTACAGTGATGTATGGATTTAGATTAGAGATGTAGAGACTACACACTACAGTGATGTATGGATTTAGATTAGAGATGTAGAGACTACACACTACAGTGATGTATGGATTTAGATTAGAGATGTAGAGACTACACACTACAGTGATGTATGGATTTAGATTAGAGATGTAGAGACTACACACTACAGTGATGTATGGATTTAGATTAGAGATGTAGAGACTACACACTACAGTGATGTATGGATTTAGATTAGAGATGTAGAGACTACACACTACAGTGATGTATGGATTTAGATTAGAGATGTAGAAACTACACACTACAGTGATTTATGGATTTAGATTAGAGATGTAGAGACTACACACTACAGTGATGTATGGATTTAGATTAGAGATGTAGAGACTACACACTACAGTGATGTATGGATTTAGATTAGAGATGTAGAGACTACACACTACAGTGATGTATGGATTTAGATTAGAGATGTAGAGACTACACACTACAGTGATGTATGGATTTAGATTAGAGATGTAGAGACTACACACTACAGTGATGTATGGATTTAGATTAGAGATGTAGAGACTACACACTACAGTGATGTATGGATTTAGATTAGAGATGTAGAGACTACACACTACAGTGATGTATGGATTTAGATTAGAGATGTAGAGACTACACACTACAGTGATGTATGGATTTAGATTAGAGATGTAGAGACTACACACTACAGTGATGTATGGATTTAGATTAGAGATGTAGAGACTACACACTACAGTGATGTATGGATTTAGATTAGAGATGTAGAGACTACACACTACAGTGATGTATGGATTTAGATTAGAGATGTAGAGACTACACACTACAGTGATGTATGGATTTAGATTAGAGATGTAGAGACTACACACTACAGTGATGTATGGATTTAGATTAGAGATGTAGAGACTACACACTACAGTGATGTATGGATTTAGATTAGAGATGTAGAGACTACACACTACAGTGATGTATGGATTTAGATTAGAGATGTAGAGACTACACACTACAGTGATGTATGGATTTAGATTAGAGATGTAGTGACTACACACTACAGTGATGTATGGATTTAGATTAGAGATGTAGAGACTACACACTACAGTGATGTATGGATTTAGATTAGAGATGTAGAGACTACACACTACAGTGATGTATGGATTTAGATTAGAGATGTAGAGACTACACACTACAGTGATGTATGGATTTAGATTAGAGATGTAGAGACTACACACTACAGTGATGTATGGATTTAGATTAGAGATGTAGAGACTACACACTACAGTGATGTATGGATTTAGATTAGAGATGTAGAGACTACACACTACAGTGATGTATGGATTTAGATTAGAGATGTAGAGACTACACACTACAGTGATGTATGGATTTAGATTAGAGATGTAGAAACTACACACTACAGTGATGTATGGATTTAGATTAGAGATGTAGAGACTACACACTACAGTGATGTATGGATTTAGATTAGAGATGTAGAGACTACACACTACAGTGATGTATGGATTTAGATTAGAGATGTAGTGACTACACACTACAGTGATGTATGGATTTAGATTAGAGATGTAGAGACTACACACTACAGTTATGTATGGATTTAGATTAGAGATGTAGAGACTACACACTACAGTGATGTATGGATTTAGATTAGAGATGTAGAGACTACACACTACAGTGATGTATGGATTTAGATTAGAGATGTAGAGACTACACACTACAGTGATGTATGGATTTAGATTAGAGATGTAGAGACTACACACTACAGTGATGTATGGATTTAGATTAGAGATGTAGAGACTACACACTACAGTGATGTATGGATTTAGATTAGAGATGTAGAGACTACACACTACAGTGATGTATGGATTTAGATTACAGATGTAGAGACTACACACTACAGTGATGTATGGATTTAGATTAGAGATGTAGAGACTACACACTACAGTGATGTATGGATTTAGTGTAACAACCTCTTGATGTGTGTCTTACTCTGTGCCCTCCAAGCAGGGCTTGCTGAAGGTTGCCATAGACAACACGCGCGCGCAGGACAAGCAGGTGCAGACGGAGAAGTCAGAGCTGAAGATGGAACTGTTCAGAGAGAGGGAACTCAGAGAGACACTGGAGAGACAGCTCACCATGGAGCAGAAAAACAGAGGTAGGTTAACACTACATTACCCACAACACACTGCACACCATACTACACTACATTACCCACAGTGAACTGTTCAGAGAGAGGGAACTCAGAGAGACACTGGAGAGACAGCTCACCATGGAGCAGAAAAACAGAGGTAGGTTAACACTACATTACCCACAACACACTGCACACCATACTACACTACATTACCCACAGTGAACTGTTCAGAGAGAGGGAACTTAGAGAGACACTGGAGAGACAGCTCACCATGGAGCAGAAAAACAGAGGTAGGTTAACACTACATTACCCACAACACACTGCACACCATACTACACTACATTACCCACAGTGAACTGTTCAGAGAGAGGGAACTTAGAGAGACACTGGAGAGACAGCTCACCATGGAGCAGAAAAACAGAGGTAGGTTAACACTACATTACCCACAACACACTGCACACCATACTACTCATCTGTGTTTCTAGTGAGCCCTGAAAACAAGCACTGCAATTCCTCACAATCCTCAAATGTTCTGTGTATTTCAGTGCCTCAACTGTTCTGTGTATTTCAGTGCCTCAACTGTTCTGTGTATTTCAGTGCCTCAACTGTTCTGTGTATTTCAGTGCTGATCCAGAAGCGTCTGAAGAAAGAGAAGAAGACCAAGAGGAAACTTCAGGAGGCTCTGCAGTTTGAGTGTAAACTGAGAGACCATGCTGAGCAGACACTGCAGCAGACTGTAGCATCAGACAGAGCCCTCTGTGGTAAGCCTTCAGGCTACATTACCTTTTACATTCACTTTTCTTTTACATTTCATTTACATTTGACTCTTTATTCACTCTTAATTTTGACTTAATGGTGCAGTTTTATGTTGTCATTTATGTTCCTTTATGAAAATGAATGTATTACCCTTTTACTTCTCATTTACTAGTAATTAGGTGTGATAATTAATGACTAAACTCCTGCCTCTCCGTCATCATTACCCTCCAATCAGACTCACTGACCCAGGAAGTAGACAACGGTAACCAAGGTAACGTCAGGACTGACGCAGAGGCAGCGATACAAGGTACGGCAGCTTCTGAATGGCTCATCCACCCTTATCCTAGTTGCCTAAATGTCTGGGTGTTTACGTTGAGTTAAACTAACGCCGTCGGTCTATGTAGCAGCAACCACATTGATAAACACTTCTTAATAGTTAAGTGAGTGTTGAGCGTATCATTCTATTCTTATCTGTTATGAAGGTGTTGGAGAGCATTTCAGATGCTCTGGTTGCTCTGTGTATCACAACGACAGTACACCTCATCTACCCCCACAGACCCCATCTACCCCCTCTCTCTCCTGCTGCAGTCCCCCCACAGACCCCATCTACCCCCTCTCTCTCCTGCTGCAGTCCCCCCACAGACCCCATCTACCCCCTCTCTCTCCTGCTGCAGTCCCCCCACAGACCCCATCTACCCCCTCTCTCTCCTGCTGCAGTCCCCCCACAGACCCCATCTACCCCCTCTCTCTCCTGCTGCAGTCCCCCCACAGACCCCATCTACCCCCTCTCTCTCCTGCTGCAGTCCCCCCACAGACCCCATCTACCCCCTCTCTCTCCTGCTGCAGAGTCCCCCCACAGACCCCATCTACCCCCTCTACCCCATCTACCCCCTCTCTCTCCTGCTGCAGAGTCCCCCCACAGACCCCATCTACCCCCTCTCTCTCCTGCTGCAGAGTCCCCCCACAGACCCCATCTACCCCCTCTCTCTCCTGCTGCAGTCCCCCCACAGACCCCATCTACCCCCTCTCTCTCCTGCTGCAGTCCCCCCACAGACCCCATCTACCCCCTCTCTCTCCTGCTGCAGTCTCCCCACAGACCCCATCTACCCCCTCTCTCTCCTGCTGCAGAGTCCCCCCACAGACCCCATCTACCCCCTCTCTCTCCTGCTGCAGAGTCCCCCCACAGACCCCATCTACCCCCTCTCTCTCCTGCTCCAGAGTCCCCCCACAGACCCCATCTACCCCCTCTCTCTCCTGCTGCAGTCTCCCCACAGACCCCATCTACCCCCTCTCTCTCCTGCTGCAGAGTCCCCCCACAGACCCCATCTACCCCCTCTCTCTCCTGCTGCAGAGTCCCCCCACAGACCCCATCTACCCCCTCTCTCTCCTGCTGCAGAGTCCCCCCACAGACCCCATCTACCCCCTCTCTCTCCTGCTGCAGAGTCCCCCCACAGACCCCATCTACCCCCTCTCTCTCCTGCTGCAGTCCCCCCACAGACCCCATCTACCCCCTCTCTCTCCTGCAGAGTCCCCCCACAGACCCCCTCTACCCCCTCTCTCTCCTGCTGCAGTCTCCCCACAGACCCCCTCTACCCCCTCTCTCTCCTGCTGCAGTCCCCCGACAGGGACTGGCTCCCTCTTTGTTAGCAGATCAAACATCTAAACCGTTAAAAAGGAAATTTAATTTAATGTCAGTGAAGCAAAAAAAAAGAGCAAGGCCCCGTAATTAATGGCTGTCTTAATTGTCCTCCTGATGTATTTGCATAGACATCATTTGCATAACTTACATGCAGTAATAAATCTTTCCAAAGAGCGTTTTTAACAGACAACAGACAAGAGGCCCTAGAAGACAAAACATACTTGTTGGATTTATATATACAGAACAATACTCTTATGTATTTTAGTTTGCTATCTTTGTTGAGCTTCTTAGTTTACCATATTTGCTTATCATCTTAGTTTACTATCTTTGTTGAGCTTCTTAGTTTACCATATTTGCTTATCATCTTAGTTTACTATCTTTGTTGAGCTTCTTAGTTTACCATATTTGCTTATCATCTCAGTTTACTATCTTTGTTGAGCTTCTTAGTTTACCATATTTGCTTATCATCTTAGTTTACTATCTTTGTTGAGCTTCTTAGTTTACCATATTTGCTTATCATCTCAGTTTACTATCTTTGTTGATCATCTTAGTTTACTATCTTTGTTGATCATCTTAGTTTACTATCTTTGTTGATCATCTTAGTTTACTATCTTTGCTTATCATCTCAGTTTACTATCTTTGCTTATCATCTCAGTTTACTATCTTTGCTTATCATCTCAGTTTACTATCTTTGCTTATCATCTCAGTTTACTATCTTTGCTTATCATCTCAGTTTACTATCTTTGCTTATCATCTCAGTTTACTATCTTTGCTTATCATCTCAGTTTACTATCTTTGCTTATCATCTCAGTTTACTAGCTTTGCTTATCATCTCAGTTTACTATCTTTGCTTATCATCTCAGTTTACTATCTTTGCTTATCATCTCAGTTTACTATCTTTGCTTATCATCTCAGTTTACTATCTTTGCTTATCATCTCAGTTTACTATCTTTGCTTATCATCTTAGTTTACTATCTTTGTTGATCATCTTAGTTTACTATCTTTGTTGATCATCTTAGTTTACTATCTTTGTTGATCATCTTAGTTTACTATCTTTGTTGATCATCTTAGTTTACTATCTTTGTTAACCAGATTTGTTTTTCACCTGTTGTTTCTCAGATGGAAGACTCTTCCTGAAAACTACAGTGATGTATTGAAGACAACATGGAGAGAAGAGAAGATGGATTCGAGCACCATTGGAGAGATTCCAGGGACTTAAAGCAGCAACATCATGGACGTTTCAGTAGTCCACACTGTCATAAAGACTGACAATACACAACAAAGAACAAATCATCAGAGAATTGTGATAACAGTGTTTTGTGCAATACCAATGTATTTCACAGCAAAGTGGAACTGAAGGAGAGATTTTCTACTTTATTTAAACCAGCCCAAATGCTCAGAGAAGGACAAATCCACTTCCAATTTTTGACTTGTATTCCTGTCTCAAGTTTTATAAGATTTCAATGTTTTAAAGCATAATGTCAGGAAGGTTGGTAATCTAGAGGTTAATTTATTACGTTATTTCTGTACATAAATTGATACAATGTTTCATTACAATGTTTGTTTTGTTGTTAATTCTAGTAATGAAAAATGACAGTTAGTCCTTTGTCATTGTTGTATATCAGATGAAAGGTAAAGGATTCCTGACCCATGGTATGCTGTGTACATAAAGTAAAGAGATTGTATTGTGTATTGTAATGCAGTAGATCAGCTAGATGAAAATAATACAAACATTCTCATCTGTCTCAGTCTTATGTCTTCTAATGGTCAATCCATCAGTCCCTCAATACCCATCAGTCCCTCAGTACCCATCAGTCCCTCAGTACCCATCAGTCCCTCAATACCCATCAGTCCCTCAATACCCATCAGTCCCTCAGTACCCATCAGTCCCTCAATACCCATCAGTCCCTCAATACCCATCAGTCCCTCAGTACCCATCAGTCCCTCAGTACCCATCAGTCCCTCAATACCCATCAGTCCCTCAATACCCATCAGTCCCTCAATACCCATCAGTCCCTCAGTACCCATCAGTCCCTCAATACCCATCAGTCCCTCAATACCCATCAGTCCCTCAATACCCATCAGTCCTTCAATACCCATCAGTCCCTCAATACCCATCAGTCCCTCAGTACCCATCAGTCCCTCAATACCCATCAGTCCCTCAGTACCCATCAGTCCCTCAGTACCCATCAGTCCCTCAATACCCATCAGTCCCTCAGTACCCATCAGTCCCTCAATACCCATCAGTCCCTCAATACCCATCAGTCCCTCAATACCCATCAGTCCCTCAATAGGCATCAGTCCCTCAATACCATCAGTCACTCAATACCATCAGTCCCTCAATACCCATCAGTCCCTCAGTACCCATCAGTCCCTCAGTACCCATCAGTCCCTCAATACCCATCAGTCCCTCAGTACCCATCAGTCCCTCAGTACCCATCAGTCCCTCAATACCCATCAGTCCCTCAGTACCCATCAGTCCCTCAATACCCATCAGTCCCTCAATACCCATCAGTCCCTCAATAGGCATCAGTCCCTCAATACCATCAGTCACTCAATACCATCAGTCCCTCAATACCCATCAGTCCCTCAGTACCTATCAGTCCCTCAATACCCATCTGTCCCTCAATACCCATCAGTCCCTCAGTACCCATCAGTCCTTCAATACCCATCTGTCCCTCAATACCCATCAGTCCTTCAATACCCATTAGTCCCTCAATACCATCAGTCACTCAATACCATCAGTCCCTCAATACCCATCAGTCCCTCAGTACCCATCAGTCCCTCAGTACCCATCAGTCCCTCAATACCCATCAGTCCCTCAATACCCATCAGTCCCTCAATACCCATCAGTCCCTCAATAGGCATCAGTCCCTCAATACCATCAGTCACTCAATACCATCAGTCCCTCAATACCCATCAGTCCCTCAGTACCTATCAGTCCCTCAATACCCATCTGTCCCTCAATACCCATCAGTCCTTCAATACCCATCTGTCCCTCAGTACCCATCAGTCCCTCAGTACCCATCAGTCCCTCAATACCCATCAGTCCCTCAGTACCCATCAGTCCCTCAGTACCCATCAGTCCCTCAATACCCATCAGTCCCTCAATACCCATCAGTCCCTCAGTACCTATCACTGGCAGCATGAATGACAAGTCAAGGACAGGCTACCTATCACTGGCAGCATGAATGACAAGTCAAGGACAGGCTACCTATCACTGGCAGCATGAATGACAAGTCAAGGACAGGTTACCTATCACTGGCAGCATGAATGACAAGTCAAGGACAGGTTACCTATCACTGGCAGCATGAATGACAAGTCAAGGACAGGTTACCTATCACTGGCAGCATGAATGACAAGTCAAGGACAGGTTACCTCCACTGGCAGCATGAATGACAAGTCAAGGACAGGTTACCTCCACTGGCAGCATGAATGACAAGTCAAGGACAAGTTACCTATCACTGGCAGCATGAATCACAAGTCAAGGACAGGTTACCTATCACTGGCAGCATGAACGCAACACTCAGATGAAAGCAGTATCATTATTGTTCTCTTTAATGCCACAGAGCTTTATTCTGCATGGAGGGGGATTGGTGTGGAGATCATGCCATTGATTTGTGCCCAGTTTCTAAAAACGAGCACATAGACGATATCAACAGAGTGAGAGAGAAAAAGAAAGAGAGAGAACAAGAGAGAGCGATGTCACTGCTAAGCAAGTATGTTGACACAGCATTATCACACCCTAGTAGTGAAACATGTTGACTCAGCATTATCACACCCTAGTCGTGAAACATGTTGACAAAGCATTATCACACCCTAGTCGTGAAACATGTTGACGCAGCATTATCACACCCTAGTCGTGAAACATGTTGACGCAGCATTATCACACCCTAGTCGTGAAACATGTTGACGCAGCATTATCACACCCTAGTAGTGAAACATGTTGACAAAGCATTATCACACCCTAGTCGTGAAACATGTTGACGCAGCATTATCACACCCTAGTCGTGAAACATGTTGACGCAGCATTATCACACCCTAGTCGTGAAACATGTTGACGCAGCATTATCACACCCTAGTAGTGAAACATGTTGACAAAGCATTATCACACCCTAGTAGTGAAACATGGTGACACAGCATTATCACGCCCTAGTCGTGAAACATGTTGACGCAGCATTATCACACCCTAGTAGTGAAACATGTTGACAAAGCATTATCACACCCTAGTAGTGAAACATGTTGACACAGCATTATCACACCCTAGTAGTGAAACATGTTGACGCAGCATTATCACACCCTAGTAGTGAAACATGTTGACAAAGCATTATCACACCCTAGTTGTGAACCATGTTGACACAACATTATCACACCCTAGTAGTGAAACATGGTGACCGCATTATCACACCCCAGCAGTGAAACATGTTGACACAGCATTATCCTACCCTAGTAGTGAAACATGTTGCCACAGCATTATCACACCCTAGTAGTGAAACATGTTGCCACAGCATTACTCTACCCTAGTAGTGAAACATGTTGACACAGCATTATCAAATCAAATTTATTTATATAGCCCTTCTTACATCAGCTGATATCTCAAAGTGCTGTACAGAAACCCAGCCTAAAACTCCAAACAGCAAGCAATGCAGGTGTAGAAGCACCCTAGTAGTGAATTATGTTGACACAGCATTATCACACCCTAGCAGTGAAACATGTTGATACAGCATTATCACACCCTAGTAGTGAAACATGGTGACCGCATTATCACACCCTAGCAGTGAAACATGTTGATACAGCATTATCACACCCTAGTAGTGAAACATGTTGACACAGCATTATCACATCAAATTTATTTATATAGCCCTTCTTACATCAGCTGATATCTCAAAGTGCTGTACAGAAACACAGGCTAAAAACCCAAACAGCAAGCAATGCAGGTGTAGAAGCACCCTAGCAGTGAAACATGTTGATACAGCATTATCACACCCTAGTAGTGAAACATGTTGACACAGCATTATCACACCCTAGCAGTGAAACATGTTGACACAGCATTATCACACCCTAGCAGTGAAACATGTTGACACAGCATTATCACACCCTAGCAGTGAAACATGTTGATACAGCATTATCACACCCTAGTAGTGAAACATGGTGACCGCATTATCACACCCTAGCAGTGAAACATGTTGATACAGCATTATCACACCCTAGTAGTGAAACATGTTGACACAGCATTATCACACCCTGGTAGTGAAACATGTTGACACAGCATTATCACATCAAATTTATTTATATAGCCCTTCTTACATCAGCTGATATCTCAAAGTGCTGTACAGAAACCCAGCCTAAAAACCCAAACAGCAAGCAATGCAGGTGTAGAAGCACCCTAGCAGTGAAACATGTTGATACAGCATTATCACACCCTAGTAGTGAAACATGTTGACACAGCATTATCACACCCTAGCAGTGAAACATGTTGACACAGCATTATCACACCCTAGCAGTGAAACATGTTGACACAGCATTATCACACCCTAGTAGTGAAACATGTTGATACAGCATTATCACACCCTAGTAGTGAAACATGTTGACACCGCATTATCACACCCTAGTAGTGAAACATGTTGACACAGCATTATCACACCCTAGCAGTGAAACATGTTGACACAGCATTATCACACCCAAGTAGTGAAACATGTTGACACAGCATTATCACACCCTAGCAGTGAAACATGTTGACACAGCATTATCACACCCTAGCAGTGAAACATGTTGACACAGCATTATCCTACCCTAGTAGTGAAACATGTTGATACAGCATTATCACACCCTAGTAGTGAAACATGTTGACACAGCATTATCACACCCTAGTAGTGAAACATGTTGACACAGCATTATCACACCCTAGCAGTGAAACATGTTGACACAGCATTATCACACCCAAGTAGTGAAACATGTTGACACAGCATTATCACACCCTAGCAGTGAAACATGTTGACACAGCATTATCACACCCTAGCAGTGAAACATGTTGACACAGCATTATCACATCCCTCATCCTTTCCTTCTGGCAGGTTTCCTTTCTGGAGTAACAACACTGGCCAATGTAACAGACCAGGTCATATGAAGGAATTACATTATTCAAACGTCTATTGTGGAAATAAATTATCTAAGCTATAGCATTTTCCACATTCAGAATGAGGTGAAAGTGTCAATCAAGCCAGGATAAAGAGAATGTTGAATAGGATAAAGAGAATGTTGAATAGGATAAAGAGAATGTTGAATAGGAGAAAGAGAATGTTGAATAGGAGAAAGAGAATGAGAGGAGTGTTATTATGTTGGACTTGGGCTCAGTGAAATCCAACCCTTTCATAAAGGATTTCTATTGAATATATCATTGTACTGTACTGCAGCCCATCCTATTCACTCAATGACACAGACGGCTTGGTAATAAACTGTCCACTTTCATACTGCCATTTCTCAATTCAAGTTTCTCAGCGCAAAGCTCAGAATATATCTATTAAATATACGTTATCCACACAGACAGCTCTCATTAAATTCAGTTCATTTAAATTCAATATATCTTTATTGTCCCCGAAGGAGCATAGAAACAGCAAAACAACCCCAGGAACAAACACAAGTATCAGACTTCAGTCAGACTTCCTGCTCCTGTTCAGCCAATCATCAATCAGCACCAGTACTTTATAGTTGTTTACCCTGTAGCTACCGTCATTACCTCTTTAACAAGGCCCAGGTGCAGGGGCCGCAGTGTGTGTGTTTAGGAGAAAGAAGCTGACGTCTCTGTCCAGGCAGGCCCTCCTAACAGCTGGATACACACACACACACACACACATACACACACACACACACACACACTGCCTGCCTGCCTGCCTGGTCACATTGTGCTGTAGAAGTGTAATGGAGGGAGCGAGAGAGATGGGGGATAGAGGGAGGGAGAGACAGGAATGAGAGAGAGGCAGACAGACCGAGACAATAGCCACATTTATACCTGGTTCTAACATACACCCTTTGTCCTGATCTTGTCCTCATTCTGATTGTGCCCACTTTTTAGACAGGTGTAGACGATTAAAAGACACATTGTGAACTGATTTTGATAAGATTTCACAAGTCTACACTGGCAAGATCAGGATAAGATCAGGACAAGATCAGGACAAAGGACACATGTAAGCAGCAGTCATAAACGGGGCTAGAGAGAGGCAGGAAAGAGGAGAAAAGAGAGGAGACAGATAGGGTAGAGAGAGGAGACAGACAAACAGACAGGGTAGAGAGAGGAGACAGACAAACAGACAGGGTAGAGAGAGGAGTCCGACAAACAGACAGGGTAGAGAGAGGAGACAGACAGACAGACAGGGTAGAGAGAGGAGAGAGACAAACAGACAGGGTAGAGACAGGAGACAGACAAACAGACAGGGTAGAGCGAGGAGACAGACAAACAGACAGGGTAGAGAGAGGAGACAGACAAACAGACAGGGTAGAGAGAGGAGACAGACAAACAGACAGGGTAGAGAGAGGAGACAGACAAACAGACAGGGTAGAGAGAGGAGACAGACAAACAGACAGGGTAGAGAGAGGAGACAGACAAACAGACAGGGTAGAGAGAGGAGTCCGACAAACAGACAGGGTAGAGAGAGGAGACAGACAAACAGACAGGGTAGAGAGAGGAGTCCGACAAACAGACAGGGTAGAGAGAGGAGACAGACAGACAGACAGGGTAGAGAGAGGAGACAGACAGGGTAGAGAGAGGAGACAGACAAACAGACAGGGTAGAGAGAGGAGAGAGACAGACAGACAGGGTAGAGAGAGGAGACAGACAAACAGACAGGGTAGAGAGAGGAGACAGACAAACAGACAGGGTAGAGCGAGGAGACAGACAGACAGACAGGGTAGAGAGAGGAGACAGACAGACAGACAGACAGACAGACAGACAGACAGACAGACAGACAGACAGACAGACAGACAGACAGACAGACAGACAGACAGACAGACAGGGTAGAGAGAGGAGACAGACAGACAGACAGACAGACAGACAGACAGACAGACAGACAGACAGACAGACAGACAGACAGACAGACAGACAGACAGACAGACAGACAGACAGGGTAGAGAGAGGAGACAGACAAACAGACAGGGTAGAGAGAGGAGACAGACAGACAGGGTAGAGAGAGGAGACAGACAGGAGAGAGAGGAGACAGACAGGGTAGAGAGAGGAGACAGACAGGAGAGAGAGGAGACAGACAGGATAGAGAGAGGAGACAGACAGGATAGAGAGAGGAGACAGACAGGATAGAGAGAGGAGACAGACAGGAGAGAGAGGAGACAGACAGGATAGAGAGAGGAGACAGACAGGATAGAGAGAGGAGACAGACAGGATAGAGAGAGGAGACAGACAGGAGAGAGAGGAGACAGACAGGATAGAGAGAGGAGACAGACAGGATAGAGAGAGGAGACAGACAGGAGAGAGAGGAGACAGACAGGATAGAGAGAGGAGACAGACAGGAGAGAGAGGAGACAGACAGGATAGAGAGAGGAGACAGACAGGAGAGAGAGAGGAGAGGCAGAGCGCCCGTCAGCCCAGCAGCCATCTGCTCATCTCCTGTTAATGAACAAAGCAAACAGCAGGAGTCAAGGCCAGCTCAGCTCTGCTCCAAATCCGGGTTCTTTTTATTGACAGAAACACACACACTTTAATTGTATTAGGCTTGATTAAAAACAGGGGCAAGGACAACTTTCAGACCTTACAGCTCTCTCCGCTTCAGTCAACTAATGGTAATGGAGTTGCTAGGCTGTGTTCCTGAGGAAGAGTCACTCATTGTTGATCTGACTACAGGCCCAGGATTGAAGTAACTGCTGTAACATTCACTATGCCTATGGAAAAAGGCTTCTAGGAAGTACAATGTATATTGAGTAACCTATACTAAAATCACAATGTTTAAAGGGGCAATCAGCGGTTTCTACATCCATTTTTGGACTTAATTTGTATAAATGAATGATATGAACCCAATGATTCTTGAAGAATATAACTTATAAATGCCTCATGAACTTAGTTTAACTGTCACACTCCATGAGAACCCAAAATATAAGCTTGTTTTACTCCAGTGTTTCTAAACAAAGTAAATGTAAACAAACACTATATGGCCCCAAAACATGGTTAAAATGAACATTTTGATATCATGGATGGTCAGTCCTTGCATCAATAGTTTTAACTATAAACTGTAGATCAGTTCAATTTCTCCAGCCTCTCATCCCTCAGCCTTTTACTGAAACAAGGGGTGGGGAAAACGCTTTGTTATTGTTCCTACTGCTGATTGTGGCTTTAAGTGCTACAAACAGACGATGGAGCTATTTGGAAATGTGATGATAACAAAGACAGGCCTGATTTCCATCATTAACTGTAGGCCTACAATATATTTCTAATGTAATCATCATTGATTGTAATGTGGTTAGTCTCAGCAGCCACAGCTGGCTGTATCCAAACATCCCCACTGGTCATCAACTATTATTGTAGCCTACAACATGATGATGATCAACTCTCATATTTACAACCTCAAGATGATGATGATGCTGTTCATCTCGCGCCGTATTCAACACGGTGGGTCCCGTGCGCAGCACATATCAAATACCAAACAGATGGCTGGTAGACAAACAAGCTAATTTATCTCGGAGCCAGCGGCGGGGAACGAATGAGTCTTTTCTCACCTACCGAAGCTAAATGTTGATTTTTCTTGTCTTCTTCATTCCTCCACATTTAGCAGCTGGCTGCCTGCGCGTTTCACATCAACTCAAATGAAAGACAATCTTGTTTTCATTAATTTCCAACACAGTGAGTCTCTTGTTATGGAGATTAAAACGAGTCTGTGATGCCCATCATTTGTCTTGATGATAGACTGGGGGCCCCAACCCAGAGATGCCAATACACTACATACGGTTTGCCTGGGTAGATATATCTATTAAATGCCTCTCTATATTTGATAGACCACATGTGTCTTACCGTTCCCACAACACACATTTGGGGGAAACAAATGCTCAGCCACAGTGCAGGGCACCTTGCCAGGGCCATGCTGAAGGGAACAACTACCTGCAACCAGTAGCCTTGTTAACAGTTCATCTTCCACCCTTAAAAAAAGCAACACCCACCCAAGATGAAGGTAGTAGGGGGTAACTGCCCCTGGTGAAACTGCCCCCCCCCCCCCCCCCCCCCCCCCAACACATTCCCTGGTCTGTCACTGTTCTTGCTCAACAACAACAAATGTCCTCATCACAACTTTTGGAGATATTTCAACAAAACAATTTTGTGATAAGTTGATCAAATTTTTTGAATAGTTGAAAAAGTTGTAGATATATACCAATATAGTTAGATCTATAATTGTTATTTAAATATACAAGTAGGAGAGCCTTAAGATACATAATCAAGAGAGAAACATGTTGGATGAGTGTGACTTGCCCCCCCCCCCCCCCCCCGCTAGTTTATACTAACTTGCTTGCTAGCAACCCACTAGCAGTAAATGCTAGCCAGCTAGCTAGTTAGCATAAGCTGCAAAGAGTGCTAGCTAGCAACCTCCTTACTACCAGATCGTCTGAGGTAAAATACATTAAAAAGATAACGTAGCTTAATTGCAGTTGTAAATGTTTCCACCAGTGACTGATAGCTTTACAGTTAATGTTACTTTATAGCCTTTTAGCTATTTTACACAGCATTTTATGTCATATATCTAGATAGCTAGCTAACTGTTTGAGAGAGCTTTTAAATTGGCATCTCTCCCCCTGTTTTCAGTCACAGGTGGGGACTGGATTAGGTCTGAGCAGTGTAGGAGTTGGACTCATGAGTTGTGCTCCAATTTGACTGGGTATAGCTTTATTTGTGACATATACTACCAGTCCAAAGGTTTGGACACACCTACTCATTCAAGGGTTTTTATTTATTTATTTTCTACATTGTAGAATAGTATTGAAGACATCAAAACTATGAAATAACACATATGGAATCATGTAGTAAACAAAAAAGTGTTAAACAAATCAAAATATATTTTATAATTGAGATTCTTCAAAGTAGCCACCTTTGCCTTATTATTCTACAATGCAAAAAATAGTACAAATAAAGAAAAAACCCTTGAATGAGTAGGCGTGTCCAAACTTTTGACAGGTACTGTATGTACAAATGCAATAGCAGAACATAAGTTGCTACATCAATGCTACACTGAATTAATTAGTTAAGTTGTTATTAAATGTTATACCCTAATGAAATGTAATATTATTAGTTATATTCCATTCCAATATTCCATTCCAATTAAGATTTTATTTTATTAATTAAAAACAACTATTGAAAACCTTTTGATCCTGAATGAAATTTTAAAGACTGTTGGGATTTAAAACCTTGCATTATTCAAATCATATTTAGTGCAATTGTACATCATGGATTGTATTGAAAAGGAACAAAGAACAAAGAAAATGAATGTGCAGGTGAGTTAAAAAGAGGGACTTTACATCACATCTCTTCATAGTGCGGATATTAATGGTGACACCATTTCCCCCCCACATATTTTATTCAAATAATTTAACTAAAAACAACTAGACGTAGCTTTGAAGTATTACTTACTAAAGAATGTCGAAATTAAACTGATTGAATGGATTTTAACACACTGTGTGAAACTCTATGGCCCAATCTGCTACCAGGTATCTGGCACCGCGGGCACTTTAAAACACCGCTTTCCTAAAAACATTTCAGGAAATAACTAACAAAGTGAACTATAGCCATTTATTTCCCTTTATAGTTTATTCGCCAAAGCATGACCTTCATCCACATACAATTTTTTCTCCAAATGTAGCTTTTTTGTGTCAGCAATACGACATTGTTCTTAGTGGGGGCTAGTGACCCACTAGATCCCTACCTCCTTCGTTCTTATTACTTGTGCAGAGACATTTTCCTGAGATCTCCAATTGAAAGATATTTAACTAGGCAAGTCAAGAACAAATTCTTATTTACAATGACGGCCTCCCCGGCCAAACCCTAATGACGCTGGGCCAATTGTGGATGCCGCCCAATGGGACTCCCAATCACGGCCAGTTGTGATACAGCCTGGAATCAAACCAGAGTCTGTTGTGACGCCTCCTGCACTGAGATGCAGTGCTTTAGACCGCTGCGCCACTCAGGAGCCCAGGTGTCCTTATCAGAGAACTCCTCAACAGAAGAACATTGCA
This sequence comes from Salmo salar, assembly GCF_965601325.2. NCBI lineage: Eukaryota > Metazoa > Chordata > Actinopteri > Salmoniformes > Salmonidae > Salmo > Salmo salar. Next base: position 28,782,951 of record NC_138307.1, read on the forward strand.
GACAGAGGACATGGAGGATATCGTATCTACACTGATTTATGACTCTTTAATTTAACTAGGTAAACTTTTCTACTGGTAAACTGGATAGTACTTCTGAATCATCATGATCTAATGAGTAAGTAAAGAAACACTGCCACCTTGTGGATATAAAATGCAACTGCTTTTAATATTGAGTTCCATCCATCATTGACAATCCTGGACACTTCGAGAGAAAAAAAACAAAAAACTTTGACATGTCAGACATTGAAGAAAAAAACGGACATTAAATTCATATAAAACTACACACAATTCGCAATAAATTAGACTTCTTTACACATCCAAAAAGCTATAAAGGAATTGAAAACAACCCATCATTGTAGCACTGTGTGATGATGGATAGTGCCATTGATTAGGTTTCCTTCAGTCAGAAGAAAGACGACTGAACTGACAACCTATATGATTGAGGGAGGGAGGGGTACTGAAACATTGGATATCAGGGCATTGCAGTCATTCATATTGCCAGATTGCACACCAAGCTGATGACAGGAACACAAAAGTCAAGGAGAATTGGCCACTGATGTTGCCAGACCAAATGTTACACACACACCATTTTCCTTCAAATGAAGCCAGGGGTCAAATCCAGAGGCACGAGGAATAGGTCAGGGTAATAGACGCTCACTATTTGGCAATATTGTGAAACTTGACAGCATGAAAAGACTTCCACTCAGCGGAATTGTTCTGTTGGGATCAGTCTTGGATCCTCAGTTGTCAGAGGCCTGGAACAGAAGGAAGACAAATATTGGCATATTGTTTAGACATTAAGTTTGTGACTACAGGTGCAACATGCAACAGTGGTGAGGCAGAGACGGAGTTATCTAGATCCAGTCAGAAAGAACCTAGCCTATCAGATTGAAGCATAATGGACTCATTAAAACAGTGGCAGTTATGTGAAGGATAACCACAGCAATTGACCGTGTCATGTACAGAGCAGAGTCTAATACAGGACTCTCCAACCCTGTTCCTGGAGAGCTACCGTCCTGTACAGAGCAGAGTCTAATACAGGACTCTCCAACCCTGTTCCTGGAGAGCTACCGTCCTGTACAGAGCAGAGTCTAATACAGGACTCTCCAACCCTGTTCCTGGAGAGCTACCGTCCTGTACAGAGCAGAGTCTAATACAGGACTCTCCAACCCTGTTCCTGGAGAGCTACCGTCCTGTACAGAGCAGAGTCCATTTAGTCCTATTGAGTCTCTATAGCAGGGTCCACGGGACAAACTTGGTCCAACCTTGTTCTATTGTGTCTCTATAGACTCCGTTCTGTAAGTATCTATCCCTGTCCCCTGAACATGGCCTTACTTTTAGTGAATCTGAGGCTTTACGTAGCTCCTTGATGACAGAGGACAGGGCCTCTGGGTTGATGCCCTGCTCACACAGCCTGACACAGATAGACAGAGACTCCATGTCCAGGCCTGTGTTCAATAGCCTAGAGATCTCCAGCAGCACTTGTGGGGAAAAATAGGAGAGAAAATAATAACATGAAATTGGCACTCTAGTTACCCATTGTCTGGCATATAACGAGCTGTATAGTTTAAACCATGTCACCTTTCAAGATAAAAGTGTTCTTACTAATACTGCTGTGTGGTGGATTGTTGCCATGGGTACAGAACGAAATGTGATAAATAGCTAGCTAGCTAAAGTTACCTAGCTAACTACCTTACTGTCAAGCCAATCTTTAGGCATTGCAATCAATAGAGTGTGTCACATTTGTAAAACACATATCTAGGTTCTACAACAGACATGATCATAACCTTAGCTAACTCACCATCCATTGTTTCTCGGACAGCATTCATGTTGTTAGCATTAGCACTGCTAGCCATGATCAGTTCGTGTGGGACCTCTGAGATTAACTCAACAGCAACTTCAACAGTTCAAGCTGATTTACAAAAATACTTCTACTATCACAACCCCGTCATTTGGATAAATTAGAAATAGTACATTTGTTGATAAAGTCTACCATGAGTATATACTTTGCTAGTCAGCTTACTAACGACCACACAAGCGAAAGGAAGTGACGTCGCTGTGAATTTGGAGCGTTCTGAAATCTTTAATCTGATTGGTTGTCAGGCACTTCCTATTAACTTCTATTGGTCAATTGGCGTTGTGGGAAAACTGAAATAAACGTTTGAAACAACTGACTCTGGAACCTTATTTTGGTTGTGTTGAAAACTTCTGCAGCTGCTGTGAGTATCAGGGCTTCAATATCAAATAACATATCGAATAGATCTATCAAATGAACCTCTCAGAATAGTTTCTAAAGCCTTAGCTAGCCAGGCATTTAACGAAACGTTTGGGATAGCTAGTATGTAGTAGATTGTGGGACCAACAGCCAGCTAGTTTAGCTTACGTTAGCTAGCTAGCTAGTCTTTCATGTAAGTAAGGTTTGTTCTCTTGATAGTATTACAGTAATTGTTTGGCTTTCTCTAGTACTTAGTGATCTTTGATTAGCATACTATTTATACTGGATCAAAGCTGATTAATGTTTGAATTCCTGCATCAATAGGTTCAGGTTTGTGGTCAGACTATGGGAGATCTTCCAGATGTCCAGATCACTCCTGAGACTCCAGGGAGGGCAGCTATCCGTAACCCCTTCGAGAGCCCCAACGACTACCATCGCCTGCAAGAATCCGTGGTCCCCAGCCCCTCTGTCTTCAAGTCCTCCAAGACCTCCGGAGCTGTAAGTGTAAACCTACACTGAGTGAACAAAACATTGAGTTGCATTGCCTTTTGCCCTCAGAACAGCCTCAGTTCGTCGGGGCATGGACAACAAGGTGTAGAAAGCGTTCCACAGGGAAGTTGGCCCATATTGACTACAATGCTTCCCACAGGTGTGTCAAGTTGGCTGGATGTCCTTTGGTTGGTGGACCATTCTTGATACACACGGGAAACGGTTGAGCGTGAAAAACCCAGCAGCGTTGCAGTTCTTGGCACACTCAAACCTGTGCCCCTGGCACATACTACCATACCCTGTTCAAAGACACTTAAATATTTTGTCTTGCCCATTCACCCTCTGAATGGCACACATACACAATCCATGTCTCAATTGTCTCAAGGCTTACAAATCCTTATTTAACCTGTCTCCTCCCCTTCATCTACACTGATTGAAGTGGATTTAAAGAGACCTCAATAAAAGATCATAGCTTTCACCTGGTCAGTCTGTCATCCTAATATTTTGTACACATTTATGGTCTGGTCTCATACATATCTTGTATAGTTCACCCACTTCAATAGCCTGAAGGACAACTGACCTCCATGATCAGCAAGTCAGTTAGCAGGTTTATCTCCTTCAGAAGTCCTGTCATTGTCCTCTTGTGAACGTAATCACCTGTTTTACAGAGCCACCTAGTGACGTTCCTTCAATCACTACCTGAATCGTTATTCTCAATGTTTTCTTGATCATTGTTTTCAGACACCAGCCAAGTTTAAATGGGACATAGATGAGATGTCTAGCCTGCTCCCTGTGGACATAGACGCTGAGGATATCCACCGCCAGTCCTTGTACCTCAGTCAGACCAGGTGAGGAACTAGTAACCAGGCCTTGTACCTCAGTCAGACCAGGTGAGGAACTATTAACCAGTCCTTGTACCTCAGTCAGACCAGGTGAGGAACTAGTAACCAGTCCTTGTACCTCAGTTAGACCAGGTGAGGAACTAGTAACCAGTCCTTGTACCTCAGTCAGACCAGGTGAGGAACTAGTAACCAGTCCTTGTACCTCAGTCAGACCAGGTGAGGAACTAGTAACCAGTCCTCGTACCTCAGTTAGACCAGGTGAGGAACTAGTAACCAGTCCTTGTACCTCAGTTAGACCAGGTGAGGAACTAGTAACCAGTCCTTGTACCTCAGTTAGACCAGGTGAGGAACTAGTAACCAGTCCTTGTACCTCAGTCAGACCAGGTGAGGAACTAGTAACCAGTCCTTGTACCTCAGTCAGACCAGGTGAGGAACTAGTAACCAGTCCTCGTACCTCAGTTAGACCAGGTGAGGAACTAGTAACCAGTCCTTGTACCTCAGTTAGACCAGGTGAGGAACTAGTAACCAGTCCTTGTACCTCAGTCAGACCAGGTGAGGAACTAGTAACCAGTCCTTGTACCTCAGTTAGACCAGGTGAGGAACTAGTAACCAGTCCATGTACCTCAGTTAGACCAGGTGAGGAACTAGTAACCAGTCCTTGTACCTCAGTTAGACCAGGTGAGGAACTAGTAACCAGTCCATGTACCTCAGTCAGACCAGGAACTCTGACCAGGTTAAGGTTTACAATGCACACAAGACAAATGGGGAGCACTTTGAAATACAACTGCTGCTGAGAGGTTGGGGGTATTGGTTTATTGGTCTGGTAACTGCTTTGTTTTTTTGAAAACATCCAGGATGGATTCTGACATCGAGGAGAAACGTCAGAATGCTATCGAGCAGTTTTTCACGAAAGGCGCCATTGTGCCTTCACCATGGACCGAACCAACAAGCAAACAGAAATCAGCACAGATGCACTTTGGGAAGAGTAAGTGAATCCAATGAGTTGGAGTTAAGTCGCTTTTCACTCACCAACACTCACACATTATAGTTTTTATTTTCTGTCATTTTCTATTTCCTGAATAACTGTTATGTTCAGCCATTTCTATGGATGTTAAATGAGTAAATGTTTCTATCTTTAGGTTCCATGTCCCCACTGATACTAGAAGATCCACTATCAACTAAAAAAATCACAGTAGGCTGCCAGACAGTCCTGTCCTTACCTGTGGACTTCCACCTGGACAAAATATTAGGTAAACCTTTACATGTCAGTGAACACTCCATACATGTAATGTTTATCTCTGTGCAGATATTACCAGACTGCCAGGAAACCTTAACAGGTCTCACAAATTGTCTGTCTGTCTGTCTGTCTGCCTTCCTTCCTTCCTTCCTTCCTTCCTTCCTTCCTTCCTTCCCCCCCACCCCACCCCAGGAGAATACTACAGACTGAAGGAGGTGTCTCAGCAGGATCAGGTTCAGGACACCATGAGCTCCTCGTCTCTGAGACGCAAGTTGTTTCTGGACGGCCAAGGGAGTGGCTCAGAGTCCTCCAGCCCCCCCAGCCCAGAGGGAGGGGAGGGAGAGCCCCCTGGGGGAGAAGGGGGAGGGGATAGAGATTTCCTCTCACCCATGAGCGCCTCTCCTCTGCCCTGCCCGTTGTCTGGCATGTCTGCCCTGACCCCCTCCACTGTAAGTGTGCCACTATTCAATGTCAATGGTGTCTGACCAGTGTGTTCAGTGACAGTGAAACATGCTAGCAAGTGTGGTTTGTTGCTCTGGTTCTAAGCATGTGTTGTTATTATCACAGGGCTGCCCAATCCTTTTCCTGGAGAGCTGCCATCCAAAAGGTTTTCACTGGGTCGGGTTAGTTACAACTGGGGTTAGAGTTAACCTACAGGAGGTTATCTCTCCAGGAACAGGGTTGGAGTTAAAACCTACAGGAGGTTATTTCTCCAGGAACAGGACAGCTCTGCTATAGCAGATGCTATACTCCTTCTAAAGTGGTACTGTGTATAACATCTAGGAGGGAATCTGTTTGTGTGAGGAAGAATCACAAAGCTAGGATTTCAAATAAACGTCACTGCTTGTTTTCTCTCTTGCCATTTTAATGAGACGTTGTCTCTCTTTTTCGAAGGGTCTTTTCTCGTCCAGCCCGATCCAGGGTCGTTACCGAACCTACAGCCTGGGAAGTGTCACCAGCCCCCTGTGCCCTGAGCGCTCCTCTCCTGCTGGCTTCCAGTCCCCTGCCCTGTCCCCCATCGGACCACAGTTCACACAGACACCCATAGCAGGTATACGAGTCATTTAAAGAGGTGTTTTATGTCCTTATTGGTATAATGCGTCTTAAATGTTGTTATACCATAAACCTGATGCAGCTTTGGAGACATTATCTATGGAAACTGATTGAATATGTCTGTGCAGATTTGCACATCTTTTACGGACCTCAACCTGTTGAGTCAAGTCATTAGGTGAACGGTGTCCATGTTATTGGTAAGTTGAGTGATGCCGTGATTGTTTTTCCTGTCTAGGAGAGAGGAAGAAGCTGAGCTTTGTGACCCCTGAAGGTGTTCCTCTAGACATGGACATCAACTCCTGTACAGAGAGCCCCTACGTAGACGGCTGTTCCCCCATCTGCTTCTGCTCCTCGCTCCAGCCCCCGGGCCGGACCCAGGTCAACCCTGAGCTCAGACTCGGAGCCCCCTGCTGGGCCTCACCCCCAACCATCTCCCCCAACCCTTCCCTCCTGGACCAGGAGAATATATGTCCCTCTACTTCACTACCAGCCATGGAGCTGGGCGCCTGCTCCCCCTTCCCGGTGCCGTGTGTACCCAGGACCAGTGGGGGTCTGCTGGGGCTGGGGAGGCTGTGTGAGGGGGGTCCAGGGATGGGCCAGCCTCTGTTGGACTCAGTGAAGATGGAGGAGGAGGTGGAGAACGGCGAGGTGGAAGTGGACCTCCCTGTGGAAGAGGAGGAAGGAGGTGTGACTCCTGTTGGTGTCTGGTTGACCAGCTCCCGTGTCGGGGCGAGTGTGATGGCAGCGGAGGCGTCTCATATGTTTGTGTCTCTGCTAGCTGAAGGAAGCTGCATCCCTTATGATAACAGCATGCAGGTCTGTATCTACTGGTCTACTGACTAAACCGCTCCAATCACAACAGAATAGACCTCTAACAAGCTGGCCACCAGTTTTACATTTCAGAAAAGGCATTTAAATGTTTCTAAAAAGAAAAACAGTTGGAAGAGTTACTGGCATGTATGTAACTGACTGTGGGTTTGACTTTTTTGCACTAAAATGTTTTGGTTGAATGTACACAGATGGATCACATACTTTTAATTATTCTCAGATTTCTGATTACCATGTTAATCACTGGGAGAGGCACTGATTTGACAATCTGTTTGAATAGAATTTTAACTGACTGCTTTCTCTGTGTAGGTGGACAGTGGGTACAACACATACGCTGGCACTGCCACCGCCAGCCTGATAGATGCCATGAGTTCAGACAGCCAGAGTAAGGAGTCATTCGACGCAGCACACATCCCAGACGAGGTCTTCCCTCACAGCAGACACACTGACTAAGGTAAGGTAACCCACACCAGACACACTGACTGAGGTAAGGTAACCCACACCAGACACACTGACTGAGGTAAGGTAACCCACACCAGACACACTGACTGAGGTAAGGTAACCCACACCAGACACACTGACTAAGGTAAGGTAACCCACACCAGACACACTGACTAAGGTAAGGTAACCCACACCAGACACACTGACTGAGGTAAGGTAACCCACACCAGACACACCAAGACTGAGGTAAGGTAACCCACACCAGACACACCAAGACTGAGGTAAGGTAACCCACACCAGACACACCAAGACTGAGGTAAGGTAACCCACACCAGACACACCAAGACTGAGGTAAGGTAACCCACACACACCAAGACTGAGGTAAGGTAACCCACACACACCAAGACTGAGGTAAGGTAACCCACACACACCAAGACTGAGGTAAGGTAACCCACACACACCAAGACTGAGGTAAGGTAACCCACACACACCAAGACTGAGGTAAGGTAACCCACACACACCAAGACTGAGGTAACGTAACCCACACACACCAAGACTGAGGTAAGGTAACCCACACCAGACACACCAAGACTGAGGTAAGGTAACCCACGCACACCAAGACTGAGGTAAGGTAACCCACGCACACCAAGACTGAGGTAAGGTAACCCACACCAGATACACTGACTAAGGTAAGGTAACCCACACCAGACACACTGACTGAGGTAAGGTAACCCACACCAGACACACTGACTGAGGTAAGGTAACCCACACCAGACACACTGACTGAGGTAACGTAACCCACACCAGACACACTGACTGAGGTAACGTAACCCACACACACCAAGACTGAGGTAAGGTAACCCACACCAGACACACCAAGACTGAGGTAAGGTAACCCACACCAGACACACCAAGACTGAGGTAAGGTAACCCACACCAGACACACCAAGACTGAGGTAAGGTAACCCACACCAGACACACCAAGACTGAGGTAACGTAACCCACACACACCAAGACTGAGGTAACGTAACCCACACACACCAAGACTGAGGTAACGTAACCCACACACACCAAGACTGAGGTAACGTAACCCACACACACCAAGACTGAGGTAAGGTAACCCACACACACCAAGACTGAGGTAAGGTAACCCACACACACCAAGACTGAGGTAAGGTAACCCACACACACCAAGACTGAGGTAAGGTAACCCACACACACCAAGACTGAGGTAAGGTAACCCACACACACCAAGACTGAGGTAAGGTAACCCACACACACCAAGACTGAGGTAAGGTAACCCACACACACCAAGACTGAGGTAAGGTAACCCACACACACCAAGACTGAGGTAACGTAACCCACACACACCAAGACTGAGGTAACGTAACCCACACACACCAAGACTGAGGTAACGTAACCCACACACACCAAGACTGAGGTAACGTAACCCACACACACCAAGACTGAGGTAAGGTAACCCACACCAGACACACCAAGACTGAGGTAAGGTAACCCAACGATGCAGTTAAAAAGCCAGATCAGCAAAAAATTCAAAGGGACTATTAACTTAATAGAAGCTGTTCGGCAGTCTGGCGGCCTGGGGGTAGAAGCTGTTCGGCAGTCTGGCGGCCTGGGGGTAGAAGCTGTTCGGCAGTCTGGCGGCCTGGGGGTAGAAGCTGTTCGGCAGTCTGGCGGCCTGGGGGTAGAAGCTGTTCGGCAGTCTGGCGGCCTGGGGGTAGAAGCTGTTCGGCAGTCTGGCGGCCTGGGGGTAGAAGCTGTTCGGCAGTCTGGCGGCCTGGGGGTAGAAGCTGTTCAGGAGACTTTTGGTCCCAGACTTGGTACTCCAGTACCTCTTGCTGTGTGGTAGCAGAGAGAATAACTTGGGTTGCTGGAGTCTTTGACGATGTTTAGTGCTTTCCTCTGACACCAGAATTGGATCTTATTTCATTTGTGAGTTTACACATTGCTAAACCATGATTGACGTGGTACAGTTTATGAAGACACACATATGAATGGAGAATATTTTGTTTTCCAGACTGTTTTTCCTCAACACCATTGAGTGAGCTGATTGGAAGAGAACACAAGGAAGCCCCTCCCAGCTGAAGCCTATGATGTCTTGCCAATGTTGCACCGTTTTAAAGCAGCCATGTCAGGAGTCTGTTCATTAGTCAGATTCTGTTGCAAAACATTTGTAATGGAAACCGTTTACTCTAGAAATGGAACCTACCTGAATTTGTCCAATAGAAACAAATTGTTGCCAAACGCTTTGTTTAGAGTAAACCGTTTGTTGCAAAACATTTAGCAACAGAATCCGTGTACTGAATACACCCCGGCTAAGTGACAATGTTTAGATGCCGCCATTCGCACAAATGAACCTTGAAATGAATTCCTATTGGCGCTAGCTATCCCTCGTAATGGAGTTGAAATGTGCTCACTAAGGTGTCTGAAATGGCACCCTATATAGTGCACTACTTTTGAGCCCTGTGGGCGTTGGTGAATGGTGCACTATATAGGGAATAAGGTGCTATTTTGTTGAACTTAGTGTTGACGTGAACAAGGGACTGATGAAACTTGACTTTCATATGTACTTATACATTTTATATTCTTGTTGATTGTGAATTTAGCATTATATGAATCATTTTTATTTTTGATCAGTTAAACAATTACGGGAATGTGAATTGTGATAAAGGATTTTTTATTGCAAATTGTTATATTTGAATAACTGCAGAGCTCCCCATGTGATTGAATGGGTGGAAAGTTCAGACAAGAACACTGAGCCACATTAAATGTTGTACACCTGGACTTCTCTTTAGTTTCCTGGCTACATTTCAATTACATGCATCTACTCCAATCACCAAACAGAGAGAATAGCCAAAGAGATGAGAAAAGGAAGTGTCTAAAAACCAAGAGATTTATTGGGAGTTGTACAAGGAAACTTTCCTTCTAGAATAGACCGTACAAACCACATGGGTCAGGAATACAAACAGTATATTACCCCATTCTACAGGTTACTGGCATCTCATTAACATTCACCTGGAAGGTTGACGTTCTATAAGTCAAGGAAACAAGGGTCTGTTTTAAAATCACAACCATATTAACCACAGGATGTTCTGTGCTTGTCATGTAGGGAAAAAAGATAAACATTAAAAATAACTCTACTGAGCTAAGAGAAAAGTTTCGGTCTGAGGATGGTGTTATTCAACGGTCCAGTTTAGCTCTCTTGGTATCTGGTTCTGGTTCAGACGGTGCGACACTCACTCCAGAGATCTAGAAAACAACATTAGTTACATGTCCAACCCTGAAAAGAGTGATTGACATGACAGAAGGAATTTTACCTCAGACACAAACTGTTACCTGAACATGGTTTTAGTTCAGAACTACATGGAAATGACCACCGTAGGATCTCTTAAGTTTGAAACAACAAACGTACCACAGGTTCGACCAGGGACATCCTGATCTTCTGGTGCTGGACGTTGGACGCGTCCAGACTGATGGTCACTTTGACCTTGTCAAACATGTTGAAGGAGTGGCCCTCCACCGTCAGACTAGGAGCCTGTTCTCACACACACACACACAGTTACAGTTGAACCATACAAAAATAAAACAGCTTTAATTTTCTCTGACACACAGCGAGGGTACCTCTTCGTTGAAGATCAGTTTGGGGCTGGGTTTGTCTTTGTTCTCAAAGAACACCGTTCCTTCCAGACCAAACTTAGGGATGAGAACGATGATGGCGTTCTTCCTCACAAACAGGATGAACCCCTCCTCATTCAGGATGCCTCTGCTCTTGAAGAACAGCTGGAGGAAACCATACATTATCAGGAAATCTGCCATCTCGGCCATGGGCTTATTTTATCTCAGATGGAAACAGGGAGAGACTACCCGGAAATGTCCAGTAAGAAATGCTATTTTTCAATTTCCATTGCAACGTATTTTGCTACAGTGCACTAATGAATATGACCCAGGTGTCCTTTTGTAAAATGGGTCCCACGTCGTCAATGGGACTTCCTGGTTAAATAGTTTGTGTGAGTGAGTCCAGTACCTGTGTGTGGAAGACTACAGAGGCTCTAACAGGTCAGTGTGAGGTGAGACCAGTACCTGTGTGTGGAAGACTACAGAGGCTCTAACAGGTCAGTGTTAGGTGAGACCAGTACCTGTGTGTGGAAGACTACAGAGGCTCTAACAGGTCAGTGTTAGGTGAGACCAGTACCTGTGTGTGGAAGACTACAGAGGCTCTAACAGGTCAGTGTTAGGTGAGACCAGTACCTGTGTGTGGAAGACTACAGAGGCTCTAACAGGTCAGTGTTAGGTGAGACCAGTACCTGTGTGTGGAAGACTACAGAGGCTCTAACAGGTCAGTGTTAGGTGAGACCAGTACCTGTGTGTGGAAGACTACAGAGGCTCTAACAGGTCAGTGTGAGGTGAGACCAGTACCTGTGTGTGGAAGACTACAGAGGCTCTAACAGGTCAGTGTGTTAGGTGAGACCAGTACCTGTGTGAGGAAGACTACAGAGGCTCTAACAGGTCAGTGTTAGGTGAGACCAGTACCTGTGTGTGGAAGACTACAGAGGCTCTAACAGGTCAGTGTTAGGTGAGACCAGTACCTGTGTGTGGAAGGCTACAGAGGCTCTAACAGGTCAGTGTTAGGTGAGACCAGTACCTGTGTGTGGAAGGCTACAGAGGCTCTAACAGGTCAGTGTTAGGTGAGACCAGTACCTGTGTGTGGAAGACTACAGAGGCTCTAACAGGTCAGTGTGTTAGGTGAGACCAGTACCTGTGTGTGGAAGACTACAGAGGCTCTAACAGGTCAGTGTTAGGTGAGACCAGTACCTGTGTGTGGAAGACTACAGAGGCTCTAACAGGTCAGTGTTAGGTGAGACCAGTACCTGTGTGTGGAAGACTACAGAGGCTCTAACAGGTCAGTGTGAGGTGAGACCAGTACCTGTGTGTGGAAGACTACAGAGGCTCTAACAGGTCAGTGTTAGGTGAGACCAGTACCTGTGTGTGGAAGACTACAGAGGCTCTAACAGGTCAGTGTTAGGTGAGACCAGTACCTGTGTGTGGAAGACTACAGAGGCTCTAACAGGTCAGTGTTAGGTGAGACCAGTACCTGTGTGTGGAAGACTACAGAGGCTCTAACAGGTCAGTGTTAGGTGAGACCAGTACCTGTGTGTGGAAGACTACAGAGGCTCTAACAGGTCAGTGTTAGGTGAGACCAGTACCTGTGTGTGGAAGACTACAGAGGCTCTAACAGGTCAGTGTTAGGTGAGACCAGTACCTGTGTGTGGAAGACTACAGAGGCTCTAACAGGTCAGTGTTAGGTGAGACCAGTACCTGTGTGTGGAAGACTACAGAGGCTCTAACAGGTCAGTGTTAGGTGAGACCAGTACCTGTGTGTGGAAGACTACAGAGGCTCTAACAGGTCAGTGTTAGGTGAGACCAGTACCTGTGTGTGGAAGACTACAGAGGCTCTAACAGGTCAGTGTTAGGTGAGACCAGTACCTGTGTGTGGAAGACTACAGAGGCTCTAACAGGTCAGTGTTAGGTGAGACCAGTACCTGTGTGTGGAAGACTACAGAGGCTCTAACAGGTCAGTGTTAGGTGAGACCAGTACCTGTGTGTGGAAGACTACAGAGGCACTAACAGGTCAGTGTGAGGTGAGACCAGTACCTGTGTGTGGAAGACTACAGAGGCTCTAACAGGTCAGTGTGAGGTGAGACCAGTACCTGTGTGTGGAAGACTACAGAGGCTCTAACAGGTCAGTGTTAGGTGAGACCAGTACCTGTGTGTGGAAGACTACAGAGGCTCTAACAGGTCAGTGTTAGGTGAGACCAGTACCTGTGTGTGGAAGACTACAGAGGCTCTAACAGGTCAGTGTTAGGTGAGACCAGTACCTGTGTGTGGAAGACTACAGAGGCTCTAACAGGTCAGTGTTAGGTGAGACCAGTACCTGTGTGTGGAAGACTACAGAGGCTCTAACAGGTCAGTGTTAGGTGAGACCAGTACCTGTGTGTGGAAGACTACAGAGGCTCTAACAGGTCAGTGTTAGGTGAGACCAGTACCTGTGTGTGGAAGACTACAGAGGCTCTAACAGGTCAGTGTTAGGTGAGACCAGTACCTGTGTGTGGAAGACTACAGAGGCTCTAACAGGTCAGTGTTAGGTGAGACCAGTACCTGTGTGTGGAAGACTACAGAGGCTCTAACAGGTCAGTGTTAGGTGAGACCAGTACCTGTGTGTGGAAGACTACAGAGGCTCTAACAGGTCAGTGTTAGGTGAGACCAGTACCTGTGTGTGGAAGACTACAGAGGCTCTAACAGGTCAGTGTTAGGTGAGACCAGTACCTGTGTGTGGAAGACTACAGAGGCTCTAACAGGTCAGTGTTAGGTGAGACCAGTACCTGTGTGTGGAAGACTACAGAGGCTCTAACAGGTCAGTGTTAGGTGAGACCAGTACCTGTGTGTGGAAGACTACAGAGGCTCTAACAGGTCAGTGTTAGGTGAGACCAGTACCTGTGTGTGGAAGACTACAGAGGCTCTAACAGGTCAGTGTTAGGTGAGACCAGTACCTGTGTGTGGAAGGACTACAGAGGCTCTAACAGGTCAGTGTTAGGTGAGACCAGTACCTGTGTGTGGAAGACTACAGAGGCTCTAACAGGTCAGTGTTAGGTGAGACCAGTACCTGTGTGTGGAAGACTACAGAGGCTCTAACAGGTCAGTGTTAGGTGAGACCAGTACCTGTGTGTGGAAGACTACAGAGGCTCTAACAGGTCAGTGTTAGGTGAGACCAGTACCTGTGTGTGGAAGACTACAGAGGCTCTAACAGGTCAGTGTTAGGTGAGACCAGTACCTGTGTGTGGAAGACTACAGAGGCTCTAACAGGTCAGTGTTAGGTGAGACCAGTACCTGTGTGTGGAAGACTACAGAGGCTCTAACAGGTCAGTGTTAGGTGAGACCAGTACCTGTGTGTGGAAGACTACAGAGGCTCTAACAGGTCAGTGTTAGGTGAGACCAGTACCTGTGTGTGGAAGACTACAGAGGCTCTAACAGGTCAGTGTTAGGTGAGACCAGTACCTGTGTGTGGAAGACTACAGAGGCTCTAACAGGTCAGTGTTAGGTGAGACCAGTACCTGTGTGTGGAAGACTACAGAGGCTCTAACAGGTCAGTGTTAGGTGAGACCAGTACCTGTGTGTGGAAGACTACAGAGGCTCTAACAGGTCAGTGTTAGGTGAGACCAGTACCTGTGTGTGGAAGACTACAGAGGCTCTAACAGGTCAGTGTTAGGTGAGACCAGTACCTGTGTGTGGAAGACTACAGAGGCTCTAACAGGTCAGTGTTAGGTGAGACCAGTACCTGTGTGTGGAAGACTACAGAGGCTCTAACAGGTCAGTGTTAGGTGAGACCAGTACCTGTGTGTGGAAGACTACAGAGGCTCTAACAGGTCAGTGTTAGGTGAGACCAGTACCTGTGTGTGGAAGACTACAGAGGCTCTAACAGGTCAGTGTTAGGTGAGACCAGTACCTGTGTGTGGAAGACTACAGAGGCTCTAACAGGTCAGTGTGAGGTGAGACCAGTACCTGTGTGTGGAAGACTACAGAGGCTCTAACAGGTCAGTGTGAGGTGAGACCAGTACCTGTGTGTGGAAGACTACAGAGGCTCTAACAGGTCAGTGTTAGGTGAGACCAGTACCTGTGTGTGGAAGACTACAGAGGCTCTAACAGGTCAGTGTGAGGTGAGACCAGTACCTGTGTGTGGAAGACTACAGAGGCTCTAACAGGTCAGTGTGAGGTGAGACCAGTACCTGTGTGTGGAAGACTACAGAGGCTCTAACAGGTCAGTGTTAGGTGAGACCAGTACCTGTGTGTGGAAGACTACAGAGGCTCTAACAGGTCAGTGTTAGGTGAGACCAGTACCTGTGTGTGGAAGACTACAGAGGCTCTAACAGGTCAGTGTTAGGTGAGACCAGTACCTGTGTGTGGAAGACTACAGAGGCTCTAACAGGTCAGTGTTAGGTGAGACCAGTACCTGTGTGTGGAAGACTACAGAGGCTCTAACAGGTCAGTGTTAGGTGAGACCAGTACCTGTGTGTGGAAGACTACAGAGGCTCTAACAGGTCAGTGTTAGGTGAGACCAGTACCTGTGTGAGGAAGACTACAGAGGCTCTAACAGGTCAGTGTTAGGTGAGACCAGTACCTGTGTGTGGAAGACTACAGAGGCTCTAACAGGTCAGTGTTAGGTGAGACCAGTACCTGTGTGTGGAAGACTACAGAGGCTCTAACAGGTCAGTGTTAGGTGAGACCAGTACCTGTGTGTGGAAGACTACAGAGGCTCTAACAGGTCAGTGTTAGGTGAGACCAGTACCTGTGTGTGGAAGACTACAGAGGCTCTAACAGGTCAGTGTTAGGTGAGACCAGTACCTGTGTGTGGAAGACTACAGAGGCTCTAACAGGTCAGTGTTAGGTGAGACCAGTACCTGTGTGTGGAAGACTACAGAGGCTCTAACAGGTCAGTGTTAGGTGAGACCAGTACCTGTGTGTGGAAGACTACAGAGGCTCTAACAGGTCAGTGTGAGGTGAGACCAGTACCTGTGTGTGGAAGACTACAGAGGCTCTAACAGGTCAGTGTTAGGTGAGACCAGTACCTGTGTGTGGAAGACTACAGAGGCTCTAACAGGTCAGTGTTAGGTGAGACCAGTACCTGTGTGTGGAAGACTACAGAGGCTCTAACAGGTCAGTGTTAGGTGAGACCAGTACCTGTGTGTGGAAGGCTACAGAGGCTCTAACAGGTCAGTGTTAGGTGAGACCAGTACCTGTGTGTGGAAGGCTACAGAGGCTCTAACAGGTCAGTGTTAGGTGAGACCAGTACCTGTGTGTGGAAGACTACAGAGGCTCTAACAGGTCAGTGTTAGGTGAGACCAGTACCTGTGTGTGGAAGACTACAGAGGCTCTAACAGGTCAGTGTTAGGTGAGACCAGTACCTGTGTGAGGAAGACTACAGAGGCTCTAACAGGTCAGTGTTAGGTGAGACCAGTACCTGTGTGTGGAAGACTACAGAGGCTCTAACAGGTCAGTGTTAGGTGAGACCAGTACCTGTGTGTGGAAGACTACAGAGGCTCTAACAGGTCAGTGTTAGGTGAGACCAGTACCTGTGTGTGGAAGACTACAGAGGCTCTAACAGGTCAGTGTTAGGTGAGACCAGTACCTGTGTGTGGAAGACTACAGAGGCTCTAACAGGTCAGTGTTAGGTGAGACCAGTACCTGTGTGAGGAAGACTACAGAGGCTCTAACAGGTCAGTGTTAGGTGAGACCAGTACCTGTGTGTGGAAGACTACAGAGGCTCTAACAGGTCAGTGTTAGGTGAGACCAGTACCTGTGTGAGGAAGACTACAGAGGCTCTAACAGGTCAGTGTTAGGTGAGACCAGTACCTGTGTGTGGAAGACTACAGAGGCTCTAACAGGTCAGTGTTAGGTGAGACCAGTACCTGTGTGTGGAAGACTACAGAGGCTCTAACAGGTCAGTGTTAGGTGAGACCAGTACCTGTGTGTGGAAGACTACAGAGGCTCTAACAGGTCAGTGTTAGGTGAGACCAGTACCTGTGTGTGGAAGACTACAGAGGCTCTAACAGGTCAGTGTTAGGTGAGACCAGTACCTGTGTGTGGAAGACTACAGAGGCTCTAACAGGTCAGTGTTAGGTGAGACCAGTACCTGTGTGTGGAAGACTACAGAGGCTCTAACAGGTCAGTGTTAGGTGAGACCAGTACCTGTGTGTGGAAGACTACAGAGGCTCTAACAGGTCAGTGTGAGGTGAGACCAGTACCTGTGTGTGGAAGACTACAGAGGCTCTAACAGGTCAGTGTTAGGTGAGACCAGTACCTGTGTGTGGAAGACTACAGAGGCTCTAACAGGTCAGTGTTAGGTGAGACCAGTACCTGTGTGTGGAAGACTACAGAGGCTCTAACAGGTCAGTGTTAGGTGAGACCAGTACCTGTGTGTGGAAGGCTACAGAGGCTCTAACAGGTCAGTGTTAGGTGAGACCAGTACCTGTGTGTGGAAGACTACAGAGGCTCTAACAGGTCAGTGTTAGGTGAGACCAGTACCTGTGTGTGGAAGACTACAGAGGCTCTAACAGGTCAGTGTTAGGTGAGACCAGTACCTGTGTGTGGAAGACTACAGAGGCTCTAACAGGTCAGTGTTAGGTGAGACCAGTACCTGTGTGTGGAAGACTACAGAGGCTCTAACAGGTCAGTGTGTTAGGTGAGACCAGTACCTGTGTGTGGAAGACTACAGAGGCTCTAACAGGTCAGTGTTAGGTGAGACCAGTACCTGTGTGTGGAAGACTACAGAGGCTCTAACAGGTCAGTGTTAGGTGAGACCAGTACCTGTGTGAGGAAGACTACAGAGGCTCTAACAGGTCAGTGTTAGGTGAGTCCAGTACCTGTGTGTGGAAGACTACAGAGGCTCTAACAGGTCAGTGTTAGGTGAGACCAGTACCTGTGTGTGGAAGACTACAGAGGCTCTAACAGGTCAGTGTTAGGTGAGACCAGTACCTGTGTGTGGAAGACTACAGAGGCTCTAACAGGTCAGTGTTAGGTGAGACCAGTACCTGTGTGTGGAAGACTACAGAGGCTCTAACAGGTCAGTGTTAGGTGAGACCAGTACCTGTGTGTGGAAGACTACAGAGGCTCTAACAGGTCAGTGTTAGGTGAGACCAGTACCTGTGTGTGGAAGACTACAGAGGCTCTAACAGGTCAGTGTTAGGTGAGACCAGTACCTGTGTGAGGAAGACTACAGAGGCTCTAACAGGTCAGTGTTAGGTGAGACCAGTACCTGTGTGTGGAAGACTACAGAGGCTCTAACAGGTCAGTGTTAGGTGAGACCAGTACCTGTGTGTGGAAGGCTACAGAGGCTCGCTGTGCGTACTGAGCCATCTTGTGTCTGTAGTTGAGGTTGTTGCAGAGGGCAGACTGCTTGTGTTTGTCCATCAGGTCTGGGTAGGTGCTGTCTGCTCCAATGGCTACAGCCAGCAGCCGATGCACGATGATGTCAGAGTATCTGTAGAGGTTACAATAACATCAGAACCAGTCAGGGTGGACGGACCAGTCAGGAGTAGAGGGAGGGTGTTCTCACCGTCTGATAGGCGAGGTGAAGTGGGTGTTCTCACCGTCTGATAGGCGAGGTGAAGTGTGTGTTCTCACCGTCTGATAGGCGAGGTGAAGTGGGTGTTCTCACCGTCTGATAGGCGAGGTGAAGTGTGTGTTCTCACCGTCTGATAGGCGAGGTGAAGTGTGTGTTCTCACCGTCTGATAGGCGAGGTGAAGTGTGTGTTCTCACCGTCTGATAGGCGAGGTGAAGTGTGTGTTCTCACCGTCTGATAGGCGAGGTGAAGTGTGTGTTCTCACCGTCTGATAGGCGAGGTGAAGTGTGTGTTCTCACCGTCTGATAGGCGAGGTGAAGTGTGTGTTCTCACCGTCTGATAGGCGAGGTGAAGTGTGTGTTCTCACCGTCTGATAGGCGAGGTGAAGTGTGTGTGCTCACCGTCTGATAGGCGAGGTGAAGTGTGTGTTCTCACCGTCTGATAGGCGAGGTGAAGTGTGTGTTCTCACCGTCTGATAGGCGAGGTGAAGTGTGTGTTCTCACCGTCTGATAGGTGAGGTGAAGTGTGTGTGTTCTCACCGTCTGATAGGCGAGGTGAAGTGTGTGTGTTCTCACCGTCTGATAGGCGAGGTGAAGTGTGTGTGTTCTCACCGTCTGATAGGCGAGGTGAAGTGTGTGTGTTCTCACCGTCTGATAGGCGAGGTGAAGTGTGTGTGTTCTCACCGTCTGATAGGCGAGGTGAAGTGTGTGTGTTCTCACCGTCTGATAGGCGAGGTGAAGTGTGTGTGTTCTCACCGTCTGATAGGCGAGGTGAAGTGTGTGTGTTCTCACCGTCTGATAGGCGAGGTGAAGTGTGTGTGTTCTCACCGTCTGATAGGCGAGGTGAAGTGTGTGTGTTCTCACCGTCTGATAGGCGAGGTGAAGTGTGTGTTCTCACCGTCTGATAGGCGAGGTGAAGTGTGTGTTCTCACCGTCTGATAGGCGAGGTGAAGTGTGTGTTCTCACCGTCTGATAGGCGAGGTGAAGTGTGTGTGTTCTCACCGTCTGATAGGCGAGGTGAAGTGTGTGTGTTCTCACCGTCTGATAGGCGAGGTGAAGTGTGTTCTCACCGTCTGATAGGTGAGGTGAAGTGTGTGTAGATGGGAGAGGCCAGTCCATAGTGGTGGAAGTCACTGTCCATCCCGGAGCAGAAGTACACAGCCTGCATCATGCAGCGTGTTGCTAGGATACGCAGCAAGGTGTTGAAGTAAGGGAAGCCGTCCACCTGGGCCGCGTCCAGAGAGTCAGCTAGAGCCTTGGCCGAGTCCGTGTGGATCACCAAGTCCTGAGGGGAGGGACAACAACGTTAGAACTACATTAGACTGATGTTGCTTCTGACGTTAGGACTACATTCGACTGATGTCAGAAACAACAACGTTAGGACTACATTATACTGATGTCAGAAACAACAACGTTAGGACTACATTATACTGATGTCAGAAACAACAACGTTAGGACTATATTCCACTGATGTCAGAAACAACAACGTTAGAACTACATTATACTGATGTCAGAAACAACAACGTTAGGACTACATTCCACTGATGTCAGAAACAACAACGTTAGGACTACATTCCACTGATGTCAGAAACAACAACGTTAGGACTACATTCCACTGATGTCAGAAACAACAACGTTAGGACTACATTCCACTGATGTCAGAAACAACAACGTTAGGACTACATTCCACTGATGTGAGAAACAACAACGTTAGGACTACATTCGACTGATGTCAGAAACAACAACGTTAGGACTACATTATACTGATGTCAGAAAGTGTAATACAAGGGAAACGGGGGGTTTATTTGTTGTAATTATTGATATCTATCCAAGGTTCTACGTCAGTCCCTATTTTGTTGTCCTTCGACCCGGAAAGGAACAATTGTCCCCAAAAAAGATCAAGTCTTATTAAAACTGTGTTTTAGCTAGAAGTATTGTCTCTGGATGTCATTAGATGTGTTTTAGATGTTGATGTCTAGTCAGTCTGAATATGTAGATGTACCTTAGACTTGGCAGCCTTGTTGAGGATGTCATAGTTAGATGGAGGAGGGGCGGGGTGCTTCCTGAGAAGAGCACACTCTGAGAACTCATCATAAATCTTCTGAGCTACTGAAATGTTGGCCAGCAACATGAACTCCTCCACCATCGAGTTGGTCTCCCTGGGGAACAATAAAGTTATTTGAATTTGAACCCACCGATACAGCGTGAACATCAAGTCTCTGAGCAGAGATCTACTGTTGGATGCTATAACTCAGTGACAAGGTAAACCTGGAAACAGCAGGATGCTTTGACAGGCCACAAAAAGCTTGTCAATATTCATGTGAATTCAGCTGAACTTGAAGTTTAAACCATGTTAGTCAGGGTCAAAACGACAGCACAGTTTCAAGCATCATGAACAGACACATTCTAAAAGCCTTATTTTAAATGCTACATTCTAAAAGCCTTATTTGAAATTCTACATTCTAAAAGCCTTATTTGAAATTCTACATTCTAAAAGCCTTATTTTAAATGCTACATTCTAAAAGCCTTATTTGAAATTCTACATTCTAAAAGCCTTATTTGAAATTCTACATTCTAAAAGCCTTATTTGAAATTCTACATTCTAAAAGCCTTATTTGAAATTCTACATTCTAAAAGCCTTATTTGAAATTCTACATTCTAAAAGCCTTATTTGAAATTCTACATTCTAAAAGCCTTATTTGAAATTCTACATTCTAAAAGCCTTATTTGAAATTCTACATTCTAAAAGCCTTATTTGAAATTCTACATTCTAAAAGCCTTATTTTAAATGCTATATTCTAAAAGCCTTATTTTAAATTCTACATTCTAAAAGCCTTATTTTAAATGCTATATTCTAAAAGCCTTATTTTAAATTCTATATTCTAAAAGCCTGACAACGTACTTGAGTTCCTTGGTCTGTAGGTCTATGGGGTCGTGAGTCTCACTGTCGATGTGGAAGCGAACCTCGGGGGAGGAGAGAGTCAACGCACTGAAACACACAACGGAAAACCACCATGTTAGATCACCAACAAAGACATGTATTTATACATTCCAAACAGTAAAACATATAGATTAATGAGACGATCAACCAGATCAATTAACATAATCAATCCATCAACCAACGAATCACTTTTGGGAATACATCAATCTGCCACAGTTCTAACGATCCGTCTCAACTACTGACATCACATAGTCACAAACCCTTTCTCTATCCTGTCTCTTCAGGATCCTGGCTAGTCTGTTCAGGCCTCGTAACCTCTTACCCTTTCTCTATCCTGTCTCTTCAGGATCCTGGCTAGTCTGTTCAGGCCTCGTAACCTCTTACCCTTTCTCTATCCTCCGTTTCTTCAGGATCCTGGCTAGTCTGTTCAGGCCTCGTAAGCTCTTAGCCTTTCTCTATCCTCCGTTTCTTCAGGATCCTGGCTAGTCTGTTCAGGCCTCGTAAGCTCTTAGCCTTTCTCTATCCTCCGTTTCTTCAGGATCCTGGCTAGTCTGTTCAGGCCTCGTAAGCTCTTAGCCTTTCTCTATCCTCCGTTTCTTCAGGATCCTGGCTAGTCTGTTCAGACCTCGTAAGCTCTTAGCCTTTCTCTATCCTCCGTTTCTTCAGGATCCTGGCTAGTCTGTTCAGGCCTCGTAAGCTCTTAGCCTTTCTCTATCCTCCGTTTCTTCAGGATCCTGGCTAGTCTGTTCAGGCCTCGTAAGCTCTTAGCCTTTCTCTATCCTCCGTTTCTTCAGGATCCTGGCTAGTCTGTTCAGACCTCGTAAGCTCTTACCCTTTCTCTATCCTGTCTCTTCAGGATCCTGGCTAGTCTGTTCAGTCCTCGTAAGCTCTTACCCTTTCTCTATCCTCCGTTTCTTCAGGATCCTGGCTAGTCTGTTCAGTCCTCGTAAGCTCTTACCCTTTCTCTATCCTCCGTTTCTTCAGGATCTTGGCTAGTCTGTTCAGTCCTCGTAAGCTCTTGGTGGTGTCATCATTCATGTTGGCGTCATCAATCCTCATCTGGGCCTCGGCGTACGTCAGGGAGGCCTGGAGGAAGAATTATCATTCAATTCAATAAACTTTATTGATCCCTGAGGGGCATTTCTAAGTCTTACATTGTCTCAATCACAACTGTTACATTGTCAAATGTGTGAGTTTACTCTCCCCCTACCTTGGAGTTGATGACACTTTTAGTGAATCTGGTCTGGACTATCTCAGCCTTGTCGTTGATCTCCCATATACAAGAGAAGGCCAGCCTACAGAGAGGAGACACCATGAACACCACTAATGGTAAATGACAACAACAACAACATATATGACGTCTTAAGGAGGTATTAAAGTCACCTCTCCACACTGGATCGTAGAGAACACAGGTTGGAGCTCAGCAGTTCAGGAACCATGTCGATCCTCTGTGGGAGACAATCAGCTGTGTTAACAATACAACACTGAAATGGAACACTATTCCCTATATTTTGGACTACTTCTGACCCGGGCTCTGGTAAAACGTAGTGCACTATATAGGGAATAGGGTGCCGTTTAAGACGTACTAAAAAGAGCTAGCTAGGGTTCATCAAGGTTACTATGTGATGATACAGAGGATCTCCTACCCTTCCAGTCAGGTAGACTGTAGTCCCTCTGTTTGCAGCCTCCAGGTCCATGGCGTTGCCTGGACGGATGAAGTGGCTCACGTCAGCAATGTGGACACCAACCTTCAACCCACAATGAAACACACACGATCACTTCTCAACTTTAAATTCTGTTCCATCACATTACCAATTAAATAGATTCTGTTACCTCATCCGTCCAATAAAATGTGATAAACAGTTAGTTCATCAGTGTCCTACCTCTTGGTTTCCATTGGGCAGGTCTCTGCAGTGCAGAGCATCATCTATGTCCGTACAGCCAGGAGGATCCACACTGCAGACAGTCAGGTTCCTCAGGTCCTCTCTCACAGCCATGTCCTGATAGAAGATCAAATAAGGTTTAGTGATGCATCATTACCTGTTATAAGCATGTTATGAGCCTTTATAAAGTATTATAACCACACCATAATGCAATTATACCAACAGGCTTTAAGTAGTGTTGCAAATTGTTGATTGTTATAGCTACAACAACGTAGCCACCAGCTGACAACCATTGATATATGTCTTGACACAAAATGGCCGCCATAACAGGACCCCCAGTTACCTCCTCTGTGATGTTCCAGGGCATCTTGGGGAGGAAACTGAGGACGGCCTGTGAGAAGTCCTGGTGAGGGACATCATGCTCCAGCAGTAGCACCTCCGTCTCTGTCTCCTTGTCCCCTGCACTTCCCAGGCTACGAACAAAATGGCCCTGAGAGGAGAGAGGGAGAGGAGGATAGAAGGAGAGGAGGAGAGAGGGGTGGGTGAGGAGAGAATGGTGCCTAGTCTCTGCTAGCTCCTCGAAGACAGAAAGAGGAGAGAGAAGCAGTTGACTATGATTGAGGTGCGTTCCAGGTCCTCTTCATTGCAGTCACGCTGCACATCTCATGTACATCCTACACTTCTCCAGACATTGATATCCGGTAATGATACGTGATCATCTGAGCAGCCCAGCTGTAATAAAGACCTGAGAGACACATACATTAGGGTATCTGGAGTGCTTGGGCCAGCCGTCGATGGCCACCATGATCCTCTGTCCTGCCAATGTGGCCGCCTGGCGCGTCTCGATACGGATCCTGGGGATACGACGGTCAGCTGGGGTGAAGAGGTGACGGGTCGCCTGGGAAGGGAAGAAGGGGTAAAAGACCAGGAACAATGAGATATCTTTGGTCTTGTCCACATTCGTCAGCACAAAACAAGTACGACAGACGACAAATAATCACAAGAGAAACCAAAGCATGGTGGTATATGCATCCATATTGACAAATACTCATGTAGGAATTCTGAAGGGTTTGATTTGATTGATGTATTGATTGACAGAGCAGAGTGAGGTGACGCTAGCCACCTCTTTGATTTGGGACAGGAAGAGCATGCCACAGAACGGTCTCCAGTTCCTCTTGATGATCCCCACCACCCTGCCTGTGGGCTTCCGTGACCCCGCCCCCGACGGACCACTCTTCAACTCTGCCTCCTCCTCCTCTGTGACATCATCCTCCTTGGGCCCCTCGTCCTGCAGCACCACAGAGGACGGAGCCACCCATTGGTTCAGAGGCAGGATCTCCACAGCAACCAGGTCCTGATGGACAGCCCTGTTCAAGTTCTGTAGGCCTTGGATGAGAACCTGAGGGGCGGGACAGGAAGAGGAAGTGTTACCATGGTAACCAACGCTGCTTCGTTTACATTTCCCATCCAATCACTCGCTCACTCACTCATCCCCATGTCACCAGCTGGCTCTTAGAACAGCATCAAAGATTCTCCACTCCCATCCAATGGTAAAGGAAAAATAATACTGTTGATAACTCACTTTTCAAAACCAGGTACATGAACAGAGGAGCTAACTAACAATGAGGAAATATTCAATAACTGTTGGAGGACTTAAAGAATGTTCCATACTTCTATGGCAGGTTACACGGCCAGAATACACAAATGAACATGAGCTATGCTTTAGCAGCACTCACCTCTGTACTGTCATCTCCTTCTCCGTGGACAAACACAGTAGCCTCCAGGTAGTTGTCTCTGCTAGCCCGGAACGTTCCCTGTTGGAAGGTCCCACTCTTAATCCCAGACTGGATCCTAGACAGGGGCAGGTGCTCCGAGAACAACACCTTACTGCTGGTGATCTCATTCTGGGGGAGGGAGGGAGGGAGGGAGGGAGGGAGGGAGGGAGGGAGGGAGGGAGGGAGGGAGGGAGGGAGAAATTAAACAAATAACCATGAATATGCAGATCTAACATTCTTTATGAATATGCAGATCTAACTTTCTCTATGAATCTAAAATAGCTGCTGCAGAAAGTACATGTGTGTAAATGTGATATTGTGTAGATATTAGTTACCTTGTCATCGTTGGTCAAAGCCAGTCGATCCACCAGCTCAGGGTTGGCTATCAGACTCTTGACGTACTCCTCACCTGTGTGGAACAGAGGATGGATGTAGTCGGCATCTCCTAAAGTAAACATGTAGTCGGCATCTCCTAAAGTAAACATGTAGTCGGCATCTCCTAAAGTAAACATGTAGTCGGCATCTCCTAAAGTAAACATGTAGTCGGCATCTCCTAAAGTAAACATGTAGTCGGCATCTCCTAAAGTAAACATGTAGTCGGCATCTCCTAAAGTAAACATGTAGTCGACATGTTGAACCTATGTAGTATTGTGACCTTGTGATTAAGGTTAAAGACATGAACAGCGGTCTCATCTTGGAGTATTGAGGTAACAGATATTGTGATATTAAAGACATGAACAGCGGTCTCATCTTGGAGTATTGAGGTAACAGATATTGTGATATTAAAGACATGAACAGCAGTCTCATCTTGGGGTATAAGGTAGTTGTTGTGAAATTGTTAGATTACTTGCTGTTACGATATTACTGCACTGTCAGAACTAGAAGCACAAGCATTTCGCTACACTCGCATTAACATCTGCTAACCATGTTTATGTGACCAATAAAATGTGATTTGAGGTAACAGAGGTGTGTTGTTTCTTACATCTGTATGTGAGCAGGCCGGCCTCCTCTGCTTTCTCCTTGTTGCCCCGGTCATTGGTCAGCAAAACAACCTTTAACCCCTTGTCCGTGGGGGTGTTGTTCAGGTGATCACTGTACCACTTTGTAGATATGCGGATGGCTCTGTCATTACGATCGTTGGCGCTTTCCCCCTGCTCTCTCTCTATATACGTTTCTCTGGAACAGAACAATACAACCATACATTGCTTTGAAAAGCATTGATCGGTCACAAATGGTTGGACAGTTAAGGCGTCAGCATGCTTCAGTTCGGCTGGCGACTAGCCTGAGCTCGGTTAGCTGAACGAGTGTACTCTCAAACTTAAAAAGACCTTGGCTTGAAAAACAAGAGAAAAAAATGGCAATAGTACTGTTTGTCCATTTTGAGACGCCATAGCCAGTATACACTTCCACAAAATAGTCAGAATTAAGATAACTCAATAAATCTGTCATAAATTTACTTTTTTGCCTAGGAAATCTTAGTCATGCAATTTTTCATCTGATTAGGATGTTTGGTGCAGTATTTCTCAAGAGAAACCGTGAATGAGGACGAGTCGTTACTCGCTGAACGACAGCAGGCACTTCATTGAAGAATCCCTACTGTTGACCAATCAGCGATTAAGGCGTAGACTTCGGTTTGCCTCAAGAACAAAATGTGTGCACGAACAGCTTAAAAAACCCTTGTCAAAGTACAAAAAACTAAACAAAAACTAAACAAAATGGCATCGTAATATATGCGCAAACTCTTCCAAACTGTTTTGGCTGGGAAACATGCTGACTTCAGTCTTGCTTCAACTTATTTCAGTCAATTGGTACATCTGCGTCAGTGGTGGGATAACCCCAAGGGTCACTGATTCAAAATCAAGTTAGGCTGCACCCCCTTAAATCACTACAAAACAGTCAGTTATCTAAGGCAAACAGCAGATCTATTTTCTACCTGTGATGTTCGTTAGTGAAAGTGTAAAAGTGTTTTTCCTTGTCGTGAAGGATGTCTTTCAATCGCTTGTAGATGGGAGCGCTCCTGTGGCGGACCTCTTGGAGTACAGTCTGCAGAATGATCACGTTCTTGATCAAGGGATCCTCCAGGATATCAATCTACAGACATTAAAAGGGATATTGATTCAGCATGGTAGAATGTCACAGCTGAAAGTTAGTCAAATTAGTGTTAGCTAGATCAGGGTTTCCCAAACTTGATCCTGCACGTTTTGTTTTTTGCCCCAGCACTACATAGCTGACGCAAATATCCAACTCATCATCAAGCTTTGATTATTTTAATCTGCTGTGTAGGGCAAAAACCAAAACGTGCACCCGGGGGACGGGGCAGGACCGAGCTTGGGAAACCCTGAGCTTGATAAATTCACACTTTCACCAGAGGCGTGTCAGACATCTAAACTGTAGTTATGCGGTGGGACAATCTAGAGTTTACTTTAGACATGTACTTTTTGTATTGATTTGTTGTTAATAATAACGTTTACGTTAGACATTATTCCACAGTAACTTACCTGGCTCAACACAACGTTTGTGTCTGGGAGTAAATAGTGTGGGAAAGAACACAAGTTGCTTTCAATGCAAGCGTCTTTCTGCAACACAGACTCTTCTTGCTTGCATTCTGTACAAACTTCACTCCCGCACCAAATATCGTCTCGCAGGTAGTGCTCACGGACTATTTTCATGATCCCGCCTGATCGGGTTTTCTTTACGAAAGTTTTTGATTTCAACATTACTACGATAAATATATATTACAACAGTAATTTTGATACGTTTCTACTCATAGGTATACATCAACAAGCATTCCACCCGAGACCGATGTACACACGTGGGAGGAGGGAAGATAAAAACATTCCCGGGGTTCCTTGTGACGGATCATATCTGATTCAGATTCTATTGTGAACGTTACCAGATACTTTGTGTACTTTTTATACATGTATCAATTAAATGTGTGTATTTTAGAAACAATTTAGAGGGAATTTTATGCTAGATAATTAAATATGTCATAATATAATAATTTCCAACTCTGTGTAAAACGTTTTAAGGCCATCTTCTTTTTCTTCTTCATTTTAATCGTGGTGTGCAAACCAACCTTCAGAAGCATTACAGCTCCATAGCGGGCTGGAGTGTGATAGAGACAGCGCAAGTCCTAATCAACAACACTTGCATGCATAATCAGGTTGGAATACGTCATCTTGTTTCCTTGAAAACTATAAAGAGGTCTGTAGCGACTGATAATGTAATAACTGCCAATAATGTAATATCGGCTAATAATGTAATAACTTTCACATTTAACATTTTATAAATGCTGATAATGTAATAAATTGCCAATAATGTGTAATAAATATGCTGAACGCATAACGTAATAACATTTTTGAGTATAATGTAATAGTTACTACAGTTAGTTATTACATTATGCGTTGATTATGACATAAAGTGTGTAACTTTTTTTTCATCAATAGTGTAATGACTTCAACCAATGATGCAATAACAACCTAAAATCACTATCTTTGTTTAATGTCATGCATATTAAGTGTCACACACTTGAGGAATACTTTTCATTTGCATCCATTGCCACAACAGACTTGCAGGGGGAGGGGTTCACTAACAGACTGACTGACTGACTGACTGATTCACTCACTAACACTTAACCCATTGACCCAAGGTCAAAATCTCTGTTTTTCCACCACTTTAATTTATCTGCCTTTACAGTCCTTTTATGTGCCTCACCTATGGAAGTATGACACCTTTTCTTTTTCAGGTCAAACAGTACAAGAACCTTTTAATAGAAAGTTGCCTTAACAGCTCTATTTTACATATGTTCTGGTCTTGTGTAGATGTGACAACATTTTGGGACTGTATTATCTGTAATATCTAAGTGTGTCAGAATTCAAATGCCTCAATCTCCCTGTTTATCTCGGCTGGGAAACATGAGTATGGGCCCTCAGAGGGGTTGGATTAAATGCGGAAGACACATTTGGGACTGTATTATCTGTAATATCTAAGTGTGTATTACATTATCAGCATGTATTACATCATCAGCATGTATTACATTATCAGCATGTATTACATCATCAGCATGTATTACATCATCAGCATGTATTACATCATCAGCATGTATTACATTATAAATGCAAAAGATAATATCTTACTACCAACTATTACATTATTGGCAGTTGTTACATCATCAACTGCCATTTCAGGGCAGATCTCAGTGACCCCTCTGAACAGATGGGGGCCACTAAGTGCAGTGGTTACCTTGGTTACATCATATATGAAGGTACCTCGTAGGTAAGGGGACATTGATTTGTTTATTCAGGTAAGGGGACATTGATTTGTTTATTCAGGTAAGGGGACATTGATTCGTTTATTCAGGTAAGGGGACATTGATTCGTTTATTCAGGTAAGGGGACATTGATTTGTTCATTCAGGTAAGGGGACATTGATTTGATCATTCAGGTAAGGGGACATTGATTTGTTTTTTCAAGTAAGGGGACATTGATTTGTTTATTCAGGTAAGGGGACATTGATTTGTTTATTCAGGTAGGGGGACATTGATTCGTTTATTCAGGTAAGGGGACATTGATTAGTTTATTCAGGTAAGGGGACATTGATTTGTTCATTCATGACGTATGATTTGTCGTTATCTATTCTGCATGTGTGTGGTTGCCCTACTTCTTGCCAATGTCTGCTGCACTCTAATACTGTCCATGGATAGGTTACTGTCTCATACCATCACACTGTCCATGGCTAGGTTACTGTCTCATACCATCACACTGTCCATGGCTAGGTTACTGTCTCATACCATCACACTGTCCATGGCTAGGTTACTGTCTCATACCATCACACTGTCCATGGCTAGGTTACTGTCTCATACCATCACACTGTCCATGGATAGGTTACTGTCTCATACTGTCCATGGATAGGTTACTGTCTCATACCATCACACTGTCCATGGCTAGGTTACTGTCTCATACCATCACACTGTCCATGGATAGGTTACTGTCTCATATTATCCATGGCTAGGTTACTGTCTCACACTGTCCATGGCTAGGTTACTGTCTCATACTGTCCATGGATAGGTTACTGTCTCATACCATCACACTGTCCATGGCTAGGTTACTGTCTCATACCATCACACTGTCCATGGATAGGTTACTGTCTCATACTGTCCATGGCTAGGTTACTGTCTCATACTGTCCATGGCTAGGTTACTGTCTCATACTGTCCATGGCTAGGTTACTGTCTCATACTGTCCATGGATAGGTTACTGTCTCATACCATCACACTGTCCATGGCTAGGTTACTGTCTCATACCATCACACTGTCCATGGCTAGGTTACTGTCTCATACCATCACACTGTCCATGGCTAGGTTACTGTCTCATACTGTCCATGGCTAGGTTACTGTCTCATACCATCACACTGTCCATGGCTAGGTTACTGTCTCATACCATCACACTGTCCATGGCTAGGTTACTGTCTCATACCATCACACTGTCCATGGCTAGGTTACTGTCTCATACTGTCCATGGCTAGGTTACTGTCTCATACTATCCATGGCTAGGTTACTGTCTCATACTGTCCATGGCTAGGTTACTGTCTCATACTGTCCATGGCAAGGTTACTGTCTCATACTGTCCATGGCTAGGTTACTGTCTAATATTGTCCATGGATAGGTTACTGTCTCATACTATCCATGGCTAGGTTACTGTCTCATACTGTCCATGGCTAGGTTACTGTCTCATACTGTCCATGGCTAGGTTACTGTCTCATACTGTCAATGGCTAGGTTACTGTCTCATACTGTCCAGGGATAGGTTACTGTCTCATACTGTCCAGGGATAGGTTACTGTCTCATACTGTCCATGGCTAGGTTACTGTCTCATACTGTCCATGGCAAGGTTACTGTCTCATACTGTCCATGGCAAGGTTACTGTCTCATACTGTCCAGGGATAGGTTACTGTCTCATACTGTCCATGGCTAGTTTACTGTCTCATACTGTCCATGGCTAGGTTACTGTCTCATACTGTCCATGGCTAGGTTACTGTCTCATACTGTCCATGGATAGGTTACTGTCTCATACTATCCATGGATAGGTTACTGTCTCATACTGTCCATGGCTAGGTTACTGTCTCATACTGTCCATGGCTAGGTTACTGTCTCATACTGTCCATGGATAGGTTACTGTCAAAAACTGTCCATGGCTAGGTTACTGTCTCATACCATCACACTGTCCATGGCTAGGTTACTGTCTCATACTGTCCATGGATAGGTTACTGTCTCATACTGTCCATGGCTAGGTTACTGTCTCATACCATCACACTGTCCATGGCTAGGTTACTGTCTCATATTGTCCATGGATAGGTTACTGTCTCATACTGTCCATGGATAGGTTACTGTCTCAGGATAGGTTACTGTCTCATACCATCACACTGTCCATGGCTAGGTTACTGTCTCATACTGTCCATGGATAGGTTACTGTCTCATACTGTCCATGGCTAGGTTACTGTCTCATACCATCACACTGTCCATGGATAGGTTACTGTCTCATACTGTCCATGGCTAGGTTACTGTCTCATACCATCACACTGTCCATGGCTAGGTTACTGTCTCATACTGTCCATGGATAGGTTACTGTCTCATACTGTCCATGGATAGGTTACTGTCTCATACTATCCATGGATAGGTTACTGTCTAATATTGTCCATGGATAGGTTACTGTCTCATACCATCACACTGTCCATGGCTAGGTTACTGTCTCATACTGTCCATGGCTAGGTTACTGTCTCATACTGTCCATGGCTAGGTTACTGTCTCATACTGTCCAGGGATAGGTTACTGTCTCATACTGTCCATGGATAGGTTACTGTCTCATACTGTCCATGGCTAGGTTACTGTCTCATACTGTCCATGGATAGGTTACTGTCTCATATTGTCCATGGCTAGGTTACTGTCTCATACCATCACACTGTCCATGGCTAGGTTACTGTCTCATATTGTCCATGGATAGGTTACTGTCTCATACTGTCCATGGATAGGTTACTGTCTCATACTGTCCATGGCTAGGTTACTGTCTCATACTGTCCATGGCTAGGTTACTGTCTCATACTGTCCATGGCTAGGTTACTGTCTCATACTGTCCATGGCTAGGTTACTGTCTCATACCATCACACTGTCCATGGCTAGGTTACTGTCTCATATTATCCATGGCTAGGTTACTGTCTCATACTGTCCATGGCTAGGTTACTGTCTCATACTGTCCATGGCTAGGTTACTGTCTCATACTGTCCATGGATAGGTTACTGTCTCATACCATCACACTGTCCATGGCTAGGTTACTGTCTCATACTGTCCATGGCTAGGTTACTGTCTCATACTGTCCATGGCTAGGTTACTGTCTCATACTGTCCATGGATAGGTTACTGTCTCATACCATCACACTGTCCATGGCTAGGTTACTGTCTCATACCATCACACTGTCCATGGCTAGGTTACTGTCTCATATTATCCATGGCTAGGTTACTGTCTCACACTGTCCATGGCTAGGTTACTGTCTCATACTGTCCATGGCTAGGTTACTGTCTCATACTGTCCATGGATAGGTTACTGTCTCATACCATCACACTGTCCATGGCTAGGTTACTGTCTCATACTGTCCATGGCTAGGTTACTGTCTCATACTGTCCATGGCTAGGTTACTGTCTCATACTGTCCATGGCTAGGTTACTGTCTAATATTGTCCATGGCTAGGTTACTGTCTCATACTGTCCAGGGATAGGTTACTGTCTCATACTGTCCATGGATAGGTTACTGTCTCATACTGTCCATGGCTAGGTTACTGTCTCATATTGTCCATGGCTAGGTTACTGTCTCATACTGTCCAGGGATAGGTTACTGTCTCATACTGTCCATGGATAGGTTACTGTCTCATACTGTCCATGGCTAGGTTACTGTCTCATATTGTCCATGGCTAGGTTACTGTCTCATATTGTCCATGGCTAGGTTACTGTCTCATACTGTCCATGGCTAGGTTACTGTCTCATACTGTCCATGGCTAGGTTACTGTCTCATACCATCACACTGTCCATGGCTAGGTTAGTGTCTCATACTGTCCATGGATAGGTTACTGTCTAATATTGTCCATGGCTAGGTTACTGTCTCATACTGTCCATGGCTAGGTTACTGTCTAATATTGTCCATGGCTAGGTTACTGTCTCATACTGTCCATGGCTAGGTTACTGTCTCATACTGTCCATGGATAGGTTACTGTCTAATATTGTCCATGGCTAGGTTACTGTCTCATACTGTCCATGGCTAGGTTACTGTCTAATATTGTCCATGGCTAGGTTACTGTCTCATACTGTCCATGGCTAGGTTACTGTCTCATACTGTCCATGGATAGGTTACTGTCTAATATTGTCCATGGCTAGGTTACTGTCTCATACTGTCCATGGCTAGGTTACTGTCTAATATTGTCCATGGCTAGGTTACTGTCTCATACTGTCCATGGCTAGGTTACTGTCTCATACTGTCCATGGATAGGTTACTGTCTAATATTGTCCATGGCTAGGTTACTGTCTCATACTGTCCATGGCTAGGTTACTGTCTCATACTGTCCATGGATAGGTTACTGTCTCATACTGTCCATGGCTAGGTTACTGTCTAATATTGTCCATGGCTAGGTTACTGTCTCATACTGTCCATGGCTAGGTTACTGTCTCATACTGTCCATGGCTAGGTTACTGTCTCATACTGTCCATGGCTAGGTTACTGTCTCATACTGTCCATGGCTAGCAAAATATAGTCATTACTACATCCCTTAATAATGGCAGCCACACATCCATGGTTGATTACCACTGTTGTTGCTTTGTAGAGCAGCTCATTGAGTTTTGTCTTGATGAGTTCTTTATTATCATCCTCCAGTGTTTTTCCAGTCTCACTGATAACAGTCGACTCAGGTAACTCACCTTTCAGGTTTACATGTGTGTACTGTTTTGGCTCAGAGTATGCCACACCTCCCTCCCTGACCACCTTACCCTTCAGCACCTTACCCTTCAGGACCTTACCCTTCAGGACCTTACCCTTCAGCACCTTACCCTTCAGGACCTTACCCTTCAGGACCTTATCCTTCAGCACCTTACCCTTCAGGACCTTACCCTTCAGCACCTTACCCTTCAGGACCTTATCCTTCAGCACCTTACCCTTCAGCACCTTACCCTTCAGGACCTTACCCTTCAGCACCTTACCCTTCAGCACCTTACCCTTCAGGACCTTACCCTTCAGGACCTTACCCTTCAGCACCTTACCCTTCAGCACCTTACCCTTCAGGACCTTACCCTTCAGGACCTTATCCTTCAGCACCTTACCCTTCAGGACCTTACCCTTCAGCACCTTACCCTTCAGCACCTTACCCTTCAGGACCTTACCCTTCAGGACCTTACCCTTCAGGACCTTACCCTTCAGCACCTTACCCTTCAGCACCTTACCCTTCAGGACCTTACCCTTCAGCACCTTACCCTTCAGGACCTTACCCTTCAGGACCTTACCCTTCAGCACCTTACCCTTCAGGACCTTACCCTTCAGGACCTTACCCTTCAGCACCTTACCCTTCAGCACCTTACCCTTCAGGACCTTACCCTTCAGGACCTTACCCTTCAGGACCTTACCCTTCAGCACCTTACCCTTCAGCACCTTACCCTTCAGGACCTTACCCTTCAGGACCTTATCCTTCAGCACCTTACCCTTCAGGACCTTACCCTTCAGCACCTTACCCTTCAGCACCTTACCCTTCAGGACCTTACCCTTCAGGACCTTACCCTTCAGGACCTTACCCTTCAGCACCTTACCCTTCAGCACCTTACCCTTCAGGACCTTACCCTTCAGGACCTTATCCTTCAGCACCTTACC
Organism: Salmo salar; assembly: GCF_965601325.2. NCBI lineage: Eukaryota > Metazoa > Chordata > Actinopteri > Salmoniformes > Salmonidae > Salmo > Salmo salar. Next base: position 28,817,682 of record NC_138307.1, read on the forward strand.
CTTCAGGACCTTACCCTTCAGCACCTTACCCTTCAGCACCTTACCCTTCAGGACCTTATCCTTCAGCACCTTACCCTTCAGGACCTTACCCTTCAGCACCTTACCCTTCAGCACCTTACCCTTCAGGACCTTACCCTTCAGGACCTTACCCTTCAGGACCTTACCCTTCAGCACCTTACCCTTCAGCACCTTACCCTTCAGGACCTTACCCTTCAGCACCTTACCCTTCAGGACCTTACCCTTCAGGACCTTACCCTTCAGCACCTTACCCTTCAGCACCTTACCCTTCAGGACCTTACCCTTCAGGACCTTACCCTTCAGGACCTTACCCTTCAGCACCTTACCCTTCAGGACCTTACCCTTCAGGACCTTACCCTTCAGCACCTTACCCTTCAGCACCTTACCCTTCAGGACCTTACCCTTCAGGACCTTACCCTTCAGCACCTTACCCTTCAGCACCTTACCCTTCAGGACCTTACCCTTCAGGACCTTATCCTTCAGCACCTTACCCTTCAGGACCTTACCCTTCAGCACCTTACCCTTCAGCACCTTACCCTTCAGGACCTTACCCTTCAGGACCTTACCCTTCAGGACCTTACCCTTCAGCACCTTACCCTTCAGCACCTTACCCTTCAGGACCTTACCCTTCAGGACCTTATCCTTCAGCACCTTACCCTTCAGGACCTTATCCTTCAGCACCTTACCCTTCAGGACCTTACCCTTCAGGACATTACCCTTCAGCACCTTACCCTTCAGGACCTTATCCTTCAGCACCTTACCCTTCAGGACCTTACCCTTCAGCACCTTACCCTTCAGCACCTTACCCTTCAGGACCTTACCCTTCAGCACCTTACCCTTCAGGACCTTATCCTTCAGGACCTTACCCTTCAGGACAGAAAGGGTAGAGAGAGACAGAGAGAGACAGAGAGCGAGAAAGACAGAGAGAGAGACGGAGAGAGAGAGAGAGAGAGAGAGAGAGAGAGAGAGAGATAGACGGAGAGAGAGAGAGAGAAAGATAGAGTGAGAGACAGAAAGATATAGAGAGAGACGGAGGAGAGAGAGAGACGGAGAGAGAGAGAGAGAGAGAGAGAGAGAGAGAGAGAGAGAGAGAGAGAGAGAGAGAGAGAAAGATAGAGACAGAGAGAGAGAGAGACGGAGAGAGGGAGAGAGAGAGAGAGACGGAGAGAGAGAGAGAGAGAGAGAGAGAGAGAGAGAGAGAGACGGAGAGAGAGAGAGAGAGAGAGAGAGAGACGGAGAGAGAGAGAGAGAAAGATAGAGTGAGAGACAGAAAGATATAGAGAGAGACGGAGGAGAGAGAGAGACGGAGAGAGAGAGAGAGAGAGAGAGAGAGAGAGAGAGAGAGAAAGATAGAGACAGAGAGAGAGAGAGACGGAGAGAGGGAGAGAGAGAGAGAGACGGAGAGAGAGAGAGAGAGAGAGAAAGATAGAGCGAGAGACAGAAAGATATAGAGAGAGACGGAGGAGAGAGAGAGACGGAGAGAGAGAGAGAGAGAGAGAGAGAGAGAGAGAGAGAATATTCGAAATTCCACGATCATCAGCCACTAACTATTGTGAACATTGGTCTTCTTCACGGTGAGTTAAACAGATACATCTATCATTTTCTATAAAGGGGGTACATCTTTGGTAGTGGTCTCATACCGTTGCTGAGTTTCACAGTTTGAAATGATCCTACATGATACTGACTGAGAGATGCATCATTAAGAGCAGTTGGTAGCTGGGATTTCCGTATTCCTGTGTGTTTTTCTGAGATGTTTAACTTTGTTTGTTAAGGAAAGGCTATGGCATGGTTAGTGTTCTGTTATCACAGTTCTCAATAAGGTGCAAGCCATAACACTATTATGCTATAGCAACACTATTAATCTATAACAACACTATTAAGCCCTAACAACACTATTAAGCCCTAAAAACACTATTAAGCCCTAACAACACTATTAAGCCATGTCAACACTATTAAGCCATGTCAACACTATTAAGCCATAACAACACTATTAAGCCATAACAACACTATTAAGCCATAGCAACACTATTAAGACATGACAACACTATTAAGCCATAACAACACTATTAAGCCATAACAACACTATTAAGCCATGTCAACACTATTAAGCCATAACAACACTATTAAGCCATAACAACACTATTAAGCCATGTCAACACTATTAAGCCATAACAACACTATTAAGCCATAACAACACTATTAAGCCATGTCAACACTATTAAGCCATAGCAACACTATTAAGCCATGTCAACAATATTAAGCCATGACAACACTATTAAGCCATAGCAACACTATTAAGCCATGTCAACACTATTAAGCCATGACAACACTATTAAGCCATAACAACACTATTAAGACATGACAACACTATTAAGCCATAACAACACTATTAAGCCATAACAACACTATTAAGCCATAGCAACACTATTAAGACATGACAACACTATTAAGCCATGACAACACTATTAAGCCATAACAACACTATTAAGCCATAACAACACTATTAAGCCATGACAACACTATTAAGCCATGACAACACTATTAAGCCATGACAACACTATTAAGCCATAGCAACACTATTAAGACATGACAACACTATTAAGCCATGACAACATTATTAAGCCATAACAACACTATTAAGCCATGACAACACTATTAAGCCATAGCAACACTATTAAGCCATAGCAACACTATTAAGACATGACAACACTATTAAGCCATGTCAACACTATTAAGCCATGGCAACACTATTAAGCCATGACAACACTATTAAGCCATGACAACACTATTAAGCCATAGCAACACTATTAAGACATGACAACACTATTAAGCCATGACAACACTATTAAGCCATAACAACACTATTAAGCCATGTCAACACTATTAAGCCATAACAACATTATAAAGCCATAACAACACTATTAAGCCATAACAACACTATTAAGCCATAACAACACTATTAAGCCATAACAACACTATTAAGCCATAACAACACTATTAAGCCACATGGAACCAAAGTCTGTTGTTCTCAACCAGTTAAGTTTGTGATTGTTCAATCATAACTTATGTTCTGTGTGTTGAACATTATTGCTTAATCAAACATACCATCTAGCATGCCATTCTTAACCACATCAGGAAGCGTTCATCATAAAACAGATAAATCCACATTCAGGTATGTCCTCAGGACAGGTAATTGGAATGTTGGAACGTGGCAGGTGACCCAGGTAGGTGAGTGTTCATCACACCAATATCTTTGTTACATTTCATTTTTCTTCTAGCACAGATTGGAACATCCTCGCCTGCTTTCTACAATGTCTGTTTTCAGTCAGAAGTCTAAGCCTGTCAGATGGAGTAAGGAGATGAGTGCCAGTCAAAACATCGCTGACAGCAGCAGGAAGAAGACCAGTCTGCTGAAAGACAACAGCTGGATCAGACGCAGCATGGAGGAGGAGGAGCTAGTGGAGTAAGTGGGACACACACACACACACACACACACACAAAAACACACACATCCTTAGAGACAAACACATACACGAGTACACACACACATACCACACACTACACACACACACACAGTGTGGAGAGGTTCTGAGCTGTCTCAAATCTACTGACACTGTCACCATGGTAAGAAGTTTACCAATGTCAAACATCTAAATGATTTGACAATATCAAATTTGGTAAAATTCTCTCTCTCTAACATCCATCTCCCTCTGTCTGTTTGATGCTAACCACAGCCTGCAGTCTGAAGTGGGCCAGCCCAACCCTTCCACTGCCAGCCCTAGCACCCCAGTCAACCATCTGACCAAGAGGTACATTTACATTATGTTTATCTTAGCAGTGTTCCTGCCTAGAAGGCCAGCATCCCGGAGTCGCCTCTTCACCGTTGACGTTGAGACTGGTGTTTTGCGGGTACTATTTAATGAAGCTGCCAGTTGAGGACTTGTGAGGTGTCCGTTTCTCAAACTAGACACTAATATACTTGTCTTCTTGCTCAGTTGTGCACCGGGGCCTCCCGCTCCTCTTTCTTTTCTGGTTAGAGCCAGTTTGCGTTGTTCTGTGAAGTTTCTTGGCAATTTCTCGCATTGAATGACTTCATTTCTCAGAACAAGAGTAGACTGACGAGTTTCAGAAGAAGGTTCTTTGTTTCTGGCCATTTTGAGCCTGTAATCGAACCCACAAATGCTGACGCTCCAGATACTCAACTAGTCTAAAGAAGGCCAGTTTTATTGCTTCTTTAATCAGAACAACAGTTTTCAGCTGTGCTAGAATAATTGCAAAAGGGTTTTCTAATGATTAATTAGCCTTTTAAAATGATAAACTTGGATTAACTAACACAACGTGCCATTGGAACACAGGAGTGATGGCTGCTGATAATGGGCCTCTGTACGCCTATGTAGATATTCTATAAATAAAATCTGCCGTTTCCAGCTACAATAGTCCTTTACAACATTAACAATGTCTACACTGTATTTCTGATAAATTTGATGTTATTTTAAATGGACAAAAAAAATTGCTTTTCTTTCAAAAACAAAAACATTTCTAAGTGACCCCAAACTTTGAACGGTAGTGTATATCTACTATCTGGTAGTCACAGTGTTTTCTTTAAGTCTATATCTACTATCTGGTAGTCACAGTGTTTTCTTTAACTCTATATCTACTATCTGGTAGGCACAGTGTTTTCTTTAACTCTATATCTACTATCTGGTAGGCACAGTGTTTTCTCTAACTGATAGTCACTCTCTACCTGTATCTTCATCATATTTAGTCATTCTCACACAGGTGTGTCTCTTTACCTCACAAATGTATTTGTGTTTTTCATTTGTTTCGTTTTACCTCAGCCCTCCACTTCCTCCAAAGACCAAGACTGTGTCCTTCGTTTTAAGGTAAAGAGGTCCAAATTCTAACTCAGGGGACTAAAATTGTACCAAACTCACCAAAAAACTGTCAGACCCTCCTATTCGTGCACTTATCCCTCCTATTAGTGCACTGAACCGTAACTGTCTTCCCTCTCCTCACAGCACCCCCTCAAAGAGCATGAAAGACTCCAAGACAGCCAGAAGTCCTGGCAGCACCTCCCCAAAGTCCCTAAACTCCCCCACGTAAGTCAGACACATAGAACAAGTGACTTTACATGAATTTAAAGTTTGATTATGTATGTGAGCTTTTATTTAATGCTGTATTACAGTAACTGACCAAAAATCTTGTTTCATTTCCGTGTGGTCATGTAGAAGCTCATCGCTGAAGAGCCCATCCTTGTCCCTCTTTATGGCAAGGGTCTTTTCCTCCCCCAAAAAACGATTCTACTCCCCACTAAGCCCTCCAGAAGTACTCCCCCACTCCATTACCCACATCACTGATGAAGAGCCACCGGCAGTCCCAACAACTCCACCACCTCCAACATCTCTACCTCCACCACTGCCTCCAACAACTCTACGACCACCACCTCCTCCAACAACTCCACCACCACCACCTCCAACAACTCCAGCACCACCAACAACAACTCTACCACCACCACCTCCAACAACTCCACCTCCAACAACTCCACCACCACCACCTCCAACAACTCCACCACCACCTCCAACAACTCTACCACCATCTCCATCAACTCTACCACCACCTCCAACAACTCCACCACCACCACCTCCAACAACTCCACCACCACCACCTCCAACAACTCCACCACCTCCAACTACTCCACCACCACCACCTCCAATGACCGAGTCACCAATGCCCCAAGCTTCAATCAGTGAGATCAGGTACTTCTGACATAATGAACATTGATGATTGGCAGTATGCATTCAAAGTCATGACTACAATGAACAGTTATTTTATTGTGTTACTATTTCCTGTTTTATTTAGCAAATTCTTCTTACTTTTTAACTCCGCACTGTGATTATTATTTGATCCTGCTGGTCATCTATGAACGTTTGAAAATCTTGAAGAACGATCTGGCCTTAATGACCATGTACTCTTATCTCCACCCAGCACAGCCAGAAGAGGAATTTGCTAAATGTATGATATGTTACGAATTCCAATTTGTTGTGGCTTACGTTGGCTAGGTGGCTAAAGCTAATGTTAGCGAGGTGGATAACATTAGCTAGGCTAGGGGTTAGGGTTAAGATTAGGAGTTAAGTTAAAGGGTAGTTGCAATGTTGCTAATTGGCTAAAATGCTAAAGTTGTCCATGATGAGATTTGAACACGCAACATTTGGGGTTTTGCCTTAAGTAACCTTCTGTCTTATGTAACCATACCCAACGTAACATATCATACTGATTTGTCCTGGAATTATTTTTACTATGTTACGTCTAGTCTATGAGACCAGGCTGTCATAAGGGGGAAGATTTGTTTTTAGAATTCTCTAAATATTTCCAATGTTATTCATTTCTATGTTGGCTTTATGCCTGGAAATGCCTTTCTCCGGATTTCAAACTCTCCAAAAAAGTGTTTAAAATTCTAAAAACTGAAAAAGGATTTAATGTATTTTCTTGCAATAGCCCTCTCTGACTTTAAATAATATTTATCTCAAAACTGTGATTCCGATAAAATGTGTCCGGAGATTTGATCAAATCTGTCAGATTTGTCTAAAATCCTAAATGAATCAGGACTGAGCAGGGTCAGCGACACCATAACAACCCTTCTTCATTCTCTCCTCTCTCAGTTTAGAGACCAGACTCACTGACCCTCCGTCCCTGACTCCAACCCAGACTCTACTCTCCATACCTAACAGGTCAGTCCTGACTCCAACCCAGACTCTCCTCTCCATACCTAACAGGTCAGTCCTGACTCCAACCCAGACTCTCCTCTCCATACCTAACAGGTCAGTCCTGACTCCAACCCAGACTCTCCTCTCCATACCTAACAGGTCAGTCCTGACTCCAACCCAGACTCTCCTCTCCATACCTAACAGGTCAGTCCTGACTCCAACCCAGACTCTCCTCTCCATACCTAACAGGTCAGTCCTGACTACAACCCAGACTCTCCTCTCCATACCTAACAGGTCAGTCCTGACTCCAACCCAGACTCTCCTCTCCATACCTAACAGGTCAGTCCTGACTCCAACCCAGACTCTACTCTCCATACCTAACAGGTCAGTCCTGACTCCAACCCAGACTCTCCTCTCCATACCTAACAGGTCAGTCCTGACTCCAACCCAGACTCTACTCTCCATACCTAACAGGTCAGTCCTGACTCCAACCCAGACTCTACTCTCCATACCTAACAGGTCAGTCCTGACTCCAACCCAGACTCTCCTCTCCATACCTAACAGGTCAGTCCTGACTCCAACCCAGACTCTCCTCTCTAGTCCATACCCAACATGTCAGCCATTTGTTTTGTGTTCATGTAGCAAATCAATTTGTCTGAACAGTTCAATAAATGTTAAAGATTATAATGTGTAAATTAACACTGTATCAGGGCTGTGTTTGTCTTATTGAACATCACAGGTGCTAACACTGTGTTCTCTCTATACCCAACTCACTACTGCCCTCTGCTGTACAGGAGTGTGACCAAGGGCCTGTGTTCGTACTGCTGTAAACCAATGGTGGCTGGATCCAACATGATCCTGGAGGATCTTCAGATCTACAGCCACTCATCCTGCTTCAAGGTAAAGCAACACACCTGTCTATTCAACATATATCTATGTGTGTCCCAATTGCCTCTCCTAAGCTCTTTAAACTGCACTACTTCAGACCAGGCCCAATGGATCCTATAGGCTCTGGTCAAAAGTAGTGCACTATATAGGGAATAGTGTGGCATTTTCACACACCTACAGTACGTCTCACACATCTACACGTCTATCTATTCAACACACATCTACACAACACACATCTACATGTCAATCTATTCAACACACATCTACAGGAAGTCACACATTCCACATAGTTGTGCTGTAGTGATAACTGGATATGCCCTCTAGATGTGTATCATGTGTGCAGTCAGGCAGTCAGTCAGTCAATCAGCAGTCAGTCAGTCAATCAGCAGGCAGTCAGTCAATCAGTTGGCAGTCAGTCAATCAGTAGGCAGTTATTCATGTGATTGAAATAATCTGTCTCTGAACCCATACTGTATGTAACCATCTTCCTCTACAGTGTGAGGTGGAGACCTACATGTAGGAGACAGTATGTGGCTCCACAGAGGGACAGTGCACTGTGAAGGCTGCTTCAGCACAACCAGAGGTGTGTGTGTGTGTGTGTCCACAACAAATCCGTCATGCTGGCTTGGCTCTAATCCAGTCCCGTACGGTTTCTTTACAGAGAAGTATCTCCTCTAGGGAAGGATGACAGAACGCTCTCGTCTCCACGGTAACACAGACAGAACAAGGAGACACCGCTTCAGAAGTCATAAAAGGACACATTGCTTTTACATGGGTGGATCTGGTGGTTGACTCAACAGTAAATTACATTTTATAATGTAATCTGGATCTATAATCTTCACAACCTCTCTTGCTAATTATTGTCTCATATAGAATCAGATCCAATGATCTGGATGGATTCTTTATGTACTTGTGTATTTATCTACTTTCATGTGATGTGATTTAACAAATCGTCATATTACAATATAACCACCAACTGACATCAGCATGTAGACATGTTTATTAAAATGGACATCTTCACATGTTGTACATTCCACCTACATTGATTTACAAAGCAACAAACTACTATATATACAGTATATACACATACCAGTATCTATATAAAATACATCAGGAGAGAGCCAGAGAAGGAGGTTTGTTTAAGGTCATGTTTATACACATTGTGTTATTGGTGTCAGGGGAGAAGGCAGAAGACAGTAAGTCCTTGTTTGTGCAGAGTAAACCACTGCATCCCAAATGGCACCCCATTCCCTATATAGTGCACTACTTTAGACCTGAGCCCATGTGTATAACGTCGACAGCCCAGGCACTAAACAGAAGGAAGCCTGGAACCAAAGTTAAGATGTTATTCAACATGTAACAATCTAAAAACAGGCCAATCTTGAAATCAGACGTCACTGAAACGATGGGTCCATTTTGAATAACCATCCAGAGATGACCATACAGAAGGATGGATGGTACTGAAGCTGTCTGAAATGGAACCCAATGTCCTATATACTGCACTACTTTTGACCAGACCCATTATGTGCCCTGGTCCAAAGTAATACACTACATACTAAATAGGGTGCCAGACAGTGTTAAAGGTGTTGTCCATCCACTGACATCATCTCCTCCAAAACGTGCCACTCTTGGGGGGGGGTGGAGTTACTGTGATTAATGTGTCCAATCGGTACGCCTGACCTAGTTATCCTGGCCAATCACTGTGCATGGAATCAGCGACTGGAATAGTCCGCCATGCCCACAAATATGCTACTGGCTTTACACACACAATAATTATTATTTTTTATTTGTGTTTTCCCCAAATATCAGGGGAACAATACCTTTGGCGTGTAACAAAACCTTGAAGACTGCTCAGTCTGGTATTCTACACTTCCATCCTACTTCACCCTCTTTCAATGATTAAAGAAACATCATTTAGATCTTCAATCATGTAACAGACAGTGATTCATTCCTTTATGAAATAACAGAACATTAAGTACAGAACCGGTGCAGGTGCCAATAGGGAATCAAAGCAGTAGTGAAGTATGGAGGGAATAGAGAGGCAGACAGCAACACCTTCATCTACAACATGTAGAGTCATACCTGGCTGTTTCTATTCACATGGTAGCACTGTGATCAGGACTGGCTTTTCAATTAAAGGCTGAATTAAAAATAAACATTGTTTTGATCAGAGCTCCATCCCCAAAGACAGAGGGTGCATCCCAAATGGACAGAGGTCCTGGTCAAATGTAGTGTATTATATAGGAAATAGGGTGCCACCTGAGAAACAGACAGAGACACAACACCCTTCACCAACAGAGAAACAAACTGAATCTTCATCATAGAGAAGAAGAACCGAGAAGGAAGTGTGTGTGAAAAGAGGTGTTTCACTTAGTCTGTGCTCATCAAATGGTCTATTGCAAAATCCATCAAAAGTTTGACATTTCACACATTTTAAAAAGTCAAAATAGTTTGACAGATAAATCAGTTCGCTATAAACCTTGCAAGCAGCGTGAGAACAAAACAATTAAAGCAAATAGACTGCAATGCATTTTCCCTTTTACTGTTCACAAAATGCTCATCTGGTTCTAACGCATCGGTACTAAAACTATTTATATTTTACCGGCTAAGTTGCATAATTGAAGGATTCCCTGTAAATCAATGTGTTAATACAAAGGCTGATTTCTTGCTTTGTTCGACCCACAATCATGTTGTTCACTGATCTACATGAACTGGGACAGGACCATAGAGATGTATAGAGATCATTACTTGGAAATAACACGATTTGCATGAGCTTTGCCACTGAGCGCTTCCACCATTTTAAAGTAGTGAACTGGACAGTGCTTCCTATGAGTTGGGAGTGATCAGTCAATGATCAGAGCATTGTCTTCTTCAAAATTGGTTTGCTTAGTTTATAAATGGCTTTAAGCTACATCACTGCCTTCTAGTGGCCACAATAAATTAATTAATTACAAGATTTGGTTCAAGACCCCAGACAATGCAGGTGGCGGTAAATCACTAATATGAGCGATACACCTTTTCAAACATCAAAAGAATTAGAAAATGTACTACTTTAAAATGGTGATGGCCTCAGTGGTGCTGCCCATGCTGTCACTGACACCATAATGGGACAGATACAAGGCTGAGAACTCTATAAATAGGACATAGCTTAGCCTGAATGCCAGTCTGTTTGTGTCACCATGACAACTCCTTGTCACTCATAGTCATGCCAAAAATAATTGGCATGACTAATAGCAATGAAGTTGGCATGAGCACGAACAGATCTGGGACCAGGTTAAACGTAGCTTTGGTTAGTGAAACATTAGCCAATTCTTCTGTTCAGTGTTTTAGCATTTCACATCCCATAGAGCTGGGTCACGTTCATCAGGGAACACCGAAGCAAAACGTTTTGCAGTGGAAAAGGAAAACAAGTTTGTTTTTCGAGATGGCTCAGCTAGTCCCTCTCCCGTTTTCTTCAGTTTGGTGCCTAATGAATACGGCCCTGGTCTGAGCTGAAACCAGCTAGCATCAGGTTAGCTGGATGTTTCAACCCCACCTTGGTTAGCAAAGTGAAAACCAAACCATTGTTTTTTTGCTTGAAGGCAGAGAGACAGTTCTTGAGAAGTGTGGACACAAGGTTTGGGTTGGGGAGCAGGTTGGAGGGGTGAGAGAGCGTGTGCAACACAGCAGAACATTTAGCAACACTTAGGAACTCTCCTGGCTGTGAACGCAGCCTCACTGGGGAATCATCGTCTTCAAGTTCAGTCTCAGATACCAGCAGCAGAGAGGAGCCACTGTAGTGAAGGAGGTGCCTAACTGGTCTGCTAGTACTGTGTTCTGCAGTAAGACCCTGCCCAGGGATAGACTCAAACTCACCTCAGGTTTGGGCCTGGACCAGGACAGACATAGCAGAGGAGGGGTTCAGCACTGGACCAGGACAGACATAACAGAGGAGGGGTTCAGCACTGGACCAGGACAGACATAACAGAGGAGGGGTTCAGCACTGGACCAGGACAGACATAACAGAGGAGGGGTTCAGCACTGGACCAGGACAGACATAACAGAGGAGGGGTTCAGCACTGGACCAGGACAGACATAACAGAGGAGGGGTTCAGCACTGGACCAGGACAGACATAACAGAGGAGGGGTTCAGCACTGGACCAGGACAGACATAGCATGTTTAGAGTCATTATGGATGATGTGGAGTTAGTTCTTGTTGTACAACTTCATTCACAACTCAGTCGGTCATCAGTCTCCCTGTTGTTTATGAATGGTGGCACTGGAATAAATACCTTCCTTCATTCATTCACAAATGAGCACACACACACACACGGTAGAGAAGTGCAGTCAGCTCTGTGTTTCTGAGTATGCTCCAGGGCTGCTCCCACTATGCTGGACCACGGTAGCCATGGTAACCGCTGTGCTTTTATCCACCATAGTCATCATCTGATGTGACCCCCCACACGCAACCAATCACAGCCCGGGCTGTTGCTAGGCTCCTCCCATCACACTGGCTCTGGGCGAGGCTTGGGTGGTGGTGGGAAGGGGCTTCATGTGTGGTTGTTGCTATTGGCTAGTTGTCTCCTGGTGGGCGAGTCTCGTACCACCCTCTGGGCGGCACAGTGTGTGTGTACGGGCACGCCTCCTGGAAGACACACGCAGTCCGGCTCGCTGAAGGTGTTGTGACACAGAACACAGCCCTTCTTCTCTGATACCAGGACTGGGCTTCTCCTCTGCTTCAACTGATGACACGACAACATGGGCAGAGTTACATCTCACCTTCATCATGACTCAGCAGAACGTAGGAGCAATTACAAACATTTAAAATCACAAGAGCTTTGTAGTAAATACATAATACAGAGTTGTGTGTGTATTGTTGTGAATGGTTAGATATTACTACACTGTTGGAGCTAGAAACACAAGCATTTCGCTACATCCACAATAACATCTGCTAAACACGTGTATGTGACCAATAAAGTGTGATTTGATTTTGTGTGTGTGCGTGATTGACGTGTGTGTGTCTCATCGTTCCAGTCTCACCCTGTTGTGCTGCAGCTGTAGGTTCTCTGACCTCGCCAGCCCCAGTGCAACCTGGGAGGTACGGCAGGCGTGCATACTCCCCCGCAGGGCGCGTCCGAGGAACGGGCGAAGCAGCTGCAGGGACCACCCTTCAGGAAGCAGGTCCAGCACGCGCACCGCGTCAAACAGCTCCCCATGCCGGTTTAACAGATCCACCGCTGCCATCTCCAGCTCCCCGGTGCCGGTACTACTGGGAAGGTCCCGGTCCAGATAGACCCCCAGAAGGAGGTGGAGGAGGCGCTGCTGGTAGGCCGGGTCCCGGGAGGCGGAACCCCTTACGCAGTAGGCCTCAGCAGCGGGGAAGTCTTTGAGCTGGTGCACCAGGATGTGTAACGCCTTATCGTGCTCCTCTAGTTTCCCGTGGAGCGTGGCTCTCTCCAGAAACAACTGGTCATACTCCTGGATCTTACCTGAGGGAGGGAGGGAGGGGAGGGAGGGAGGGAGGGAGGGAGGGAGGGAGAGACAGACAGAGCCATAGGTTATGGTAGGTTATAGCCATGTCATCATGGATAAAACCAGGGTTATAGCAGGTTATAGACATTCTCTGGTTACATGCCTCATACCATGTCCTTTTGGATGACCCCATTATTCTGCCAGGAAACTAAATGTGGGGTATTGGTATTGTCTCATGTTTAAACAGTAACAATACTTCAACTGGACTACATCAAACTAACATTTAACGTGGAAATCAACAACATTGACCACCTCCAAAATTACACCCCATTTCCTGACGTAGTGCACTACTTTTGACCTGAGCCCTATTCAATGTATACGGAATAGGGTGTCATTTGGGACACAATTACAATGGACAGCTCACCCAGTAGTAGTTGGACGCGGTACAGGCTGGACTCCCTGAGGAGGAGCTGGAGTTTGTCCCGTGCTAGAGACACCTGTTGGTCCGCTGTGGGGGACTGAGACAGGAGAGACAGGACTCTGTCTGTATACTGCACTGCCAGGTGGGTGTGGAGCTTCTCTTTCTACAGAGACAGACAGACAGCGTGAGAGAGAGAGACAGAGAGAGAGACAGCGTGAGAGAGAGAGAGACAGCGTGAGAGAGAGAGAGACTGACAGACAGCGTGAGAGAGACAGAGAGAGAGAGAGAGAGAGAGAGAGAGATAAAGAACAAGCACCAGGGAAAGTTGAAGGAGGTAAATCGTGGAGTAATATGCAGAGGGACTAGACAGTTATAATATAATATATATAATATATAATATAATAGTTGAAGGAGGTAAATCGTGGAGTAATATGCAGAGGGACTAGACAGTTATAATATAATATATATAATATATAATATAATAATTGAAGGAGGTAAATCGTGGAGTAATATGCAGAGGGACTAGATAGTTATAATATAATATATATAATATATAATATAATAATTGAAGTAGGTAAATCGTGGAGTAATATGCAGAGGGACTAGACAGTTATAATATAATATATATAATATATAATATAATAATTGAAGGAGGTAAATCGTGGAGTAATATGCAGAGGGACTAGACAGTTATAATATAATATATATAATATATAATATAATAGTTGAAGGAGGTAAATCGTGGAGTAATATGCAGAGGGACTAGACAGTTATAATATAATATATATAATATATAATATAATAATTGAAGGAGGTAAATCGTGGAGTAATATGCAGAGGGACTAGACAGTTATAATATAATATATATAATATATAATATAATAATTGAAGGAGGTAAATCGTGGAGTAATATGCAGAGGGACTAGACAGTTATAATATAATATATATAATATATAATATAATAATTGAAGGAGGTAAATCGTGGAGTAATATGCAGAGGGACTAGACAGTTATAATCAACCAATGTCAACAATCGTTACGTCTCGTCCGTTGTAAATGCTCGGCACTGCTTATGAATGGGTTATAGTTGTGCTATGAATGGGTTCTAGTTGTGCTATGAAGTCCTAAGTAGGTACTCTTCAAGTGAAGTATTACCATTATAGATGCTGTTGTTGTAATTATGGCATTTCTTATGAACATGTTCTGAATATGTTCTCTAGTCCTATGTAGTGTATGTTCTGACCTGTATCCGTTGGCCCAGCACCAGGTGTTCCAGGTACAGCAGCAGAGCCTGGCTGTGTTTCCCCAGGTACGTGATGACGTCGTCTGGGTTCACCTGCTCCTTAACTTGGTCCTTCTGCTCCTTAACCTGGTCCTGACCCACCGGCCTCCTGGTGAAGATCTGCACCCCTATCTAGAGAGAGCACAGATAAACACCCATAGAATTACAATAAGTAGAGTCTTCTTTACTCCTATGGGTTTATCCAAAATGGCCGGCAGTCGACATCATTACTTAGTTTCTGCTAGAACTTAGGGCCCTGGTCAAAAGTAGTATACAATATAGGGATTAAGGTGTCATTTGGAACGCAGGCAGAAACATACCGTCTGGTCTCTCTGCAGGGCCCAGTCTGCATATTTCCACACCAGGTCCGGGTTGGAACAGAAACTCAGGAAGTCCACAATGTACTCATACAGATCAGACCTGGTAGAGTCCTGAAGGTCCCCATTCACTACCCGCACCCACAACTACAGGAGGAGAGGGGAGGCAGAGGAGAGATGTATTCTACAACCCCGTAGTCATTTCATTACAATTCATATTAAATAATAATCAAGATAATGGATTGGATTTATAGGGCTTTTCGACCTAGGTGCTCAAAACGCATTAGTTTAAGATGTGACCATGTTGGATTAGATTTATTAGGATATGACTTGCCATATAAGAGCCATGGTGGTACTGTCACCGTGTTCAAACTAAGGTACTGTACAGTAGTAGCATGTTTACCTGTAGAGCAGCTGAATCCTGTCCGTTATAATGGTAGAGGAGGCCTAGTGCAAAATACCTGATGTACAGGAGAAAGATAAACCAACATAAAAACACACTCATTACACACTTTGAAGGCAATAGCATAGCAGGCTACTTTGAAGGCAATATCTTAGTGCCCACTAGGCTGGGCTAGCTTCCGTACCCACTAGGCTAGGCTAGCTGCAGTAACCGCTAGGCTAGCAGCAGTAACCGCTAGGCTAGCAGCAGTAACCGCTAGGCTAGCAGCAGTAACCGCTAGGCTAGCAGCAGTAACCGCTAGGCTAGCAGCAGTAACCGCTAGGCTAGCTGCAGTACCCACTTGTGGTGTTTCTCTAGCCAGGGGGCGCTGTCTGCCAGTAAACAGGCGTTGGGGGAGGCCAGCAGGTCCAGAAGACTCTCGTGGTCCTGCTCAGCGTACAGCTTCAACAGAGCCGTGTCCACATCCTCCCGGCAGCCGTTAGCCCCCTCCGTGCTTCGCACCTCACCCAGGTACGTGATGAGGAACCTATAATAATAATAGCCATTTAGCAGGCACTTTTATCCACTTTTATCTGTATTTTACGTACAGATGGTCCTGGGAATCAAACCCACTATTATGGTGTTGCAAACATCATACTCTACCAACTAAGCTACAGAGGACCACATCTCTTACCTCTTGCACCTCTGGACCTTCTCCTGGTCCCCCTGCGCCAGGTGGTTGAGGTCGGCGAACTCGTGGAGCGGCGGGTGGCAGCGGGTGAAGGAGGAGGAGGCTGGGAGGAGGAGAGGGTAGAGGGAGATCAACTCCCGGACGTCCAACTGACCTGTCCTGAAGTGTTCTTTTGCTTCTAAAAACTGAAGCTGTCCAAACTGTATGAATCCTGCTTGCTGGAGGATTCTTTTGTGCAATATCTGAGGAAGGGGGGGGTAATGAAAGAGAAAGTGAATGATGCATCACATCTCATCCCTCCTATTCTATATTTTACATTTTATAAGGACACAATCACCCCAGTTAAATGAGCCACCTGGAAACACATGATGCATCACTGTCACAATAACCCCCTGGACTGTACTCACAAAAGACCAAAATAAACTATAGAAATCAACTTTTTGTTGTTATTAAAAATAAAATAAAAACATTTTTACCCCCCTTTTCTCCAATTTCGTGGTATCCAATTGGTAGTAATTACAGTCTTGTCTCATCACTGCAACTCCTGTACAGACTCAGGAGAGGTGAAGGTCGAGAGCCATGCGTCCTCCGAAACACAACCCAACCAAGCCGCACTGCTTCTTGACACAATGCCCACTTAACCCGGAAGCCAGCCGCACCAATGTGTCAGAGGAAACACTGTACACCTGGCGACCGTGTCAGAGTGCATTGCACCCGGTCCACCACAGGAGTCGCTAGTGCGCAATGGGACAAGAACATCCCTGCCGGCCAAACCCTCCCCTAACCCGGACGACGCTGGGCCAATTGTGCGCCGCCCCATGGGTCTCCCGGTTGCAGTCGGCTGCGACACAGCCTGGACTCGAACCAGGATCTCTAGTGGCACAGCTTCACTGCCTTAGACCCCTGGTCCACTAGGGAGGCCAGTGTCTTAGACCCCTGCTCCACTAGGGAGGCCGCCAGTGCCTTAGACCCCTGGTCCACTAGGGAGGCCAGTGCCTTAGACCCCTGGTCCACTAGGGAGGCCAGTGCCTTAGACCCCTGGTCCACTAGGGAGGCCAGTGTCTTAGACCCCTGGTCCACTAGGGAGGCCAGTGCCTTAGACCCCTGGTCCACTAGGGAGGCCAGTGCCTTAGACCCCTGGTCCACTAGGGAGGCCAGTGCCTTAGACCCCTGGTCCACTAGGGAGGCCGCCAGTGCCTTAGACCCCTGGTCCACTAGGGAGGCCGCCAGTGCCTTAGACCCCTGGTCCACTAGGGAGGCCAGTGCCTTAGACCCCTGGTCCACTAGGGAGGCCGCCAGTGCCTTAGACCCCTGCTCCACTAGGGAGGCCAGTGTCTTAGACCCCTGGTCCACTAGGGAGGCCGCCAGTGCCTTAGACCCCTGGTCCACTAGGGAGGCCGCCAGTGCCTTAGACCCCTGGTCCACTAGGGAGGCCGCCAGTGCCTTAGACCCCTGGTCCACTAGGGAGGCCAGTGCCTTAGACCCCTGGTCCACTAGGGAGGCCGCCAGTGCCTTAGACCCCTGGTCCACTAGGGAGGCCGCCAGTGCCTTAGACCCCTGGTCCACTAGGGAGGCCGCCAGTGCCTTAGACCCCTGGTCCACTAGGGAGGCCAGTGTCTTAGACCCCTGGTCCACTAGGGAGGCCGCCAGTGCCTTAGACCCCTGGTCCACTAGGGAGGCCAGTGCCTTAGACCCCTGGTCCACTAGGGAGGCCAGTGCCTTAGACCCCTGGTCCACTAGGGAGGCCGCCAGTGCCTTAGACCCCTGGTCCACTAGGGAGGCCGCCAGTGCCTTAGACCCCTGGTCCACTAGGGAGGCCGCCAGTGCCTTAGACCCCTGGTCCACTAGGGAGGCCAGTGCCTTAGACCCCTGGTCCACTAGGGAGGCCGCCAGTGTCTTAGACCCCTGGTCCACTAGGGAGGCCAGTGCCTTAGACCCCTGGTCCACTAGGGAGGCCGCCAGTGCCTTAGACCCCTGGTCCACTAGGGAGGCCGCCAGTGCCTTAGACCCCTGGTCCACTAGGGAGGCCAGTGCCTTAGACCCCTGGTCCACTAGGGAGGCCAGTGCCTTAGACCCCTGGTCCACTAGGGAGGCCGCCAGTGCCTTAGACCCCTGGTCCACTAGGGAGGCCAGTGCCTTAGACCCCTGGTCCACTAGGGAGGCCGCCAGTGCCTTAGACCCCTGGTCCACTAGGGAGGCCGCCAGTGCCTTAGACCCCTGGTCCACTAGGGAGGCCGCCAGTGCCTTAGACCCCTGGTCCACTAGGGAGGCCAGTGTCTTAGACCCCTGGTCCACTAGGGAGGCCGCCAGTGCCTTAGACCCCTGGTCCACTAGGGAGGCCAGTGCCTTAGACCCCTGGTCCACTAGGGAGGCCGCCAGTGCCTTAGACCCCTGGTCCACTAGGGAGGCCGCCAGTGCCTTAGACCCCTGGTCCACTAGGGAGGCCCAGTGCCTTAGACCCCTGGTCCACTAGGGAGGCCAGTGCCTTAGACCCCTGGTCCACTAGGGAGGCCAGTGCCTTAGACCCCTGGTCCACTAGGGAGGCCGCCAGTGCCTTAGACCCCTGGTCCACTAGGGAGGCCAGTGCCTTAGACCCCTGGTCCACTAGGGAGGCCAGTGCCTTAGACCCCTGGTCCACTAGGGAGGCCGCCAGTGCCTTAGACCCCTGGTCCACTAGGGAGGCCGCCAGTGCCTTAGACCCCTGGTCCACTAGGGAGGCCAGTGTCTTAGACCCCTGCTCCACTAGGGAGGCCTAGAAATCAGCCTTTTGATCATCTGTTTTCAGCTAGTGGCGAGTATTGAAAAGCTCTCTAGCAGAAACACTATTTGTGGCAGACAGTCTGTACCTGGAACTTGTCTTTGGGAATGTTCCTCCTGGCTCCCTCTGTAAGGGTGAGGGCCTCCTCCACTCTGTGTCCAGCTAGCAGCTCCTGGATCTGTCTCTCCAGAGGTAGGGGCACCAGCACGTACACAGCCTTAGTGGAGGCCAGAACCACCTTACCTATAGGGACAGAGACATGGGACAGGGACACAGTTAGGGACAAGGGTAGGGGCACCAGCACGTACACAGCCTTAGTGGAGGCCAGAACCACCTTACCTATAGGGACAGAGACAGTTAGGAACAGAGACAGGGGACAGGGGTACGGACATAGACAGAGTTAGGGACAGAGACATGGGACAGGGACACAGTTAGGGACAGGGGCACCAGCACGTACACAGCCTTAGAGGAAGCCAGAACCACCTTACCTATAGGGATATAGACAGTTAGGAACAGAGACAGGGGACAGGGACACAGTTAGGGACAGGGGTAGGGGCACCAGCACGTACACAGCCTTAGAGGAAGCTGGAACCAGATTACCTACAAAAACACCAACAGGGACTGGTCAGGGACAGGTCACGGTTAGGTTTAGGGACACGGACAGGTCAGGGTTAGGTTTAGGGACACAGACAGGGATAGGTCAGGGTTAGGTTTAAGGACACAGACAGGGATAGGTCAGGGTTAGGGACACAGACAGGTCAGGGTTAGGTACACAGACAGGTCAGGGTTTGGGACACAGACAGGTCAGGGACACAGACAGGTCAGGGTTAGGTTTAAGGACACAGACACAGACAGGGATAGGTCAGGGTTAGGGACACAGACAGGAACGGGTCACCATCTCCACAGCCATAGATACTGTAGACATAGGTCTACTGAGGTAAGCCAACAAGGTTAGACATTTATAGAAGTGTAGGGGAGCCATGTTGGGACCTTCAAAGTCCTGTAGGATGTGTCCGTCTCTGAAGGAGAGGGTCTGTTTGAGCTGCTGGTCCAGCATACTGTGGACGGTGACGAAGCCCTCGTCTAGCGCCACCACATAGGGAAAGCACACCGCTGCTCCCATCACACTCTCTGACCAGTTCACTGGGGCACGCTGGGATATACCTTCTGCATTGGCAAACATACCTGAGAGACAAAGCGAGACAGAGAGCATACTTCACTAGTGATATGTTAGTAATAAGATCATTTGATAAATCATACAGCTGCTGTTGTTGTAATGACTCACCCAGGCCACCGGGGGCAGCCAAGAGGAACTCCTCCCTGCCGATCCTCTTGACGATGGGCTTCCTCTCCTCGCTGTCGTAGGGGAACAGGTCCTGCGCGGCCCCTGTGCTGTAGTTAAGGATCATGTACTGCGTGGAGAGGGCCAGGCACAGGAAATAACCGTCCAGACTGACCGCACATGGCTGCTCCGGTGTGTTGACCTCTTTCACCAGTTGCACCCTGTCCTCGTACACCATGTATATCTGCACGGTGCGCCGCCGGGCCGAGATCACCCCGATCTCCACGCAGAACGGGTCCCCGTTCACCGGGTTCTCGTTGACGCAGAACGCGGCCACGCCCTTAATCTTGGCCCCGCCCGAAGGCACGGGTTCTAAGGTGATCATGTCAACAACACTAACTGTAGCATCACAGAGCACAATGATGCGTTCTAACGCTGAGGCGGCCTTCAGGGCCTCCACAGGCTTTTTCAGGCCCAGGTACCTGAACAGCAGCTTCTGGACGGTGTAGGATAGCATCCCCTTGGTCGTGGCATGCTCCTCCAGCAGGAAGTGATGTATGAAGCAGTCGTTGGTGCCCACGTACAGGTGCTTGCCGCAGCACTCAATGCACTCAATGTTGATGCGGGCCTTGTCTCCCATCAGGAGCTCCCGCTCCACGGCAGGGACCAGCTCAAATGCCTTCACACTCATCTTGAAGGCACAGCACACATCTACTGCAAGAGAGGAGGAGATCAGGTCAACACAGACATCTCCTGCAAGAGAAAGGGGGATCAGGTCAACACAGACATATACTGTACGAGTCAGGAGGGTGAGATCAGGTCAACACAGACATATACTGTACGAGTCAGGAGGGTGAGATCAGGTCAACACAGACATATACTGTACGAGTCAGGAGGGTGAGATCAGGTCAACACAGACATATACTGTACGAGTCAGGAGGGTGAGATCAGGTCAACACAGACATATACTGTACGAGTCAGGAGGGTGAGATCAGGTCAACACAGACATATACTGTACGAGTCAGGAGGGTGAGATCAGGTCAATACAGACATATACTGTACGAGTCAGGAGGGTGAGATCAGGTCAACACAGACATATACTGTACGAGTCAGGAGGGTGAGATCAGGTCAACACAGACATATACTGTACGAGTCAGGAGGGTGAGATCAGGTCAATACAGACATATACTGTACGAGTCAGGAGGGTGAGATCAGGTCAATACAGACATATACTGTACGAGTCAGGAGGGTGAGATCAGGTCAACACAGACATATACTGTACGAGTCAGGAGGGTGAGATCAGGTCAATACAGACATATACTGTACGAGTCAGGAGGGTGAGATCAGGTCAACACAGACATATACTGTACGAGTCAGGAGGGTGAGATCAGGTCAACACAGACATATACTGTACGAGTCAGGAGGGTGAGATCAGGTCAACACAGATATATACTGTACGAGTCAGGAGGGTGAGATCAGGTCAATACAGACATATACTGTACGAGTCAGGAGGGTGAGATCAGGTCAACACAGACATATACTGTACGAGTCAGGAGGGTGAGATCAGGTCAACACAGACATATACTGTACGAGTCAGGAGGGTGAGATCAGGTCAATACAGACATATACTGTACGAGTCAGGAGGGTGAGATCAGGTCAATACAGACATATACTGTACGAGTCAGGAGGGTGAGATCAGGTCAACACAGACATATACTGTACGAGTCAGGAGGGTGAGATCAGGTCAATACAGACATATACTGTACGAGTCAGGAGGGTGAGATCAGGTCAACACAGACATATACTGTACGAGTCAGGAGGGTGAGATCAGGTCAACACAGACATATACTGTACGAGTCAGGAGGGTGAGATCAGGTCAACACAGACATATACTGTACGAGTCAGGAGGGTGAGATCAGGTCAACACAGATATATACTGTACGAGTCAGGAGGGTGAGATCAGGTCAACACAGACATATACTGTACGAGTCAGGAGGGTGAGATCAGGTCAACACAGACATATACTGTACGAGTCAGGAGGGTGAGATCAGGTCAACACAGATATATACTGTACGAGTCAGGAGGGTGAGATCAGGTCAATACAGATATATACTGTACGAGTCAGGAGGGTGAGATCAGGTCAACACAGACATATACTGTACGAGTCAGGAGGGTGAGATCAGGTCAACACAGACATATACTGTACGAGTCAGGAGGGTGAGATCAGGTCAACACAGACATATACTGTACGAGTCAGGAGGGTGAGATCAGGTCAACACACGTGGATGCGTCCCAATTCTCCACCCTTTTCCCAAAGTGGCTTAAAGGTTATTTCTGTAACAATGGTGGAAATTTCCTTCAGCTAATTACATAGATCCAATGCTTTTAAATCCATGCACACTTTGGGAGAAGGGTGGATAATTGGGATGCATCCTGTAAGTGCAAAGAAACAGCCTTTGCAATAATATTTTACAAGCTCTCTGAGAGTCCCAACTCCAAGGCTAGTGTGGAATCAGTAAGACCGGGAACTTTTCCTGATCACGTGAACGGACCTGGAAAAACTCTAGGGCCTAACTAGTTAGCGAGGAGGATACCGAAATAATGGTACAACTAGAGACTACTAGCAATTATCACTTGACAGTTAGCCATCATGCTAGCTAGCCTAGCTGGCAACAAACCTTCTCTATACGATAATTTCTAGAGATATTCTGGGGCACTTGGATTAGCAAACCCAGAGCCAAAAATGGGCAGTTAATTACCTAGCAACATCATGCAAATATTGACTATCAGTTGTGGAAGTAGAGCAATGACTGAAGTAAAGTAAGCTCTCCAGCTAATGTTAACCAGTTTTAGCAGCTAGCTAGCTAGCTGACTGGCTGTATGTAACTAGCTACTAAGCAATGACTCAGGCCGTCATTATTGGTAAATCGGTGCAGCTGTTTACTGTAAAAAAAAACGTTCGAAAACAGCTATTTACATGTCCATACAAAGACGATAGCTAGAAGCTGTCATACCCCAGCCGTAGCCACTGCAGATCTAGTATAGGAGACGCCGATGTACCACGGCCTTCCTTCCTGCCTTTTCACTTCTCAATCTCTCCACTCCCTTCGCTGCTAACTGCTTGCTAACCGCTAGGGAGAGCTGCCGCTTCGTTTTCAGCTCGAAGAAGGTCATGAGGAGGTTGTGCTTCCTGTTTACGATGCATTGGGGCAATATATGCATATATTGACAAAATACATGTCTTTCCGCCCTAAAATGGGAGTTGTTGTCCACAAAGCGTAAGGGCGGGCTGTTTAGCTCCCAGCTATCCTTTCTTTGGATTAGTGGAATTTATATTCAATCAAATAAACCTCACGTTGCAGATAAGACATTCATTGTTTTGTTGACCAATTTTTTGACTAACACTCCTTCACCTCCATACAAAAACTCCTTGCTTGGTGGGCGAAAAAACGACACCTGCTGGAGGGAGACAGATTTTCCCCAGAGTTGAGCCTCTCTTCCTGGTTGGTGGGAGGAGCTATAGAAGGATGGGCTCATTGTAATGGCTGGAATGGATTTAATGGAACGGAGTCAAACATGGAGTTTCCATGTGTTTTATGCCTTTCTATTATTCCATTCCAGACATTACAATGAGCCCATCCTCCTATAGCTCCTCCCACCGTCCTCCTCGTGAGAATGCAATTGAGATTCTCCCAGACATTAAAACCAGATTAGGGGCTAAAGATCCTGCCAGCTTGTAGTCCTAAAAAACGGAAATGAGTTACCTATGGTTCCTTCAGCCATTTCTATGCCGATAATAAGGTCTGAGGTTAACACAGGCTTAGGAGATCTTATTCGTTTTGTGAGATAATATCAGTCAGTTAACATGACCTTTATGAATTTTAAAACCTTTATGTGCTTTTGATTACACAAATGCTTCAAAATTCACAAAAAGTGACATTTGCTGATGAAAATGATGAAAATGTACAAGATCTCATAAGCCTGTGTTTTACCACAGACCCCATTATCACAGTTTATCCAAACACCCTACAAAAACTCCATTCATTTCCCCATAGGCTTTGTCCTTCAACTCTTGGTGGAGTACCAGAGCCTACAAACATATGCTTGGTCTGTTCCAATAGTGTGTGATTGCGGCCCGCAATTCGGGGCGTTCCTTCATATGGGCACGCCCACCTCGAGCATTCCATTGGTTACTGCATGAACGTCCCCCGTCGAGCATCCCATTAATACCTGCATGAACACCCCCCCACCCCTCGAGCATCCCATTGGTTACTGCATGAAGGTCCCCGTTGAGCATACCATTAATAGCTGCATGAACGCCCCCCCCCCCCCCACATAAACACAGACACACACAAGCATCCCATTGTTTCCTGCATGAACACACCCCCTCAAGCACGCCATCTTCATGTTTGCATGACACTTTTTATATTCTAGATTTCCTCTGATTGTCTATGCGATTCAAAATTGACCAATAGAAGTATAAAGAGGGGTTCCCAAAGATGCAGCAATGCCCCAAATTGCAGGCTGCAATTACACCTTTCTCGTCTGTCCAAGAAAATGAAATCATTTAAACATGTTTAAAATTAGCAACTAAATGTAGAATACTGTACTCTATCATACCTTTTAATCTAGTTAACTTTTAGAACAGGGTAAACTGATAAAATCACGATGCACCAATCCTGCACCAATTTATATTCCACCATCACAGTTGGAAACACATATTTTCAGCCTTGAGTCTACATCATTTGAATAAGAGTTTTATGTGTTATTGCTTGTACCTAAAATGCTTTTACATCATGCAAAATCGACAAAAGTCGATGAATTTCACTGAAGTAATTGAATAGGAAATGTAATTGGGACCCTTTAAAGATGAACTCTTGTAAGATTTTTTTTTTAAAAGGTCAAAATACTGTTGAAGATTCAAACATCACATGGGTAGAATGCGAATCTCCCAAGATGCACTTGTCAAGGGGGGTGTAGAAAGCCATTTTGTTATGTTTGCTATGTGGCTAGCGCCACATCTCCAGCGGTAGCATAATGCTGGATCATTTCAGATTGAATATAGCTTTTAATTTGTTTCACACATGGAAGTCTGAAATATATAACATTTAATATTTGCCTAATTTTAATACGGGCCAGGGAGGGACGCAGCGGATATACTAAATTGTTTGATTCGCTAACGCGTTAGCTTACTTGAACGAAATCTAATTTTCAGTTGTTCGGTTCATCCAAAGGTTTCCCTGAGTTTTATGGCTTTGGTCTAAGTATCTACTTTTGCTCAAGTGAGGGATCGGACTAAGTGGTGCATCGTAAATGATTTAAGAAACAAGGTCAGAGTTGTATAATCCAACTTTAGGCTCGTTTGAGAGGACGAGTAGAAGTGCCGCTGACAGGCTAACGTTAGCTAACAACTCTTCACAACAACGGCCCTCTGCATTAATCTAATAATGGCAGAAGACATACGACAGGACAAGAAAGCAAACTTCTCTGCTCTGACGGAGCACAACAACAACGGAGTGACGAAGATTTCTGGCCTGGCCTCCAACAAAACTGGCGCCTCCAAGAAATTAGTTATTAAAAATTTCAAAGGTAACGCGTGCTGAATAGCTAGCTAGCTAAACGTTATTTAGCCGTTTTGCCTGACAATCAACTATCTGTTAGTAATTGGCTAACTAGTTAACTCTACTTATGTAACTCCCCATAAATGGCAGCGTAACTAAAGTTCATATTTGAAAGTTGTCCATGATGGCCAGCTGGGTAGCCTAGGACGTTTCTAGACCAAGTTAGCTTGTGACATATTTGAAGCAATTGATAGCCATGGCATGTAAACAACAGAATATTCCGTTGCAACCAGACCCTGGAAATATTGCTCAACTCTGTTTACGTCATCTAGCTAACTTTACCAAGCTAATGACATTCTGGCAGAATAAATATATATATATATATAGATATATATATATATATATATATATATATATATATATATATATTTGCATCCTATTACATTTTTGACATTTGTTGACTGTCCCTGCCAGATATTTACATATGGTTGAGCATGCAAACAATAGTGAACTGTTTACAAACAATATTCTCCTTGTTTACAAATAAACTTTACATTTCTCCTCATTTAAATGAGGTACCCAGCTAGAGGCTTAAAAAAACCAATGGTTGCATTGATTGTCTGTCTAACCATTTTGCTTTACCTTGGTGTGGCGTAACTGTGTTGTGTGTTCCCAGACAGGCCAAAGCTAGCGGACAACTACACTGAGGACACCTGGCTGAAGCTGAGGGATGCGGTAGGAGCCATCCAGAACAGCACCTCCATCAAGTACAACCTGGAGGAACTCTACCAGGTCAGGCCTAAAGCATCAAACATCATGCACACAGTGGCACTTTCAGGACATGAAACGCATCGTTTGTGGAGAGCTACAGCCCATATTTGCCTTTCTAAAATAGGCCAAGTTCATGTGCCCACCGGGCCTTGATGACATGCCTATAGCCAAGTCCGTGTTTCCATGTGAATAATATGTACCGATATGGGCACTTTTATTGTCTGCATCTGTATGACACCATTACTCCAGCTGTCTTGTCATGTGACCTGCTGTTCGCCCTTTACTGTCTGTATCTGTACCATTACTCCAGCTGTCTTGTCATGTGACCTGCTGTTCACCCTTTACTGTCTGTATCTGTACCATTACTCCAGCTGTCTTGTCATGTGACCTGCTGTTCACCCTTTACTGTCTGTATCTGTACCATTACTCCAGCTGTCTTGTCATGTGACCTGCTGTTCACCCTTTACTGTCTGTATCTGTACCATTACTCCAGCTGTCTTGTCATGTGACCTGCTGGTTGTCCTTTACTGTCTGTATCTGTACCATTACTCCAGCTGTCTTGTCATGTGACCTGCTGTTCACCCTTTACTGTCTGTATCTGTACCATTACTCCAGCTGTCTTGTCATGTGACCTGCTGTTCACCCTTTACTGTCTGTATCTGTACCATTACTCCAGCTGTCTTGTCATGTGACCTGCTGGTTGCCCCAGCCAGTCTGGGTTGGTGGTGCCAGTCTGGGTCGGTGGTGCCAACTGACACCCTATTCCCTATGTGGTGTACTATTTAGGGTATAGGGTGCCATTTGGGACGTTACCCGATTCCAACTGGGGCAGCATAGATCGGTCCTAGGACACACTGCCTCTCTAGTCTCAAAGTATTGGAGAGGAGCGCTGCTCCATGCCAACCAGCAGGTTCTGTAGCTCACATCAGCAGTCAGTATACCCAACCACCGTGCTGACCATTCACCAGCCTGTTGACTTGGTTAACCCTATCACTCTGACCATTCACCAGCCTGTTGACTTGGTTAACCCTATCACTCTGACCATTCACCAGCCTGTTGACTTGGTTAACCCTATCACTCTGACCATTCACCAGCCTGTTGACTTGGTTAACCCTATCACTCTGACCATTCACCAGCCTGTTGACTTGGTTAACCCTATCACTCTGACCGTTCACCAGCCTGTTGACTTGGTTAACCCTATCACTCTGACCGTTCACCAGCCTGTTGACTTGGTTAACCCTATCACTCTGACCATTCACCAGCCTGTTGACTTGGTTCACCCTATCACTCTGACCATTCACCAGCCTGTTGACTTGGTTCACCCTATCACTCTGACCATTCACCAGCCTGTTGACTTGGTTCACCCTATCACTCTGACCATTCACCAGCCTGTTGACTTGGTTCACCCTATCACTCTGACCATTCACCAGCCTGTTGACTTGGTTCACCCTATCACTCTGACCATTCACCAGCCTGTTGACTTGGTTAACCCTATCACTCTGACCATTCACCAGCCTGTTGA
This sequence comes from Salmo salar, assembly GCF_965601325.2. Taxonomy (NCBI): domain Eukaryota; kingdom Metazoa; phylum Chordata; class Actinopteri; order Salmoniformes; family Salmonidae; genus Salmo; species Salmo salar. The sequence goes on from NC_138307.1 coordinate 28,845,730, forward strand.
CTTGGTTAACCCTATCACTCTGACCGTTCACCTGCCTGTTGACTTGGCTAATCCTGTCTTTCCTGTTATAAAGCCACTAAACAGGAAGGGATGACTTCCAGAATTGAGGAATACTTAGTATGTTTCCCTGTCTCTGTTTCAGGCGGTGGAGAACCTGTGTTCGTATAAAGTCTCCCCTACACTCTACAAGCAGCTGCGTCAGGTCTGTGAGGACCATGTCCAGGCCCAGATACATCAGTTCAGAGAATATCCTTCACACTGTGTGTCTGTGTCTTTGTGTGTGAAAGTGTGTTCCTATATCTTTGCCAGTGTGTGTGGATGTTTATAAAAGCCTGTTTGATAGGTTACAAGTCGACTTGATAAGAACATCTGTCATTTTTTATGCTGCATGACAGTGTCTCCTCTGAGGAGATAAACATGTTTTATAGAAATGTTGATTTGTATCGCTGCACCTTGTTTCTTGGCTATTTACATTGTTTTGTTCACAACCTACGTTGTTTTTCAATGTTTGGCTTTGCTTCAACTACCAGTGAAGACGTCAGACTAGTCTACTGTGTTATAACCTGGCTGGTTCCAGCCCTGAATACTGATTGGCTGACAGCCGTGGTATGACATAACATTTTTTACTGCTCTAATTACGTTGATAACCAGTTTATAATATCAATGAGGCGCCTCAGGGATTTGTGGTATATGGCCAATATACCTCAGCTAAGAGCTGTATCCAGGCACCCTGTGATGTGTTGTGCCTAAGAACAGCCCTTAGCTGTTGTATATTGGCCATATACCACACCTCGGGCCTTATTGCTTAAATATTTCACAGGCACACTGTCACAGACCATCCAGCGGCTGGAATACCATCATTGCCACGATAACCTTGGCCTGGGTCTCTCTGATAACACTTGTTTATCTGGTTAGTTGTGACTGGTGGGGCTTAAAAGGAACCTGGCAGCCTCCTGTCTTAGAGCTGTCTTCTCAGCAGGCTGCTGTGTAGTAGTCTCTCTGTACCAGCTGTATGTCTTCTCAGCAGGCTGCTGTGTAGTAGTCTCTCTGTACCAGCTGTATGTCTTCTCAGCAGGCTGCTGTGTAGTAGTCTCTCTGTACCAGCTGTATGTCTTCTCAGCAGGCTGCTGTGTAGTAGTCTCTCTGTACCAGCTGTATGTCTTCTCAGCAGGCTGCTGTGTAGTAGTCTCTCTGTACCAGCTCTATGTCTTCTCAGCAGGCTGCTGTGTAGTAGTCTCTCTGTACCAGCTGTATGTCTTCTCAGCAGGCCGCTGTGTAGTAGTCTCTCTGTACCAGCTGTATGTCTTCTCAGCAGGCTGCTGTGTAGTAGTCTCTCTGTACCAGCTGTATGTCTTCTCAGCGGGCTGCTGTGTAGTAGTCTCTCTGTACCAGCTGTATGTCTTCTCAGCAGGCTGCTGTGTAGTAGTCTCTCTGTACCAGCTGTATGTCTTCTCAGCAGGCTGCTGTGTAGTAGTCTCTCTGTACCAGCTGTATGTCTTCTCAGCGGGCTGCTGTGTAGTAGTCTCTCTGTACCAGCTGTATGTCTTCTCAGCAGGCTGCTGTGTAGTAGTCTCTCTGTACCAGCTGTATGTCTTCTCAGCAGGCTGCTGTGTAGTAGTCTCTCTGTACCAGCTGTATGTCTTCTCAGCAGGCTGCTGTGTAGTAGTCTCTCTGTACCAGCTGTATGTCTTCTCAGCGGGCTGCTGTGTAGTAGTCTCTCTGTACCAGCTGTATGTCTTCTCAGCGGGCTGCTGTGTAGTAGTCTCTCTGTACCAGCTGTATGTCTTCTCAGCAGGCTGCTGTGTAGTAGTCTCTCTGTACCAGCTGTATGTCTTCTCAGCAGGCTGCTGTGTAGTAGTCTCTCTGTACCAGCTGTATGTCTTCTCAGCAGGCTGCTGTGTAGTAGTCTCTCTGTACCAGCTCTATGTCTTCTCAGCAGGCTGCTGTGTAGTAGTCTCTCTGTACCAGTTCTATGTCTTCTCAGCGGGCCGCTGTGTAGTAGTCTCTCTGTACCAGCTGTATGTCTTCTCAGCAGGCTGCTGTGTAGTAGTCTCTCTGTACCAGCTGTATGTCTTCTCAGCAGGCCGCTGTGTAGTAGTCTCTCTGTACCAGCTCTATGTCTTCTCAGCGGGCCGCTGTGTAGTAGTCTCTCTGTACCAGCTGTATGTCTTCTCAGCAGGCCGCTGTGTAGTAGTCTCTCTGTACCAGCTCTATGTCTTCTCAGCAGGCTGCTGTGTAGTAGTCTCTCTGTACCAGCTGTATGTCTTCTCAGCAGGCTGCTGTGTAGTAGTCTCTCTGTACCAGCTGTATGTCTTCTCAGCAGGCTGCTGTGTAGTAGTCTCTCTGTACCAGCTGTATGTCTTCTCAGCGGGCTGCTGTGTAGTAGTCTCTCTGTACCAGCTCTATGTCTTCTCAGCGGGCCGCTGTGTAGTAGTCTCTCTGTACCAGCTGTATGTCTTCTCAGCAGGCCGCTGTGTAGTAGTCTCTCTGTACCAGCTGTATGTCTTCTCAGCGGGCCGCTGTGTAGTAGTCTCTCTGTTCCACTACGTTTGACATGTTGTTCATTTAGCAGACACTCTTATCAGAGATACTAACAGGAGAAATTAGGTTTACGGTGCTTTGCTTAATGGCACATAGACATATTTTCTCCTAGTCGGCTCGGTATTCTAACCAGCAGCTTTCTGGTTACTGGCCCAACTCTCCTAACCGCTAGGCTACCTGCCGCCCAGGGGGCACTTTGGACCTCTTCAGCCAGCTAGCTGCATACAGCGACACGCTGCTTGGACTGATGGTACATAAAACAACAATGAACATCCCTGTAACGGGGATCTCTATAAACTAACTACAGTTTGTAGTCATCGGAAGGTCATGTTTTTTAACCACAACCTGGTGCGACCCAAGGCCCCGTCCAAAGAGAGAGTGTTTGACTGTTGTTTGATTGAATTGAGGCCTGTTCCTTAACCTTAGCGCCTCACAGAGTCCCTGGACAGCCTGTCTTTCCTGAAGAGGATGAACCGATGCTGGCAGGACCACTGCAGACAGACGGTTAGTCAGACAGCCTTTATCTCACCTTTGTGTTTATCATGTGACATTTCATCTGTCTAAAGTGTATGTTGTAGATTAGTCTGATGTAAGTGTGTTGTGTAACCTGGTTTACTGCAGATCATGATCCGGAGTATCTTTCTGTTCCTGGATCGTACCTACGTGCTCCAGAACTCCCTGCTCCCCTCCATCTGGTAAGAGCCTTGTCCACTAGCTATTAGAAACACACACATTCATCCATTCTCTGGCAAACGGCTTTTCCTGTTCTGAGATGGGCAACGTTTGTTTCTGTCCTCTGACAGAGACCATGTCTGAAATGGTTCCCTATTCCTTACGTAGTGCACTACCTTTGACTAGGTCCTGATTGGGCTAAAAGAGTTCACTGTGTAGGAAATAGGGTGCCATTTGGGATGCAGACCATTACTGTTCACCGTCCACCGTGACTGTGTGTGTTCCACAGGGATACCGGGCTGGAACTCTTCCGGAACCACATCGTGAGCGACGGGGCTGTCCAGAAGCGCACGGTCGATGGGATCCTGGAACAGATCGAACGTGAACGCAACGGGGAGACCGTGGACCGCAGCCTTCTCCGCAGCCTACTGGGCATGCTCTCAGATCTGCAGGTGATTGGTCAATGCTTCATAAAGCTTGTCTTACCATTTGGCCAATGAACCAATCAAGTCAAGGCAGTCAATTGCTAGTCATATGAGTGCATTTTCTTAGCAGTCTAAAACTATTGTTCCATAGGCAGATAGTATGTAGATTCTCTAATCTCCTGGTGTCTATTGTCTCTCTCCTCAGGTCTATGTAGATTCTCTAATCTCCTGGTGTCTATTGTCTCTCTCCTCAGGTCTATGTAGATTCTCTGATCTCCTGGTGTCTATTGTCTCTCTCCTCAGGTCTATGTAGATTCTCTGATCTCCTGGTGTCTATTGTCTCTCTCCTCAGGTCTATGTAGATTCTCTGATCTCCTGGTGTCTATTGTCTCTCTCCTCAGGTCTATGTAGATTCTCTGATCTCCTGGTGTCTATTGTCTCTCTCCTCAGGTCTATGTAGATTCTCTGATCTCCTGGTGTCTATTGTCTCTCTCCTCAGGTCTATGTAGATTCTCTGATCTCCTGGTGTCTATTGTCTCTCTCCTCAGGTCTATGTAGATTCTCTGATCTCCTGGTGTCTATTGTCTCTCTCCTCAGGTCTATGTAGATTCTCTGATCTCCTGGTGTCTATTGTCTCTCTCCTCAGGTGTATAAAGAGTCGTTTGAGGAGCGTTTTTTGATGGAGACTAACAGACTGTACGCTGCAGAGGGACAGAGGCTGATGCAGGAACGAGATGTGAGTGACAGCCGCCAATCAAGTGCTTTAATTCCATATTATGACCACGCCCCTATATAGATGGCATACCTGGCTTTCTCCTAGTGACGGTCATAAGTGACGTGTGTGTGTGTGTGTGCGTCCGTCCGTCCGTCCGTCCAGGTGCCGGAGTACCTGCATCACGTGGCTCGTCGGTTGGAAGAAGAGAACGATCGTGTCATCAGCTACCTCGACCAGAGCACTCAGTAAGACCCGCCTCTTCCTCCACACCCCTTAGACTGACAGGCCTGTGGTCCAATCAGAGTACACTAGATCATCTCACAGATTTGAACCACTTTACTTTCTCTTTCACCCCCTCCATCTCTTTATCATGTCTCTCTCTCTGTTTGTATTCAACAGGAAGCCACTTATCTCTAATGTAGAGAAGCAGCTGCTTGGAGAACACATGACGGCCATCTTACAGAAAGGTATCTATCAGCAGTATGTGATATTGACCCTCTCCTCCAGGTCTCAGTATTCTGTTAGACGGTAACCGGGTGATATTGACCCTCTCCTCCAGGTCTCAGTATTCTGTTAGACGGTAACCGGGTGATATTGACCCTCTCCTCCAGGTCTCAGTATTCTGTTAGACGGTAACCGGATGATATTGACCCTCCCCTCCAGGTCTCAGTATTCTGTTAGACGGTAACCGGGTGATATTGACCCTCTCCTCCAGGTCTCAGTATTCTGTTAGATGGTAACCGGGTGATATTGACCCTCTCCTCCAGGTCTCAGTATTCTGTTAGACGGTAACCGGGTGATATTGACCCTCTCCTCCAGGTCTCAGTATTCTGTTAGATGGTAACCGGGTGATATTGACCCTCTCCTCCAGGTCTCAGTATTCTGTTAGATGGTAACCGGGTGATATTGACCCTCTCATCCAGGTCTCAGTATTCTGTTAGACGGTAACCGGGTGATATTGACCCTCCCCTCCAGGTCTCAGTATTCTGTTAGACGGTAACCGGGTGATATTGACCCTCTCCTCCAGGTCTCAGTATTCTGTTAGATGGTAACCGGGTGATATTGACCCTCTCCTCCAGGTCTCAGTATTCTGTTAGATGGTAACCGGGTGATATTGACCCTCTCCTCCAGGTCTCAGTATTCTGTTAGATGGTAACCGGGTGATATTGACCCTCTCCTCCAGGTCTCAGTATTCTGTTAGACGGTAACCGGGTGATATTGACCCTCTCCTCCAGGTCTCAGTATTCTGTTAGATGGTAACCGGGTGATATTGACCCTCTCCTCCAGGTCTCAGTATTCTGTTAGATGGTAACCGGGTGATATTGACCCTCTCCTCCAGGTCTCAATATTCTGTTAGATGGTAACCGGGTGATATTGACCCTCTCCTCCAGGTCTCAGTATTCTGTTAGATGGTAACCGGGTGATATTGACCCTCCCCTCCAGGTCTCAGTATTCTGTTAGATGGTAACCGGGTGATATTGACCCTCCCCTCCAGGTTTCAGTATTCTGTTAGATGGTAACCGGGTGATATTGACCCTCCCCTCCAGGTTTCAGTATTCTGTTAGACGGTAACCGGGTGATATTGACCCTCTCATCCAGGTCTCAGTATTCTGTTAGACGGTAACCGGGTGATATTGACCCTCTCCTCCAGGTCTCAGTATTCTGTTAGATGGTAACCGGGTGATATTGACCCTCCCCTCCAGGTCTCAGTATTCTGTTAGATGGTAACCGGGTGATATTGACCCTCCCCTCCAGGTCTCAGTATTCTGTTAGATGGTAACCGGGTGATATTGACCCTCTCCTCCAGGTCTCAATATTCTGTTAGATGGTAACCGGGTGATATTGACCCTCTCCTCCAGGTCTCAGTATTCTGTTAGATGGTAACCGGGTGATGGAGCTGGCTCTGCTCTACCAGCTCTTCAGTAAGGTGAAGGGAGGACTCCCCACTCTGCTGCAGCACTGGAGAGACTACATCAAGGTACGCTCTCTGTCTCGCTCTCCTCTCTCTATACTACTCTCACTCGATCTCCTCTCTCTCCTGTCTCTCCTCTCTCTATACTACTCTCTCTCCGGTCTCTCTCTCTCTCCTGTCTCTCCTGTCTCTCCTCTCTATACTACTCTCACTCGGTCTCTCTCTCTCCTGTCTCTCCTCTCTCTATACTACTCTCTCTCCGGTGTCTCTCTCTCCTGTCTCTCCTCTCTCTATACTACTCTCTCTCCGGTGTCTCTCTCTCCTGTCTCTCCTCTCTCTATACTACTCTCTCTCCGGTGTCTCTCTCTCCTGTCTCTCCTCTCTCTATACTACTCTCTCTCCGGTGTCTCTCTCTCCTGTCTCTCCTCTCTCTATACTACTCTCTCTCCGGTGTCTCTCTCTCCTGTCTCTCCTCTCTCTATACTACTCTCTCTCCGGTGTCTCTCTCTCCTGTCTCTCCTCTCTCTATACTACTCTCTCTCCGGTGTCTCTCTCTCCTGTCTCTCCTCTCTCTATACTACTCTCTCTCCGGTGTCTCTCTCTCCTGTCTCTCCTCTCTCTATACTACTCTCTCTCCGGTGTCTCTCTCTCCTGTCTCTCCTCTCTCTATACTACTCTCTCTCCGGTGTCTCTCTCTCCTGTCTCTCCTCTCTCTATACTACTCTCTCTCCGGTCTCTCTCTCTCTCCTGTCTCTCCTCTCTATACTACTCTCTCTATACTACTCTCACTCGGTCTCTCTCTCTCTCCTGTCTCTCCTCTCTATACTACTCTCTCTCCGGTGTCTCTCTCTCCTGTCTCTCCTCTCTCTATACTACTCTCTCTCCGGTGTCTCTCTCTCCTGTCTCTCCTCTCTCTATACTACTCTCACTCGGTCTCTCTCTCTCTCCTGTCTCTGCTTTCTTTATACTACTCTCACTCTGAAAGACTTCTATTGATTCCTTTCTCACTGAGATGTCTCCTAACAGAGTTTTGGTGGTGAGATTGTGGGCACCCCAGAGAAGGATAAGGACATGGTTCAAGACCTGTTGGACTTTAAGGATAAGATGGACAACGTGGCTCAGGGCTGTTTCAACAGAAACGAGAGCTTCATCAACGCTATGAAGGAGGCCTTTGAAGCTTTCATCAACAACAGACCCAACAAACCTGCTGAACTCATCGGTGAGGACAAGACCGCTGTGTGTGTGTGTGTGTGTGTGTGGCAAAGAGTCAGGGCAGGAGATATTTAAAGGCACCTACCTGGAATCTTAAAACGAATTGCTTATAATACCAGTCAGAGGTCCAACGCCTGGTATGTTGATATGAGTGTTTCCTGTATGTTTTATCTAACTGGCGATGTCCTGTCTCTGCACAGCGAAGTACGTGGACTGTAAATTGCGGGCGGGCAACAAGGAAGCTACCGAGGAGGAGATGGAGAGGATTCTAGACAAGATCATGATCATCTTCCGCTTCATCCATGGGAAGGATGTGTTCGAGGCCTTTTATAAGAAGGACCTTGCCAAACGCCTGCTGGTTGGGAAGAGTGCCTCCGTGGACGCTGAGAAGTCCATGCTGTCCAAACTCAAACACGGTAAGTTGTCCAAACACTATGATAACGGGATACAATGCAGTGATCTCCAATGCAGTGTTATGATATGTGTTGTAGCAGGCTTTGTCTGTGGGTAGGGACTAAAACTAACTTTTTGGTCTACCAGCCACTCCAGTTTTATTACCAGACAAAATATTGTTTTGTTACAAAAGAAACCAATGAGCAAGCTTTGTAATACTTCCAAAACAAATGTATTACTAGTAAGAAGTGATGTGGTATAGTGCTAATCATTTGAACAAACCTTTTTAACCAAAATATCGCAGATGAGACATGTTAAGCCGCCCCTTTAAGGGCGGCAGGTTACCGTGGCAACGATGGTACTCCAGCTGCTGCTGCCTGTGAGATATTAGAGTAGATGGTCTGACTCGTAGCTGACGTCTTCACTGGCAGATGAAGCAAAGTCAAACATTGAAACTCAAACGTAGCTTGTGAACAAAACAATGTAAATAGCCAAGGAACACAAGTTCTCACTTCAGTGGACTTTCCAGTAAATTAGACTTCTATGCCTGTGCATCTTGAGCACTTTCAATCCCAGTGTTCACAGCTCCCCAGCCAGGCATTGTTGCTGTGCCTCACTGGATATATATATATTTTAGAGGATACCTAGTTCTTTGTGATTATCTACCATCTGAAACAAAACGACACAGTTACTGCATCATTTATTTAGTTATAAATGTTCTCCTACTTGACTTCTAACTACATGTTTATTTGTAAATGTAAGTGAAATGCTCGAGCTCTGTTGCCCTGACCACCCACCAACATGGCTGGTGACATGGACGTCTCTACCCACCAACATGGCTGGTGACATGGACGTCTCTACCCACCAACATGGCTGGTGACATGGACGTCTCTACCCACCAACATGGCTGGTGACATGGACGTCTCTACCCACCAACATGGCTGGTGACATGGACGTCTCTACCCACCAACATGGCTGGTGACATGGACGTTTCTACCCACCAACATGGCTGGTGACATGGACGTCTCTACCCACCAACATGGCTGGTGACATGGACGTCTCTACCCACCAACATGGCTGGTGACATGGACGTCTCTACCCACCAACATGGCTGGTGACATAGACGTCTCTACCCACCAACATGGCTGGTGACATGGACGTCTCTACCCACCAACATGGCTGGTGACATGGACGTCTCTACCCGCCAACATGGCTGGTGACATGGACGTCTCTACCCACCAACATGGCTGGTGACATGGACGTCTCTACCCGCCAACATGGCTGGTGACATAGACATCTCTACCCACCAACATGGCTGGTGACATGGACGTCTCTACCCACCAACATGGCTGGTGACATGGACGTCTCTACCCGCCAACATGGCTGGTGACATGGACGTCTCTACCCGCCAACATGGCTGGTGACATGGACGTCTCTACCCGCCAACATGGCTGGTGAAATAGACATCTCACCCACCAACATGGCTGGTGACATGGACGTCTCTACCCGCCAACATGGCTGGTGAAATAGACATCTCACCCACCAACATGGCTGGTGACATGGACGTCTCTACCCGCCAACATGGCTGGTGACATGGACGTCTCTACCCGCCAACATGGCTGGTGACATGGACGTCTCTACCCGCCAACATGGCTGGTGACATGGACGTCTCTACCCGCCAACATGGCTGGTGACATAGACGTCTCTACCCGCCAACATGGCTGGTGACATGGACGTCTCTACCCGCCAACATGGCTGGTGACATGGACGTCTCTACCCGCCAACATGGCTGGTGACATGGACGTCTCTACCCGCCAACATGGCTGGTGACATGGACGTCTCTACCCGCCAACATGGCTGGTGACATGGACGTCTCTACCCACCAACATGGCTGGTGACATGGACGTCTCTACCCACCAACATGGCTGGTGACATGGACGTCTCTAATGGCTGGTGACATGGACGTCTCTACCCGCCAATGTCAAAATCTACCCGCATTTGGCCGGTGTTTTTATTTTAGGCCCTGTGTCTGTGGGATAATGTCAAATGTCCTCCGGCAGATTCTGATTGTTGCCTCAGCAGGGAGGTTAGCCCATCGGTGGTTTGTCACTACCGCTGGTGTGTGACTGTAAACCACCACCACAGTCAACAGGTCATGCAATGTATTTAAGCAGTAAGGCCTGTAGCAGGTGTGGTATAGGGCCAATATACCATGGCTAAGGGCTGTTCTTAAGCACGACGCAACGCGGAGTGCCTGGATACAGCCGTTAGCCGTGGTATATTGGCCATATACCACAAACCCCTGAGGTGCCTTATTGCTATTATAAACAAGTTATCAACGTAATTAGAGCAGTAGAAATAAATGTGTTGTCATACCCGTGGTATACGGTCTGATATACCACGGCTGTCAGCATTCAGGCCTGGAACCACCCCGTTTGTAATACTCTATAAAACTTGTTAACAGGAAGTGAGTGTGATGGTTTGTGACTTCCTGTCCCTGCAGAGTGTGGAGCGGCCTTCACCAGTAAGCTGGAGGGGATGTTTAAGGACATGGAGCTCTCCAAAGACGTCATGATCCAGTACAAACAGGTTAACACACACTCCTCAATATCACTGAAGTAGTTACTGTAATATACATTTACCACCAGGGAATCATAGGTTAACACACACTCCTCAATGTCACTGAAGTAGTTACTGTAATCATCCACGGATCTGGTCCCACCCAGCCGGACGCCCCCGGAATCATAGGTTAACACACACCTCCTCAATGTCACTGAAGTAGTTACTGTAATATACATTTACCACCAGGGAATCATAGGTTAACACACACTCCTCAATGTCACTGAAGTAGTTACTGTAATATACATTTACCACCAGGGAATCATAGGTTAACACACACTCCTCAATATCACTGAAGTAGTTACTGTAATATACATTTACCACCAGGGAATGATAGATGCCATCTGACTTGAGACAATGTTGTCGTCACTCCTCCGTGACGCTCGTCTTGTAGGTCAATTCCTCCGTGACGCTCGTCCCTCAACCCATCTGTCTTGTAGGTCACTCCTCCGTGACGCTCGTCCCTCAACCCATCTGTCTTGTAGGTCACTCCTCCGTGACGCTCGTCCCTCAACCCATCTGTCTTGTAGGTCACTCCTCCGTGACGCTCGTCCCTCAACCCATCTGTCTTGTAGGTCACTCCTCCGTGACGCTCGTCCCTCAACCCATCTGTCTTGTAGGTCACTCCTCCGTGACGTTCGTCCCTCAACCCTTCTGTCCTGTAGGACGTGGAACTCGTATTTGAATATTTAGTGTCCACCATTTTAAAATCAAAACATACTGTAGTACCTCATTGTTTTATTTCACTGCGCTCTCGGTATGACTCCATGAAATAGGAAGAATAACTAGCTAAATTATTACAAATGTTGTGACAGGGATTTATCAGTTTGCAATTGTGAGAAGGAAGAAAACGGGTATCTGTCTCCTGTACAAGTTGTGTGGCAGGACGTTGGTCACCAGTGCCGTGACTTTCAGCTGTGGAGCTGTTGTAGCTAGCCACCCTACTGACATGGCTACAGTTGTAGCTAGCCAGCCTACTGACATGGCTACAGTTGTAGCTAGCCAGCCTACTGACATGGCTACAGTTGTAGCTAGCTAGCCTACTGACATGGCTACAGTTGTAGCTAGCTAGCCTACTGACATGGCTACAGTTGTAGCTAGCTAGCCTACTGACATGGCTACAGTTGTAGCTAGCTAGCCTACTGACATGGCTACAGTTGTAGCTAGCTAGCCTACTGACATGGCTACAGTTGTAGCTAGCTAGCCTACTGACATGGCTACAGTTGTAGCTAGCTAGCCTACTGACATGGCTACAGTTGTAGCTAGCTAGCCTACTGACATGGCTACAGTTGTAGCTAGCTAGCCTACTGACATGGCTACAGTTGAAGTCGGAAGTTTACATACACTGAGGTTGGAGTCATTAAAACTCGTTTTTCAACCACTCCACAAATTTCTTGTTAACAAACTATAGCTTTGGCAAGTTGGTTAGGACATCTACTTTGTGCATCACACAAGTAATTTTTCCAACAATTGTTTACAGACAGATTATTTCACTTATAATTCACTGTCACAATTCCAGTGGGTCAGAAGTTTACAAACACTAAATTGACTGTGCCTTTAAACAGCTTGGAAAATTCCAGAAAATGTCATGGCTGTAGAAGCTTCTGATAGGATAATTGACATCATTTGAGTCAATTGGAGGTGTACCTGTGGATGTATTTCAAGGCCTACCTTCAAACTCAGTGCCTCTTTGCTTGATATCATGGGAAAATCAAAAGAAATCAGCCAAGAACTCAGAAAAAAAATGGTATTCGTCCACAAGTCTGGTTCATCCTTGGGAGCAATTTCCAAACGCCTGAAGGTACCACGTTCAGCTGTACAAAAAATAGTACGCAAGATTAAACACCATGGGACCACGCAGCCGTCATACCGCTCAGGAAGGAGACGCGTTCTGTCTCCTAGAGATGAACGTACTTTGGTGCGAAAAGTGCAAATCAATCCCAGAACAGCAGCAAAGGACCTTGTGAAGATGCTGGAGGAAACAGGTACAAAAGTATCTATATCCACAGTAAAACAAGTCCTATACCGACATAACCTGAAAGGCCGCTCAGCAAGGAAGAAGCCTCTGCTTCAAAACCGCCATAAAAAAGCCAGACTACGGTTTGCAACTGCACATGGGGACAAACATCAAACCTTTTGGAAAAACGTCCTGTGGTCTGATGAAACACAAATGGAACTGTTTGGCCATAATGACCATCGTTATGTTTGGAGGAAAAAGGGGGAGGCTTGCAAGCCGAAGAACACCATCCCAACCGTGAATCACGGGGGTGGCAGCATCATGTTGTGGGGGTGCTTTGCTGCAGGAGGGACTGGTGCACTTCACAAAATGGATGGCATCATGAGGATGGAAAATTGTGGATATATTGAAGCAACATCTCAAGACATCAGTCAGGAAGTTAAAGCTTGGTCACAAATGGGTCTTCCAAATGGACAATGACACAAAGCATACTTCCAAAGTTGTGGCAAAATGGCTTGAATGTATTGAATCAGGTTGTCTGTCTCCTCCAGTACATGAATGTATTGAATCAGGTTGTCTGTCTCCTCCAGTACATGAATGTATTGAATCAGGTTGTCTGTCTCCTCCAGTACACCCAGAACCAGAGTGAGCCCAGCCAGCTGGAGCTGACGGTCAACATCCTCACCATGGGCTACTGGCCCTCCTACACTCCTATGGAGGTCCACCTGCCCCCTGAGGTATGTCTGTCTGTCTGTGTGTGGTTGGGTGGTGTGTATGCTAGCAAAAAGTATTGAGGAAGGTATGAATCTAATCTGAGTGTTGGTTAGGTTTTATGAAGCCTATATAAAGTTTCTCTCCCCTCCCTCCTCACTCTTCCCCTCCCTCCTCGCTCTTCCCCTCCCTCCTCGCTCTTCCCCTCCCTCCTCGCTCTTCCCCTCCCTCCTCGCTCTTCCCCTCCCTCCTCGCTCTTCCCCTCCCTCCTCGCTCTTCCCCTCCCTCCTCGCTCTTCCCCTCCCTCCTCTCTCACGCTCTTCCCAGATGGTGAAGCTCCAGGAGGTATTCAAGCTGTTCTATCTGGGGAAACACAGTGGCAGGAAGCTCCAGTGGCAGCCCACCCTGGGCCACGCTGTTCTGAAGACTGAGTTTAAAGAGGTGAGACTGAAAGGGATCCCTACAATAGTGCTTCTCTGGTCCTCAAATACCCACCAGGTTAAACATGCTGGGATACAATAGAAATGGTAGGTGAAGACCAGAGCAACACTGTCCTAGAAGATGGGCAGCTTTCTTTGTTTGAAATGTTACATTTGTAATGTGTTTTTTTTACCAAGGAGCTGCAGGTCTCTGTTCCAGACGTGTCTCTAACTGTGTGTCTGTCTACAGGGTAAGAAGGAGCTGCAGGTCTCTGTTCCAGACGTCTCTAACTGTGTGTCTGTCTACAGGGTAAGAAGGAGCTGCAGGTCTCTGTTCCAGACGTCTCTAACTGTGTGTCTGTCTACAGGGTAAGAAGGAGCTGCAGGTCTCTGTTCCAGACGTGTCTCTAACTGTGTGTCTGTCTACAGGGTAAGAAGGAGCTGCAGGTCTCTGTTCCAGACGTCTCTAACTGTGTGTCTGTCTACAGGGTAAGAAGGAGCTGCAGGTCTCTGTTCCAGACGTGTCTCTAACTGTGTGTCTGTCTACAGGGTAAGAAGGAGCTGCAGGTCTCTGTTCCAGACGTCTCTAACTGTGTGTCTGTCTACAGGGTAAGAAGGAGCTGCAGGTCTCTGTTCCAGACGTCTCTAACTGTGTGTCTGTCTACAGGGTAAGAAGGAGCTGCAGGTCTCTGTTCCAGACGTGTCTCTAACTGTGTGTCTGTCTACAGGGTAAGAAGGAGCTGCAGGTCTCTGTTCCAGACGTCTCTAACTGTGTGTCTGTCTACAGGGTAAGAAGGAGCTGCAGGTCTCTCTGTTCCAGACGTGTCTCTAACTGTGTGTCTGTCTACAGGGTAAGAAGGAGCTGCAGGTCTCTGTTCCAGACGTCTCTAACTGTGTGTCTGTCTACAGGGTAAGAAGGAGCTGCAGGTCTCTGTTCCAGACGTGTCTCTAACTGTGTGTCTGTCTACAGGGTAAGAAGGAGCTGCAGGTCTCTGTTCCAGACGTGTCTCTAACTGTGTGTCTGTCTACAGGGTAAGAAGGAGCTGCAGGTCTCTGTTCCAGACGTCTCTAACTGTGTGTCTGTCTACAGGGTAAGAAGGAGCTGCAGGTCTCTGTTCCAGACGTGTCTCTAACTGTGTGTCTGTCTACAGGGTAAGAAGGAGCTGCAGGTCTCTGTTCCAGACGTGTCTCTAACTGTGTGTCTGTCTACAGGGTAAGAAGGAGCTGCAGGTCTCTCTGTTCCAGACGTGTCTCTAACTGTGTGTCTGTCTACAGGGTAAGAAGGAGCTGCAGGTCTCTGTTCCAGACGTCTCTAACTGTGTGTCTGTCTACAGGGTAAGAAGGAGCTGCAGGTCTCTGTTCCAGACGTGTCTCTAACTGTGTGTCTGTCTACAGGGTAAGAAGGAGCTGCAGGTCTCTGTTCCAGACGTGTCTCTAACTGTGTGTCTGTCTACAGGGTAAGAAGGAGCTGCAGGTCTCTCTGTTCCAGACGTGTCTCTAACTGTGTGTCTGTCTACAGGGTAAGAAGGAGCTGCAGGTCTCTGTTCCAGACGTGTCTCTAACTGTGTGTCTGTCTACAGGGTAAGAAGGAGCTGCAGGTCTCTGTTCCAGACGTGTCTCTAACTGTGTGTCTGTCTACAGGGTCAGAAGGAGCTGCAGGTCTCTGTTCCAGACGTCTCTAACTGTGTGTCTGTCTACAGGGTAAGAAGGAGCTGCAGGTCTCTGTTCCAGACGTGTCTCTAACTGTGTGTCTGTCTACAGGGTAAGAAGGAGCTGCAGGTCTCTGTTCCAGACGTGTCTCTAACTGTGTGTCTGTCTACAGGGTAAGAAGGAGCTGCAGGTCTCTGTTCCAGACGTGTCTCTAACTGTGTGTCTGTCTACAGGGTAAGAAGGAGCTGCAGGTCTCTGTTCCAGACGTGTCTCTAACTGTGTGTCTGTCTACAGGGTAAGAAGGAGCTGCAGGTCTCTGTTCCAGACGTGTCTCTAACTGTGTGTCTGTCTACAGGGTAAGAAGGAGCTGCAGGTCTATGTTCCAGACGTGTCTCTAACTGTGTGTCTGTCTACAGGGTAAGAAGGAGCTGCAGGTCTCTGTTCCAGACGTGTCTCTAACTGTGTGTCTGTCTACAGGGTAAGAAGGAGCTGCAGGTCTCTGTTCCAGACGTGTCTCTAACTGTGTGTCTGTCTACAGGGTAAGAAGGAGCTGCAGGTCTCTGTTCCAGACGTGTCTCTAACTGTGTGTCTGTCTACAGGGTAAGAAGGAGCTGCAGGTCTCTGTTCCAGACGTCTCTAACTGTGTGTCTGTCTACAGGGTAAGAAGGAGCTGCAGGTCTCTGTTCCAGACGTGTCTCTAACTGTGTGTCTGTCTACAGGGTAAGAAGGAGCTGCAGGTCTCTGTTCCAGACGTGTCTCTAACTGTGTGTCTGTCTACAGGGTAAGAAGGAGCTGCAGGTCTCTGTTCCAGACGTGTCTCTAACTGTGTGTCTGTCTACAGGGTAAGAAGGAGCTGCAGGTCTCTGTTCCAGACGTGTCTCTAACTGTGTGTCTGTCTACAGGGTAAGAAGGAGCTGCAGGTCTCTGTTCCAGACGTGTCTCTAACTGTGTGTCTGTCTACAGGGTCAGAAGGAGCTGCAGGTCTCTCTGTTCCAGACGTGTCTCTAACTGTGTGTCTGTCTACAGGGTAAGAAGGAGCTGCAGGTCTCTGTTCTAGACGTGTCTCTAACTGTGTGTCTGTCTACAGGGTAAGAAGGAGCTGCAGGTCTCTGTTCCAGACGTGTCTCTAACTGTGTGTCTGTCTACAGGGTAAGAAGGAGCTGCAGGTCTCTGTTCCAGACGTGTCTCTAACTGTGTGTCTGTCTACAGGGTAAGAAGGAGCTGCAGGTCTCTGTTCCAGACGTGTCTCTAACTGTGTGTCTGTCTACAGGGTAAGAAGGAGCTGCAGGTCTCTGTTCCAGACGTGTCTCTAACTGTGTGTCTGTCTACAGGGTAAGAAGGAGCTGCAGGTCTCTCTGTTCCAGACGTTGGTGCTACTGATGTTCAACGAGGGGGAGGAGTTCAGCGTGGAGGAGATCAAATCAGCCACTGGCATAGGTACAGCTCCTCCCTCTGTCTGTCTGTCTTCATAGGTACAGCTCCTCCCTCTGTCTGTCTGTCTTCATAGGTACAGCTCCTCCCTCTGTCTGTCTGTCTTCATAGGTACAGCTCCTCCCTCTGTCTGTCTGTCTTCATAGGTACAGCTCCTCCCTCTGTCCCTCTGTCCCTCTGTCTGTCTGTCCCTCTGTCTGTCTGTCCATCTGTCTGTCTGTCCGTCTGTCTGTCTTCATAGGTACAGCTTGTCCCTCTGTCTGTCTGTGTCTTCATAGGTACAGCTCCTCCCTCTGTCCCTCTCTGTCCCTCTCTGTCTGTCCCTCTGTCTGTCTGTCCATCTGTCTGTCTGTCCGTCTGTCTGTCTTCATAGGTACAGCTTGTCCCTCTGTCTGTCTGTGTCTTCATAGGTACAGCTTGTCCCTCTGTCGGTCTGTCTGTCTGTCTGTCTGTGTCTTCATAGGTACAGCTTGTCCCTCTGTCTGTCTGTGTCTTCATAGGTACAGCTTGTCCCTCTGTCTGTCTGTCTGTCTGTCTGTCTGTCTGTCTGTCTGTCTGTCTGTCTGTCTGTCTGTGTCTTCATAGGTACAGCTTGTCCCTCTGTCGGTCGGTCTGTCTGTCTGTCTGTCTGTCGGTCGGTCTGTCTGTCTGTGTCTTCATAGGTACAGCTTGTCCCTCTGTCTGTCTGTGTCTTCATAGGTACAGCTTGTCCCTCTGTCTGTCTGTCTGTCTGTCTGTCTGTCTGTCTGTGTCTTCATAGGTACAGCTTGTCCCTCTGTCGGTCTGTCTGTCTCTTCATAGGTACAGCTTGTCCCTCTGTCGGTCGGTCTGTCTGTCTGTGTCTTCATAGGTACAGCTTGTCTCTCTGTCGGTCGGTCTGTCTGTCTGTGTCTTCATAGGTACAGCTTGTCCCTCTGTCGGTCGGTCGGTCTGTCTGTCTTCATAGGTACAGCTTGTCTGTCTGTCTGTCTGTCGGTCTGTCTGTCGGTCGGTCTGTCTGTCTGTGTCTTCATAGGTACAGCTTGTCCCTCTGTCTGTCTGTCTGTGTCTTCATAGGTACAGCTTGTCCCTCTGTCGGTCTGTCTGTCTGTCTGTGTCTTCATAGGTACAGCTTGTCTGTGTCTTCATAGGTACAGCTTGTCTGTCTTCATAGGTACAGCTTGTCTGTCTTCATAGGTACAGCTTGTCTGTCTTCATAGGTACAGCTTGTCTGTCTTCATAGGTACAGCTTGTCTGTCTGTCTGTCTGTCTGTCTGTCTGTCTGTCTGTCTGTCTGTCTGTCTGTCTGTCTTCATAGGTACAGCTTGTCCCTCTGTCTGTCTGTGTCTTCATAGGTACAGCTTGTCCCTCTGTCGGTCTGTCTGTCTGTCTGTCTGTCTGTGTCTTCATAGGTACAGCTTGTCCCTCTGTCGGTCTGTCTGTCTGTCTCTGTCTGTCTGTCTGTCTTCATAGGTACAGCTTGTCCCTCTGTCTGTCTGTCTGTCTTCATAGGTACAGCTTGTCTGTCTGTCTGTCTGTCTGTCTGTCTGTCTGTCTGTCTGTCTGTCTGTCTGTCTGTCTGTGTCTTCATAGGTACAGCTTGTCCCTCTGTCGGTCTGTCTGTCGGTCGGTCTGTCTGTCTGTGTCTTCATAGGTACAGCTTGTCCCTCTGTCGGTCTGTCTGTCTGTGTCTTCATAGGTACAGCTTGTCCCTCTGTCTGTCTGTCTGTGTCTTCATAGGTACAGCTTGTCTGTCTTCATAGGTACAGCTTGTCTGTCTTCATAGGTACAGCTTGTCTGTCTTCATAGGTACAGCTTGTCTGTCTTCATAGGTACAGCTTGTCTGTCTTCATAGGTACAGCTTGTCTGTCTGTCTGTCTGTGTCTTCATAGGTACAGCTCCTCTGTCTGTCTGTCTGTCTGTCTGTCTGTCTTCATAGGTACAGCTTGTCCCTCTGTCTGTCTGTCTGTGTCTTCATAGGTACAGCTTGTCCTTCTGTCTGTCTGTGTCTTCATAGGTACAGCTTGTCCCTCTGTCGGTCTGTCTGTCTGTCTGTCTTCATAGGTACAGCTTGTCTGTCTTCATAGGTACAGCTTGTCTGTCTTCATAGGTACAGCTTGTCTGTCTTCATAGGTACTGTCTGTCTGTCTGTGTCTTCATAGGTACAGCTCCTGTCTGTCTGTCTGTCTTCATAGGTACAGCTTGTCTGTCTGTCTTCATAGGTACAGCTTGTCTTCATAGGTACAAAGGTCTACATGAATTTTCTCTGGTCCTTTCCTTAGATCAAACTAACTACTCTCCTTATTTATCTCCAGTTTAGATTGATTAGGATCCCCTTTAGCCGATGCCAATGGTGACAGCTAGTGTTACTGGGCTCCGACACATCATGAAGAAGACATTCCAGACTGATTTTACAATGTACAAACATTTAAACATTAACATGTAGTCTTGTCATTGTAACCAGAAAATAAAGTAACATCACGGCACCAGGCCTCTCCCCATGTGACCTGCCTGTTGTCTGTCCGTTCCACGTACATGTCAGTACACACACACACGTAGGTCACATGGGGAGAGTCGTGGTGCCGTGATGTTTGCTGTCCACTTGCGCTCTATAAGACGGAGGAGTTCCATGCAGTCATGGCTCTGTATAATACTGTACATTTGTTCTGGACCTGGGGACTGTAAAAAGACCCCTGGTGGCATGTCTGGTGTCAGTTGACTAAGCAAACCATTTGGAATTTCCAACAGTGTTTTTATAAAAACAAGAAGTGATGCAGTCAGTCTTTCCTCAGCTCTTAGCCAAGACAGACTGGCATGCATAGTTTCTACATTATCCCTCTGATTACAATGAAGAGCAAGACGTTCTGCTCTGTTCTGGGCCAGCTGCAGCTTAACTAGGTTTTTCTTTGTAGCACTTGACCACATGACTGGACAATAATCAAGATGAGATAAAACTAGAGCCTGCAGGACTTGCTTTGTGGAGTCAAAAAGCAGAGCATCTCTTTATTGCGGCTATTTAGTCTCCTCAACTTGTTCAACAGCCACACCATTCATTACCAGATTCAGCTGAGGTCTAGAACTTAGTGAATGATTTGTACCAAATACAATGCTCTTAGTTTTAGATGTTCAGGACCAGTTTATTACTGGCCACTCATTCCACAACAGACTGCAACTCTTTAAGGGTTTCAGTGACTTCACTAGCTGTGGTTTCTGATGTGTTTAAGGTTGAATCATCAGCATACATAGACACACATGCTTTGTTTAATGCCAGTGGCAGGTCATTGGTAAAAATATACTGAACAAAAAATGTAAACGCAACAATTTCAACAGTTTTACTGAGTTAGTTCATATAAGGAAATCGGTCAATTAAAATAAATAAATTAGGCCTGAATCTCTGGCGCAGCCAGTCCCAGCCAATCAGAATGAGGTTTTCCCCTCAAGGGCTTTAATACAGACAGAAATACTTGTCAGTTTCATCAGCTGTCTGGGTGGCTGGTCTCAGACTAACCTGCAGCTGTGGCAGTCCTGGGCTGGTGTGGTAACAGGTGGTCTGCTGTTGTGAGGCCAGCTGTGGCAGTCCTGGGCTGGTGTGGTAACAGGTGGTCTGCTGTTGTGAGGCCAGTTGGACGTACTGCCATATTATCTAAAACTACATTGGCTGCAGTTTATGGTAGATAAATGAACGTTCAATTCTCTGGCAACAGCTCTGGTGGATGTTCCTGCAGTCTGCATGCTAATTGCACACTCCCTCAAAACTTCAGACGTCTGTGGCATTGTGTTGTGACACAACTGCACATTTTAGTTGCCTTTTATTGTCCCCAGCACAAGGTGCTCCTGTGTAATGATCATGCTGTTTAATCAGCTTCTTGATAAGCCACACCTGTCAGGTGGATGGATTATCTTTGCAAAGGAGAAATGTTCACTAATGGGGATGTAAGCAAATTTGTGCACAAAATTTGAGAGAAATACGCTTTTTGTGGTTATGAAACTTTTCTGGGCTCTTATTTCTGCTCAGGAAACATGGAACCAACACTTGTTGTGTTTATATTTTTGTTCAGTATAGAAAAAGTAGAGGACTTCGAGCGGCCCTGCGGTACACCACACTTTACATGTTTGACATTAGAGAAGGTTTTATTAGATTACCATATCGTAGATTCAGAGCTGAGGTTAGAAAACCCACGTTTTCTCAACAACCGGTTAGGGTCAATAATATCAGGCTTCACTGAATTCTAACAGTACAGCTCCTGCAATCTGATCCATTTCTTTTAACCAGTCATTAGTGATTTGTGTCAGTACCGTACATGTTGAGTGCCCTTCACATCACCTTTATCTCTCTTCTACATTAATCTCATTGCGTATTTGGGGTAAATAACATTTTGGCTCATTCATGAAACGCAAGTAATTTCCCCAATTAAACTTGATGAAAGGAGGTAGTGTAACCGTGATCTGTGTCCCCTTTCCGTCCCCAGAGGAGGGTGAGTTGAGGCGTACCCTGCAGTCTCTGGCCTGTGGGAAGGCGCGCGTCCTCAATAAAAGTCCCCGGGGGAAGGACATAGAAGACGGAGACCGCTTCAACTTCAACAACGACTTCAGACACAAACTGTTCCGCATCAAGATCAACCAGATTCAGATGAAGGAAACGGTAGGGTTAACACCTCTCTCTGTCTCTGTGAAGGAAACGGTAGGGTTAACACCTCTCTCTGTCTCTGTGAAGGAAACGGTAGGGTTAACACCTCTCTCTGTCTCTGTGAAGGAAACGGTAGGGTTAACACCTCTCTCTGTCTCTGTGAAGGAAACGGTAGGGTTAACACCTCTCTCTGTCTCTGTGAAGGAAACGGTAGGGTTAACACCTCTCTCTGTCTCTGTGAAGGAAACGGTAGGGTTAACACCTCTCTGTCTCTGTGAAGGAAACGGTAGGGTTAACACCTCTCTGTCTCTGTGAAGGAAACGGTAGGGTTAACGCCTCTCTCTGTCTCTGTGAAGGAAACGTTAGGGTTAACGCCTCTCTCTGTCTCTGTGAAGGAAAATGGTAGGGTTAACGCCTCTCTCTGTCTCTGTGAAGGAAACGGTAGGGTTAACGCCTCTGTCTCTGTGAAGGAAACGGTAGTGTTAACGCCTCTCTCTGTCTCTGTGAAGGAAACGGTAGGGTTAACGCCTCTCTCTGTCTCTGTGAAGGAAACGGTAGGGTTAACGCCTCTCTCTGTCTCTGTGAAGGAAACGGTAGGGTTAACGCCTCTCTCTGTCTCTGTGAAGGAAACGGTACATTGTCAGGTCTGTGCCTGCCTGTTGAACAGAAAGGAGTGCTGACTCCTCTAATCATTCTGTTATATCAGACTAATTCATCCATATAATGGTGCTTTCCACTGAGGTTGACACCTCAAGTTCCCGTCATTTAAATCTTATTGCCTAAGTTTTGAGTTCTCCCTTGCCCATCATTGGAGGAAGTGTGGCCATCATGCATTCACACAGTCAACTCCAGAGTTGGAGTCATTTCATTCAGGAAGTGAAACGTTCACAGAAAATAAATGGTGAATTACAATTGTTTGTGTTGTTTCTCTGTGTGTGTGTGTCCAGGTGGAGGAGCAGGTGAGCACCACTGAGCGTGTGTTTCAGGACAGACAGTACCAGATCGACGCGGCCGTTGTACGCATCATGAAGATGAGGAAAACTCTGGGCCACAACCTGTTGGTGTCAGAACTATACAACCAGCTCAAGTTCCCTGTCAAGGTACTCTTTCATTTTCACTCTCTCATTTATTTTCTTTCGCGTTTGTTCTTTTTTTCCTACCCTGAAATATAGTCACATGCGAAACAGGCATTCACATCAAGTTAGCTGCACTGTATACCCTCAGCTCTAAGCTGCATATCCTTCAGTGTCATTCCTCTGTGTTCTCTCCTCAGTGTGTCATTCCTCTGTGTGTTCTCTCCTCAGTGTGTCATTCCTCTGTGTGTTCTCTCCTCAGCGTGTCATTCCTCTGTGTTCTCTCCTCAGTGTGTCATTCCTCTGTGTGTTCTCTCCTCAGTGTGTCATTCCTCTGTGTGTTCTCTCCTCAGTGTGTCATTCCTCTGTGTGTTCTCTCCTCAGTGTGTCATTCCTCTGTGTGTTCTCTCCTCAGCGTGTCATTCCTCTGTGTGTTCTCTCCTCAGCGTTCCATTCCTCTGTGTGTTCTCTCCTCAGCGTGTCATTCCTCTGTGTGTTCTCTCCTCAGTGTGTCATTCCTCTGTGTGTTCTCTCCTCAGCGTGTCATTCCTCTGTGTGTTCTCTCCTCAGCGTGTCATTCCTCTGTGTGTTCTCTCCTCAGTGTGTCATTCCTCTGTGTGTTCTCTCCTCAGCGTGTCATTCCTCTGTGTGTTCTCTCCTCAGTGTGTCATTCCTCTGTGTGTTCTCTCCTCAGTGTGTCATTCCTCTGTGTGTTCTCTCCTCAGCGTGTCATTCCTCTGTGTGTTCTCTCCTCAGTGTGTCATTCCTCTGTGTGTTCTCTCCTCAGTGTGTCATTCCTCTGTGTGTTCTCTCCTCAGCGTGTCATTCCTCTGTGTGTTCTCTCCTCAATGTGTCATTCCTCTGTGTGTTCTCTCCTCAGTGTGTCATTCCTCTGTGTGTTCTCTCCTCAGTGTGTCATTCCTCTGTGTGTTCTCTCCTCAGTGTGTCATTCCTCTGTGTGTTCTCTCCTCAGTGTGTCATTCCTCTGTGTGTTCTCTCCTCAGTGTGTCATTCCTCTGTGTGTTCTCTCCTCAGCGTGTCATTCCTCTGTGTGTTCTCTCCTCAGCGTGTCATTCCTCTGTGTGTTCTCTCCTCAGCGTGTCATTCCTCTGTGTGTTCTCTCCTCAGCGTGTCATTCCTCTGTGTGTTCTCTCCTCAGTCGTGTCATTCCTCTGTGTGTTCTCTCCTCAGCGTGTCATTCCTCTGTGTGTTCTCTCCTCAGCGTGTCATTCCTCTGTGTGTTCTCTCCTCAGCGTGTCATTCCTCTGTGTGTTCTCTCCTCAGCGTGTCATTCCCTCTGTGTGTTCTCTCCTCAGTCGTGTCATTCCTCTGTGTGTTCTCTCCTCAGTGTGTCATTCCTCTGTGTGTTCTCTCCTCAGTCGTGTCATTCCTCTGTGTGTTCTCTCCTCAGCGTGTCATTCCTCTGTGTGTTCTCTCCTCAGCGTGTCATTCCTCTGTGTGTTCTCTCCTCAGCGTGTCATTCCTCTGTGTGTTCTCTCCTCAGTCGTGTCATTCCTCTGTGTGTTCTCTCCTCAGCGTGTCATTCCTCTGTGTGTTCTCTCCACAGCCTGGAGACCTGAAGAAGCGGATTGAGTCGCTGATCGACAGAGACTACATGGAGAGAGACAAGGAGAGTCCCAACCAGTACCACTATGTGGCCTGAGGGGGGCGCCACCTCCATCCTCACCACCCCTCCGGTGCCCTGCCAGTGGGCTCAGCTAGTCAGCATCAGCTGTCCCTGATATAGCCCCACCCCTTCACCGCCCTTCTCCCCTGCTTCTGGGGCCCCAGCTCTGAGAGGGCCAGTCTGGAGGCCAGAGACCAACCTGGTCCAACACCAGCCCAGCCAACACCACCCTCGGGGTGGGGGAAGACTCAGGGCAGGCTGGGTCCTGGGGCTGGAGGAGTCTGTCTGGTGGGTGGAAGGCCGGCCGGCACAAATCACCGCTGACGATGCTAACAACAAGAACAATGTAGCACTTTCTCAAATGTGTTGTTTTGGGTGGGGGGGGGGGGCTGTGATCCATCCACATCTATCTTTATCAGTCTCAGTTCCACTGTAGTTTAGCTCCTGTTGATGATCTTTTTTCTGTGAGGTAACTTAACGTACCGGCCTGGGGTAACACTGGCAGTGTTGTCAGACGGTGCAGGAACAGTTTGGGGGGGTCACGTAGATACCGATACAAGGAGTGACAAGGGGAGGGATGATTTTGGGTCGGGGGACACTCTCCTGTGTTTTGATCAACACTTTCCACGCTCTGAATTTTGTAGACCAGATTGTATTCTTTGTAAGAGAGAGAAAGGAAACATGAATAAATTGATATTTAATGAAGAGTTAATTCATGGTGTGAACATCAAATGGATTGAGTACTTGTGTATAACATAAGTGGTGTGACTGAGTAGTTGGTTGACCTTGTGAGAAATAATCCTCGACTGAATCTCAAGTGTTCTCCGTTCATCCTTTCAACTGTGTTCACCAACATGATGTTAATGTGTGTCTATGGAGGGGCTCCGGGCCGACGGTGCGCGGCTCCGGGCCGACGGTGCGCGGCTCCGGGCCGACGGTGCGCGGCTCCGGGCCGACGGTGCGCGGCTCCGGGCCGACGGTGCGCGGCTCCGGGCCGACGGTGCGCGGCTCCGGGCCGACGGTGCGCGGCTCCGGGGCCGATGTGATTTCTGCCTGTGAAGCGTAGTCATTCCTCAGAAACAAATTCTAATTGCTTTAGTGGGAGGAGCATGAGTGACCTGTGATGTCAGAGATTCTGGTCCCAGCTGGTCTCCTCATCCCTGGGTGTCTAAAGTGGCTTCTTCTTGTCTCCTCTCCATCTCAACTAAAACTCAGTCTGTTTACCAGCAGTTTGCTATTGAATAATGAAATTATTTCACAAGTACAGTAAAGCAAGGTATTTTAAACTATTGCAATTCTCTTTAGTGAGGCTGCCGCTCCACTCCTCCCAACAGGATGTATGTGGCTTAGTGATGAGTCAGAGGAGCTGCTGCTGCTTGTAAGTGTTGCATTTAGAGTAGTCCTCTTATCACACCACCACCCCTACATTCTCAACAACCTTACTGGCTAGGACCCCTGAAGAAATCAACCTTACTGGCCAGGAGCCCTGAAGAAATCAACCTTACTGGCTAGGAGCCCTGAAGAAATCAACCTTACTGGCCAGGAGCCCTGAAGAAATCAACCTTACTGGCTAGGAGCCCTAAAGAAACCAACCTTACTGGCCAGGAGCCCTGAAGAAACTAACCTTACTGGCCAGGAGCCCTGAAGAAACCAACCTTACTGGCCAGGAGCCCTGAAGAAACCAACCTTACTGGCCAGGAGCCCTGAAGAAACCAACCTTACTGGCCAGGAGCCCTGAAGAAATCAACCATGTTGTTTTAGTCAAATAAAACCCACATACGCACACACACAACACACACTTTTACACATTTGAAACTTATTATCTATGATGCCTAGTCACTTAACCTGCCTTGATGTACATATCTACCTCAAATAGCTCGTACCTCTGCATGTTAATCTGGCACTGGTACTCCTGTATATAGCTCCACATTGATCTGGTACTCCTGTATACAGCTCCACATTCATCTGGTACTCCTGTATATAGCTCCACATTCATCTGGTACTCCTGTATATAGCTCCACATTCATCTGGTACTCCTGTATATAGCTCCACATTGATCTGGTACTCCTGTATACAGCTCCACATTGATCTGGTACTCCTGTATACAGCTCCACATTCATCTGGTACTCCTGTATATAGCTCCACATTCATCTGGTACTCCTGTATATAGCTCCACATTCATCTGGTACTCCTGTATATAGCTCCACATTGATCTGGTACTCCTGTATACAGCTCCACATTCATCTGGTACTCCTGTATATAGCTCCACATTCATCTGGTTCTTCTTGTATATAGCTCCACATTCATCTGGTTCTTCTTGTATATAGCTCCACGTTGATCTGGTACTTCCTGTATTATAGCTCCACGTTGATCTGGTACTTCCTGTATTATAGCTCCACGTTGATCTGGTACTTCCTGTATTATAGCTCCACGTTGATCTGGTACTTCCTGTATTATAGCTCTACGTTGATCTGGTACTTCCTGTATATAGCTCCATTGTGTATTTCATTCCTCTTGTTACCATTATTTTTAAACTGCATTGTTGGGGGGCTCGTAAGCAAGCATTTCAAAGTGAAGTCTACACCAGTTGTATTCAGCGCATGTGGCAAATAAAATTGGATTTGATATATTTGTTTGGGCTTCTTACAGTCAAATTGCAGTCTACAAATATATATTTTTTTATCAGCCCGCAACTGAATCTAGTTGATGATCCCTGAAATAGACGGATGAAACCGAAGATGAGAAAGTCAAACTAACTGAAGGCGAGCCACCAGTTGTCTCATATCTCGCCTTGATACTGCTTGTATCCCAAACGGCACCCTAGTCCCTATTTAGTGCACTACTTTTCACCAGAGCCCCTATAGGGTGCTGTGATAAGAGGTCAACATAACTATGTATTGTTGTAGTGATAAAGGTCAGACTAACAGTACTACTGGAAGTCCAGGCATTCATGGCTTCACTCATTCCTTCCCAGGTTCCCGCACCCCCTCCTCAATTGCTAAAGAGAGAGAGAGAAAGTCGATACACACCCCAAATGACACCCTATTCCCTATATAGTGCACTACGTTTGAACAGAGTCCTTAAGATCCATAGTGCTCTGGTCAAAAGTAGTGCACAATATAGGGAATAGTGTGCCATTTGAAACACCGAAACAGTCAGCTGACTGCCCAGGGTGGTACTCTACCCTGACCTGGCTCCTCACATGGCTCAGTCTCAATGCCTTTCCTCTTTACTATAAGACACTGACTACTGCTGTCTGCCTTTCCTCTTTACTATAAGACACTGACTACTGCTGTCTGCCTTTCCTCTTTACTATAAGACACTGGCTACTGCTGTCTGCCTTTCCTCTTTACTATAAGATACTGACTACTGCTGTCTGCTGTTCCTCTTTACTATAAGATACTGACTACTGCTGTCTGCTGTTCCTCTTTACTATAAGATACTGGCTACTGCTGTCTGCCTTTCCTCTTTACTATAAGACACTGACTACTGCTGTCTGCCTTTCCTCTTTACTATAAGACACTGACTACTGCTGTCTGCCTTTCCTCTTTACTATAAGACACTGACTACTGCTGTCTGCCTTTCCTCTTTACTATAAGACACTGACTACTGCTGTCTGCCTTTCCTCTTTACTATAAGACACTGACTACTGCTGTCTGCCTTTCCTCTTTACTATAAGACACTGGCTACTGCTGTCTGCCTTTCCTCTTTACTATAAGATACTGGCTACTGCTGTCTGCCTTTCCTCTTTACTATAAGACACTGACTACTGCTGTCTGCCTTTTCTCTTTACTATAAGATACTGACTACTGCTGTCTGCCTTTCCTCTGTACTATAAGACACTGACTACTGCTGTCTGCCTTTCCTCTTTACTATAAGATACTGGCTACTGCTGTCTGCCTTTCCTCTTTACTATAAGATACTGACTACTGCTGTCTGCCTTTCCTCTTTAGTATAAGAGACTAGCTACTGCTGTCTGCCTTTCCTCTTTACTATAAGACACTGGCTACTGCTGTCTGCTGTTCCTCTTTACTATAAGACACTGACTACTGCTGTCTGCCTTTCCTCTTTACTATAAGACACTGGCTACTGCTGTCTGCCTTTCCTCTTTACTATAAGATACTGACTACTGCTGTCTGCCTTTCCTCTTTACTATAAGATACTGACTACTGCTGTCTGCCTTTCCTCTTTACTATAAGATACTGACTACTGCTGTCTGCCTTTCCTCTTTACTATAAGACACTGGCTACTGCTGTCTGCCTTTCCTCTTTACTATAAGATACTGACTACTGCTGTCTGCCTTTTCTCTTTACTATAAGATACTGACTACTGCTGTCTGCCTTTCCTCTTTACTATAAGATACTGACTACTGCTGTCTGCTGTTCCTCTTTACTATAAGACACTGGCTACTGCTGTCTGCCTTTCCTCTTTACTATAAGATACTGACTACTGCTGTCTGCCTTTCCTCTTTACTATAAGATACTGACTACTGCTGTCTGCCTTTCCTCTTTACTATAAGATACTGACTACTGCTGTCTGCTGTTCCTCTTTACTATAAGACACTGACTACTGCTGTCTGCCTTTCCTCTTTACTATAAGATACTGACTACTGCTGTCTGCTGTTCCTCTTTACTATAAGACACTGGCTACTGCTGTCTGCCTTTCCTCTTTACTATAAGATACTGGCTACTGCTGTCTGCCTTTCCTCTTTACTATAAGACACTGGCTACTGCTGTCTGCCTTTCCTCTTTACTATAAGATACTGGCTACTGCTGTCTGCCTTTCCTCTTTACTATAAGACACTGACTACTGCTGTCTGCCTTTCCTCTTTACTATAAGATACTGGCTACTGCTGTCTGCCTTTCCTCTTTACTATAAGACACTGGCTACTGCTGTCTGCCTTTCCTCTTTACTATAAGACACTGACTACTGCTGTCTGCCTTTCCTCTTTACTATAAGACACTGGCTACTGCTGTCTGCCTTTCCTCTTTACTATAAGATACTGGCTACTGCTGTCTGCCTTTCCTCTTTACTATAAGATACTGGCTACTGCTGTCTGCCTTTTCTCTTTACTATAAGATACTGACTACTGCTGTCTGCTGTTCCTCTTTACTATAAGATACTGACTACTGCTGTCTGCTGTTCCTCTTTGCTATAAGACACTGGCTACTGCTGTCTGCCATTCCTCTTTACTATAAGACACTGACTACTGCTGTCTGCCTTTCCTCTTTAACATAAGACAATAGACTTTATATATCTCTCCACATAGATCACAGACAAGTTATAAAACATTGGCTACCATCCTTTATTTAACCAGACAGGTCACATTGACATCTTTTCCAAGTGAGCCAAGACAGCAGTATACATAGTTAACCAACATAAAACACATAAATCTACTAGATCATTAGTACTTGTTTATCTGCTATGTAAATATGTTTTTCCTTTTTGAGGGTTGCTCGGGCCTCCCCGTGGCCTATAAATAGCTGTTGTTTTTAAATATCCAGAATGAAATAACCCATTCTATGATACAGTATTTTACAGTAGAAATCTGATTCTGATTTGAGCAGGGTTTGCCAGTAGTAGCATAGTACTGAGTTGTGTCTGGGAGGGGAGCTGTAATAAGAGGGTGTTGCTGGCCTCCTCACGTGACGGTGCTGGGTGCTTCTAAAGCTGGGTTCACGTGACTGGACGTTCCCTCCTCGTATGAAGGACATGAAAGGGAGCGATACTGTCAGACTTCTGCAACCTGCTCGGAAAACAGGACCACGAATATGAAAAAAGATTAAATAACCGCCAAATAAAGGGGACTAACAAGAAAAGGAAGGTAGATCTTTACTTTTCGGGGTTGTTATTGCACTGCCTGGACAGCTGCGTTGGACAAGCGGTGTGTGCTATCCATTAAACTGAACTCTGGACTTGAAACATGACTCGAACATGTCCATTCGTTGTCGGGATCGCCTGCTTTGCGATTCTTGGTAAGTGTTTATTATAGTGGTGGTCGATCGAGGACCGTTACTGAGACGGAGGGGGACATGAAACGACGTCATAATCTCCGCTAGTGTTATATTATCGTGTAGTATGGTGACTGTTAATTCGGCGTAAGGAAGTTGGAAATAAATAGATAATTCTTTAGGAGCCTATGACATAAAGCATATTCTTTTATTATGTATTTGGATATACGTTTTTATTTATGGACGTTTCAGTGTAACGTGTTATTTTTTTCTCTCTGTCGTATTTGTACACATGTTGATTTCGTCACGATGTCCAGGACATGTTGTGTGACAGACAGTAGAAGGTCAAGTGAATCAAATGGGAACAGACAAACGGGCAGTTTGTTTTCCTAAAATCAACAACGCGTCTGTCTCTCTGTCAACCCATTGTTCCGGGAACGCTTCACGTGACTGTAGAGGTGCTTTGTGTGTTGAAACACTGGCTCCTCTATGACCGACCATTAGCTGGCCGGTGGCCGCTCAGACTGAGTGACACACACACACACACACACACGAACACACAGATGTGTTGTCACAACACTGTCACTGTCAACCGACTATAAGCTATAGGCCTAATGTAGGTTTGTTTCTACTGTTTTGTGGACAGTTTGTGTGCTGTGCTGCTGTTCATGGACCAGGTCACAGTTTGTGTGCTGTGCTGCTGTTCATGGACCAGGTCACAGTTTGTGTGCTGTGCTGCTGTTCATGGACCAGGTCACAGTTTGTGTGCTGGGCTGCTGTTCATGGACCAGGTCACAGTTTGTGTGCTGTGCTGCTGTTCATGGACCAGGTCACAGTTTGTGTGCTGTGCTGCTGTTCATGGACCAGGTCACAGTTTGTGTGCTGTGCTGCTGTTCATGGACCAGGTCACAGTTTGTGTGCTGTGCTGCTGTTCATGGACCAGGTCACAGTTTGTGTGCTGTGCTGCTGTTCATGGACCAGGTCACAGGTTCATTGACATTTGAAACATTTGCCTTTATTTAGTATTTAATGTTGATAAGATCCAGGCCTACATAAAAGGGAATCAGGATGCTAAGGTGTGTGTGTGGTAGTTAACCTGTGATTACAGTGTTGAGTCACATGTCTTCTCTCTACTGCTGTGGAAACAGTATTATAGTGTGGTTGCTCTTTTTTTTCAGTTGTGTGTGTGTGTGTGTGTGTTTTAGGGAGGATGTGAGGCAGGCAGGGTCATGTTCAACCCCTGGAGTAAAACTCCCTGAGTCATCACACACACACACACACACACACACACACACACACTCCTTTTCTGGTCTATATCTGTGTGATGTGATCAATCAGTTTATTCCAGTTATTCCAGTTAAGAATAAAAATTATGATTTTTATTTTAACAGTTCCAACCTGGACTAGTTTTCAACAATAATGTCTACAGTGAGATGTACAGTAGGCCTGATCATTTCTACAGTGAGATAGATGTACAGTAGGCCTGATCATTTCTACAGTGAGATGTACAGTAGGCCTGATCATTTCTACAGTGAGATAGATGTACAGTAGGCCTGATCATTTCTACAGTGAGATAGATGTACAGTAGGCCTGATCATTTCTACAGTGAGATAGATGTACAGTAGGCCTGATCATTTCTACAGTGAGATAGATGTACAGTAGGCCTGATCATTTCTACAGTGAGATAGAGTACAGTAGGCCTGATCATTTCTACAGTGAGATGTACAGTAGGCCTGATCATTTCTACAGTGAGATGTACAGTAGGCCTGATCATTTCTACAGTGAGATGTACAGTAGGCCTGATCATTTCTACAGTGAGATGTACAGTAGGCCTGATCATTTCTACAGTGAGATGTACAGTAGGCCTGATCATTTCTACAGTGAGATGTACAGTAGGCCTGATCATTTCTACAGTGAGATGTACAGTAGGCCTGATCATTTCTACAGTGAGATGTACAGTAGGCCTGATCATTTCTACAGTGAGATGTACAGTAGGCCTGATCATTTCTACAGTGAGATAGATGTACAGTAGGCCTGATCATTTCTACAGTGAGATGTACAGTAGGCCTGATCATTTCTACAGTGAGATGTACAGTAGGCCTGATCATTTCTACAGTGAGATGTACAGTAGGCCTGATCATTTCTACAGTGAGATAGATGTACAGTAGGCCTGATCATTTCTACAGTGAGATGTACAGTAGGCCTGATCATTTCTACAGTGAGATGTACAGTAGGCCTGATCATTTCTACAGTGAGATGTACAGTAGGCCTGATCATTTCTACAGTGAGATAGATGTACAGTAGGCCTGATCATTTCTACAGTGAGATAGATGTACAGTAGGCCTGATCATTTCTACAGTGAGATAGATGTACAGTAGGCCTGATCATTTCTACAGTGAGATAGATGTACAGTAGGCCTGATCATTTCTACAGTGAGATAGATGTACAGTAGGCCTGATCATTTCTACAGTGAGATAGATGTACAGTAGGCCTGATCATTTCTACAGTGAGATAGATGTACAGTAGGCCTGATCATTTCTACAGTGAGATAGATGTACAGTAGGCCTGATCATTTCTACAGTGAGATAGATGTACAGTAGGCCTGATCATTTCTACAGTGAGATAGATGTACAGTAGGCCTGATCATTTCTACAGTGAGATAGATGTACAGTAGGCCTGATCATTTCTACAGTGAGATAGATGTACAGTAGGCCTGATCATTTCTACAGTGAGATAGATGTACAGTAGGCCTGATCATTTCTACAGTGAGATAGATGTACAGTAGGCCTGATCATTTCTACAGTGAGATGTACAGTAGGCCTGATCATTTCTACAGTGAGATAGATGTACAGTAGGCCTGATCATTTCTACAGTGAGATAGATGTACAGTAGGCCTGATCATTTCTACAGTGAGATAGATGTACAGTAGGCCTGATCATTTCTACAGTGAGATAGATGTACAGTAGGCCTGATCATTTCTACAGTGAGATAGATGTACAGTAGGCCTGATCATTTCTACAGTGAGATAGATGTACAGTAGGCCTGATCATTTCTACAGTGAGATAGATGTACAGTAGGCCTGATCATTTCTACAGTGAGATAGATGTACAGTAGGCCTGATCATTTCTACAGTGAGATAGATGTACAGTAGGCCTGATCATTTCTACAGTGAGATAGATGTACAGTAGGCCTGATCATTTCTACAGTGAGATAGATGTACAGTAGGCCTGATCATTTCTACAGTGAGATAGATGTACAGTAGGCCTGATCATTTCTACAGTGAGATAGATGTACAGTAGGCCTGATCATTTCTACAGTGAGATAGATGTACAGTAGGCCTGATCATTTCTACAGTGAGATAGATGTACAGTAGGCCTGATCATTTCTACAGTGAGATAGATGTACAGTAGGCCTGATCATTTCTACAGTGAGATAGATGTACAGTAGGCCTGATCATTTCTACAGTGAGATAGATGTACAGTAGGCCTGATCATTTCTACAGTGAGATAGATGTACAGTAGGCCTGATCATTTCTACAGTGAGATAGATGTACAGTAGGCCTGATCATTTCTACAGTGAGATAGATGTACAGTAGGCCTGATCATTTCTACAGTGAGATAGATGTACAGTAGGCCTGATCATTTCTACAGTGAGATAGATGTACAGTAGGCCTGATCATTTCTACAGTGAGATAGATGTACAGTAGGCCTGATCATTTCTACAGTGAGATAGATGTACAGTAGGCCTGATCATTTTATCTTCATCTGTACTGTTACTTAGTGTTGCACTATCAGTAGCTAACTTGCTTTGGTGAATGTTTGCTATTAGCTGTGTACAAGGCCAGGGGATTGTTTGAAAGAGAAACTCACATCTACTACCATGAGAGTTCGTTAGTACTCCCTTATTTCTGCTTCTCATCACCTGTTATAAAATGACAACAATGCCTTGCTAGTTGACTTACTTTTCCACTGTCGAAGCGCTGTTTCCTGAAGCATTCTGCCCTGTTCTGAAAGAACTCCCTGGGTTTACCATCATGCTGTGGATGTTTGGTCAGGATATGTCGTTTTATTAATTTGTTCCTTATGCGAGACTCATTACTAAGTACTTCCACACACAAAACACATTGTGGGCGCTCCTCGTTATAAGTTTGTATGAAAGAGAGAGAAACTCATCGCTGTATTTGCGTTTAATGACAATTGAGTTGAGTCAGAACTTGCTGTGGCTAGCTTGACTCCATTTAATGACAGCGGTGAGTGGGAACAACAAGTCATTGGCTGACAGCGCATCATCTGCTGCTGAACCACAGCACTGCGTCGTGTGGGTCGCGGAGTGATCTTCAAGAAAACTGCAGAAAAAAGATCCGGTAAACCGTGAAGCACACCAGGCATCTCCCTCTCCCTCACACTCGCCCAGCTGCCAAACTGACCAGAGATCACTGCTTAAGCAGAAAGCGCACTGAACAGAGAGCAGATGCATTTGGCCAAATCAATTCCAGTAATTAATGAAACCAGAGCCAGCATCAGGCCTCGTCAGGCTCCCTGCTCTGGATGCTGATGACCTCATCTTAGACAGGCTGTGTCTCAAGTGGCACCCTATTCCTAATGTAGTGCACTACTTTTGACCAGGGCCTATAGGGGATAGTGCACTACTTTTGACCAGGGGCTATAGGGGATAGTGCACTACCTTTGACCAGGGGCTATAGGAAATAGTGCACTACCTTTGACCAGGGGCTATAGGAAATAGTGCACTACCTTTGACCAGGGGCTATAGGAAATAGTGCACTACTTTTGACCAGAGGCTATAGGAAATAGTGCACTACTTTTGACCAGGGGGTATAGGGGATAGTGCACTACCTTTAACCAGGGCCTATAGGGCTGCTCAAAAATAGTCCTGGTCAAAAGTAGTTCACTATATAGGGAATAGGATGTCATTTAGAATTCACTCTTAGTTCATCTGACATTCATTCTGTCTGAACACTAGTGCTGATTTGGATGAATTGATCCTCTGAGGAGAGATAGGAAGCCAGTCTAGACTATTGAGGCACGCCCTCTGGTCAGGTACTCCTTAGCCACACACTAATAACCTGACCTTTAAAGAGTATGTTGGTAGACACATATTTAACCCCTCGACCTCTGTCTGTTGTGGTAGCCAGCAGCTGTAAATGAGTCTGAATAGTGCACTATATAGGGTGTGCCATTTGGAACAGGTATTAGTCTGTAGTAGGCTGTGTGTGCCAGACTAGAGGGTTGGTAATAAATGGTTTGGTAATGGTACATGGTATTAATAGTCTGTCGTAGGCTGTGTGTGCAGGACTAGAGGGTTGGTAATAAATGGTTTGGTAATGGTACATGGTATTAATAGTCTGTCGTAGGCTGTGTGTGCAGGACTAGAGGGTTGGTAATAAATGGTTTGGTAATGGTACATGGTATTAATAGTCTGTCGTAGGCTGTGTGTGCAGGACTAGAGGGTTGGTAATAAATGGTTTGGTAATGGTACATGGTATTAATAGTCTGTCGTAGGCTGTGTGTGCAGGACTAGAGGGTTGGTAATAAATGGTTTGGTAATGGTACATGGTATTAATAGTCTGTAGTAGGCTGTGTGTGCCAGACTAGAGGGTTGGTAATAAATGGTTTGGTAATGGTACATGCGAAGGAGGAGGGAGGGACCTGCCAGTTTTACATCTGTACTGTCCTTACATCATCACGGGAAACATTCTAGAACTCCTCTCATGCTTGGAACTGAACTGCTAGAACTTAATTTGGTCGTACGGACAGGTGGTGATGCTTCTCAGCTGTAGACCTGAGGGTTCTGGATTATGTTCTAGACTTGTGTTCAGGCTGTGAAATCACTTATCTGTCTATCTAGATTGAAATGTGACCTGAGTCCCTGTCTCAACTCTAGATTGATATGTGACCTGAGTCTCTGTCTCAACTCTAGATTGATATGTGACCTGAGTCTCTGTCTCAACTCTAGATTGATATGTGACCTGAGTCTCTGTCTCAACTCTAGATTGATATGTGACCTGAGTCTCTGTCTCAACTCTAGATTGATATGTGACCTGAGTCCCTGTCTCAACTCTAGATTGATATGTGACCTGAGTCCCTGTCTCTCTCTCAACTCTAGATTGATATGTGACCTGAGTCCCTGTCTCTGTCTCAACTCTAGATTGATATGTGACCCGAGTCTCTGTCTCAACTCTAGATTGATATGTGACCTGAGTCCCTGTCTCAACTCTAGCCCTCTACTACCCTCTGCTGGTCATTGCTTAGTACTGATGTTTCCCTGCACTGGATGGAGTTTGCTTGATGTTGTTGCTCAGGTTGTACAGTCGTGGCCAAAAGTTTTGAGAATGACACAAATATTAATTTCCACAAAGTTTGCTGCTATTGTGTCTTTAGATATTTTTGTCAGATGTTACTATGGAATACTGAAGTATAATTACAAGCATTTCATAAGTGTCAAAGGCTTTTATTGACAATTACATGAAGTTGATGCAAAGAGTCTTTTTCAAGACCTCTGCAATCCGCCCTGGCATGCTGTTAATTAACTTCTGGGCCACATCCTGACTGATGGCAGCCCATTCTTGCATAATCGATGCCTGGAGTTTGTCAGAATTTGGGGGGTTTTGTTTGTCCACCCGCCTCTTGAGGATTGACCACAAGTTCTCAATGGGATTAAGGTCTGGAGAGTTTCCTGGCCATGGACTCAAAATATCTATGTTTTGTTCCCCGAGCCACTTAGTTATCACTTTTGCCTTATGCAAGGTGCTCCATCATGTTGGAAAAAGCATTGTTCGTCACCAAACTGTTCCTGGATGGTTGGGAGAAGTTGATCTCGGAGGATGTGTTGGTACAATTCTTTATTTATGGCTGTGTTCTTAGGCAAAATTGTGAGTGAGCCCACTCCCTTGGCTGAGAAGCAACCCCACACATGAATGGTCTCAGGGTGCTTTACTGTTGGAATGACACAGGACAAGCTTTTTTCCGGATGCCCCAAACAATCGGAAAGGGGATTCATCAGAGAAAATGACTTTACCCCAGTCCTCAGCAGTCCAATCCCTGTACCTTTTGCAGAATATCAGTCTGTCCCTGATGTTTTTCCTGGAGAGAAGTGGCTTCTTTGCTGCCTTTCTTGACACCAGGCCATCCTCCAAAAGTCTTCACCTCACTGTGAGTGCAGATGCACTCACACCTGCCTGCTGCCATTCCTGAGCAAGCTCTGTACTGGTGGTGCCCCGATCCCGCAGCTGAATCAACTTTAGGAGACAGTCCTGGCGCTTGCTGGACTTTTTTTGGGTGCCCTGAAGCCTTCTTCACAACAATTGAACCACTCTCCTTGAAGTTCTTGATAATGCGATAAATGGTTGATTTAGGTGCAATCTTACTGGCAGCAATATCCTTGCCTGTGAAGCCCTTTTTGTGCAAAGCAATGATGACGTCACGTGTTTCCTTGCAGGTAACCATGGTTGACAGAGGAAGAACAATGATTCCAAGCACCATCCTCCTTTTGAAGCTTCCAGTCTGTTATTCAAACTTAATCAGCATGACGGAGTGATCTCCAGCCTTGACTTCGTCAACACTCACACCTGCGTTAATGAGAGAATCACTGACATGATGTCAGCTGGTCCTTTTGTGGCAAGGCTGAAATGCAGTGGACATTTTTTGGGGGATTCAGTTAATTTGCATGGCAAAGAGGGACTTTGCAATTAATTGCACTCTTCATAACATTCTGAAGTATATGCAAATTGCCATCATACAAACTGAGGTAGCAGACTTTGTGAAAATTAATATTTGTGTCATTCTCAAAACCATGACTGTACAGCAGCTGTGAGATGAGACTAGCACCACAGAATTTCTAAACCAAGACTGCTTACGAAGCGCATCACACAGGAATGCTTGCGAAACAGACCAGGCCGAGGTTTGGGGTTTGAGAAGTCAATAAGAGAAGTGAAGAATTCTTCCTTAGTAGTTGGTTTTCTCTAAATCTTGAGTCACAACCTAGATTGGAGGCGATGTCTGAAGTAGTTGAACATGTTATTACTCCATGTAAGAGTTTCTAGTTTGGCTGGTTCTAGTGAATGGTGATGGCCACCCAGGGGCTCCTGACAGAGTGACTGATTCAAAACTTCTCTTCAACCACTTGGATCCATTTCTATTCAACCAGGTCAATCAGAGAACAGTGAAGTTATAGGATGTAATATGTATGTATGGTTTCTGTAACTGATGGAAACAAGTATTAAGGTTTAAATAATCAATGGAACAATTACATTTACGTCATTTAGCAGACGCTCTTATCCAGAGCGACTTACAAATTGGTGCATTCACCTTATGATATCTAGTGGAACAACCACTTTACAATAGTACATCTATATCTTTTTTTTGGGGGGGGGGGGGTTAGAAGGATTACTTTATCCTATCCCAGGTATTCCTTAAAGAGGTGGGGTTTCAGGTGTCTCCGGAAGGTGGTGATTGACTCCGCTGTCCTGGCGTCGTGATAGAGCTTGTTCCACCATTGGGGTGCCAGAGCAGCGAACAGTTTTGACTGGGCTGAGCGGGAACTGTGCTTCCGCAGAGGTAGGGAGGCGAGCAGGCCAGAGGTGGATGAACGCAGTGCCCTTCTTTGGGTGTAGGGACTGATCAGAGCCTGAAGGTACGGAGGTGCCATTCCCCTCACAGCTCCATAGGCAAGCACCATGGTCTTGTAGCAGATGCGAGCTTCAACTGGAAGCCAGTGGAGTGTGCGGAGGAGCGGGGTGACGTGAGGGAACTTGGGAAGGTTGCGGCGTTCTGGATGAGTTGTAGGGGTTTAATGGCACAGGCAGGGAGCCCCGCCAACAGCGAGTTGCAGTAATCCAGACAGGAGATGACAAGTGCCTGGATTAGGACCTGCGCCGCTTCCTGTGTGAGGCAGGGTCGTACTCTGCGAATGTTGTAGAGCATGTACCTACAGGATCGGGTCACCGCCTTGATGTTAGCGGAGAACGAAAGGGTGTTGTCCAGGGTCACGCCAAGTCTCTTAGCACTCTGGGAGGAGGACACAATGGAGTTGTCAACCGTGATGGCGAGATCATGGAACGGGCAGTCCTTCCCCGGGAGGAAGAGCAGCTCCGTCTTGCCGAGGTTCAGCTTGAGGTGGTGATCCGTCATCCACACTGATATGTCTGCCAGACATGCAGAGATGCGATTCGCCACCTGGTTATCAGAAGGGGGAATGGAGAAGATGAATTGTGTGTCGTCAGCGTAGCAATGATAGGAGAGACCATGTGAGGATATGACAGAGCCAAATGACTTGGTGTATAGCGAGAATAGGAGAGGGCCTAGAACTGAGCCCTGGGGGACACCAGTGGTGAGAGCACGTGCTGCGGAGACGGATTCTCGCCACGCCACCTGGTAGGAGCGACCTGTCAGGTAGGACGCAATGCAAGAGTGAGCCGCGCCGGCGATGCCCAACACGGAGAAGGTGGAGAGGAGGATCTGATGGTTCACAGTATCAAAGGCAGCAGATAGGTCTAGAAGGATGACAGCAGAGGAGAGAGAGTTAGCTTTAGCAGTGCGGAGAGCCTCCGTGACACAGAGAAGAGCAGTCTCAGTTGAATGACCAGTCTTGAAACCTGACTGATTTGGATCAAGAAGGTCATTCTGAGAGAGATGGCAAGAGAGCTGGCCAAGGACGGCACACTCAAGAGTTTTGGAGAGAAAAGAAAGAAGGGATACTGGTCTGTAGTTGTTGACATCGGAGGGATCGAGTGTAGGTTTTTTGAGAAGGGGTGCAACTCTCGCTCTCTTGAAGACGGAAGGGACGTAGCCAGCGGTCAAGGATGAGTTGATGAGCGAGGTGAGGTAAGGGAGAAGGTCTCCGGAAATGGTCTGGAGAAGAGAGGAGGGGATAGGGTCAAGCGGGCAGGTTGGTGGGCGGCCGGCCGTCACAAGTCGCAAGATTTCATCTGGAGAGAGAGGGGAGAAAGGGGTCAAAGCATAGGGTAGGGCAATGTGAGCAGGACCAGCGGTGTCATTTGACTTAACAAACGAGGATCAGATGTCGTCAACCTTCTTTTCAAAATGGTTGATGAAGTCATCCGCAGAGAGGGAGGAGGAGGGGGGGGAGGGGGAGGAGGATTCAGGAGGGAGGAGAAGGTGGCAAAGAGCTTCCTAGGGTTAGAGGCAGATGCTTGGAATTTAGAGTGGTAGAAAGTGGCTTTAGCAGCAGAAACAGAGGAAGAAAATGTAGAGAGGATGGAGTGAAAAGATGCCAGGTGCGCAGGGAGGCTAGTTTTCCTCCATTTCCGCTCGGCTGCCCGGAGCCCTGTTCTGTGAGCTCGCAATCTGTCGTCAAGCCACGGAGCAGGAGGGGAGAACCGAGCCGGCCGGGAGGATAGGGGACATAGAGAGTCAAAGGATGCAGAAAGGGAGGAGAGGAGGATTGAGGAGGCAGAATCAGGAGATTGGTTGGAGAAGGTTTGAGCAGAAGGAAGAGATGATAGGATGGAAGAGGAGAGGGTAGCGGGAGAGAGAGAGAGAGAGAGAGAGAGAGAGAGAGAGCGACGGCGGCGCAATACCATCTGAGTAGGGGCAGAGTGAGTGGTGTTGGAGGAGAGCGAGAGAGAAAAGGATACAAGGTAGTGGTCGGAGACTTGGAGGGGAGTTGCAGTGAGATTAGTAGAAGAACAACATCTAGTAAAGATGAGGTCAAGCGTATTGCCTGCCTTGTGAGTAGGGGGGGACGGTGAGAGGGTGAGGTCAAAAGAGGAGAGGAGTGGAAAGAAGGAGGCAGAGAGAAATGAGTCAAAGGTAGACGTAGGGAGGTTAAAGTCACCCAGAACTGTGAGTGGTGAGCCATCCTCAGGAAAGGAACTTATCAAGGCATCAAGCTCATTGATGAACTCTCCAAGGGAACCTGGAGGGTGATAAATGATAAGGATATTAAGCTTGAATGGGCTAGTGACTGTGACTGCATGGAATTCAAAGGAGAAGATAGACAGATGGGTCAGGGGAGAAAGAGAGAATGTCCACTTGGGAGAGATGAGGATTCCAGTGCCACCACCCCGCTGACCAGATGCTCTCGGGGTATGCGAGAACACGTGGTTAGACGAGGAGAGAGCTGTAGGAGTAGCAGTGTTTTCTGTGGTAATCCATGTTTCCGTCAGCGCCAAGAAGTCGAGGGACTGGAGGGTAGCATAGGCTGAGATTAACTCTGCCTTGTTGGCCGCAGACCGGCAGTTCCAGAGGCTGCCGGAGACCTGGAACTCCACGTGGGTAGTGCGCGCTGGGACCACCACGTTAGAGTGGCAGCGGCCACGCGGTGTGAAGCGTTTGTGTGGCCTGTGCAGAGAGGAGAGAACAGGGATAGACAGACACATAGTTGACAGGCTACAGGAGAGGCTACGCTAATGCAAAGGAGATTGGAATGAAAATTAACTAAACAATTGGGGAAGCGAGAGAGCAGGGCCTCCCTCACTAACCATTCACTGAAACACTCAAATATAACTTTTCCAACTTCCACTTTAGAAATGATAATTGATGTAAACTTCAGTGGTTCAATGTTCCCAGGAATAGGCTCAAACTTAGTTTGTTCAGCTAGATAACTTGGTATAGTATTCTTCCGTGAAACCCACCCAGTGCACCGTTTCCTATGACGCCGTAGCGAACTAGCATGCTAGCATCCAATAACACATGGTTAGCACCAATACTTGGTTACAACAAACTACCAATGAATCATTCGTGTCCGTGTCTAGTTCCTTTCATAACGCAGAAGTAATTAAATGTTGGCTAGCTAACACAAAGTCAGTCCTGCTAGCTACACAAGTGGACTACACGTCTCGAAAGTTCAGAAAGTTAAGCTTACGTTGCAAAAATCTTATTGACTATAAATTATACAGTGCTGGTAGAGTTGGCTAGCTAGCAATGGCTGCGTTTACCTTTATCTTTGATACAAAGACAACTATGTAGCTAGCTAACATTACACTAATCAAAAGGTTCCGTTGTAATGTATTTAGTTTCTACAGTACTGCTAGTTGGTAAAGTTGGCTAGCTAGCTGTGGTGTTGTGGTGTTGACGCCGTTTTCGCTGCGTCGCTGCGAACGAATACAGCTGGCTAGCTAACCTTGTTAGTTTCTCAAAGCTACACCTTTATCCTTGATACAAAGACAGCAAAGACAACTATGTAGCTAGCTAGCTAGCTAGCTACTCAAATCGTTCCGTTGTAATGTAATATTACCCGCGGAGCGAAGCACAGCACGACTACTCACTCCAGCATCCGGTCCAGAATTAGCATTATAAAAGATAAAACCTTAACATACTGTGAACTGATCAAAGTACACGATTGTCCTAAGGTAATAGACAGAGGTTAGTAGGCTACAGTTAACCCAATATTTTTAAATGTTTATTTATTTAACTAGGCAAGTCAGTTAATAAGAACAAATTCTTATTTTCAATGACAGCCAAACCCAGACGACGCTGGGCCAATTGTGCACCGCCCTATGGGACTCCCAATCACAGCCAGATGTGATTCAGCCTGGATTCAAACCAGGGACTGTAGTGACACCTCTTTCACTGAGATGTAGTGTCTTAGACCGCTGCGCCACTCGGGAGCCCTAATATAATATAATGGGCCCTAGGGCCTTCGATAGGCTATAAAACATCATTGTGTGTGTGTGTGTGTGTGTGTGTGTGTGTGTGTGTGTGTGTGTGTGTGTGTGTGTGTGTGTGTGTGTGTGTGTGTGTGTGTGTGTGTGTGTGTGTGTGTGTGTATATATGTATGTATATATTAAACATAAAGGACCATAAGTAGCATAATGTGAACCACAACATGTGGTCCTTAGGTCAATACATACCTGAATGGGCCCTAGCAAACCATATGCTAAAGGCTACTAGTTAGCATTATCATACAACATGGGTTCTACAATCTATTAACAGTATGTCCTTAATATAGCACAGGACACAGATAACTCGCTTAGTCAAGAAGGCATACTGGAGAGTTCTCTGATGGCTACCAAACAATGTCTGGTGTAGTGTGTGTGTGTGTATGCTGGTCAGCTGGGGACCATCTGATGCGTCAGGTGAGCGGTCAGGTGACTAGGCGGCCATTTTGGAGAAACACTTTGCCACTATGATAGTGAGTTTTGTAGTGAACTGGGAATAATCCACAACACTCCAACCTCATGAGAGTGAAAAACTTTAAATTTTCCTGAAAAACAACTTAATGTGAAAGGAGGGTCTTTGATTTGACGGCATGCACACGTGCAGTTTGGCACGAGACCACCGTTAGAACAGATAACGTGTTTCTGCACATGAGCTTGATATCACTTTATAAGCCTGATCATGGATTTCTATTGGAGAAGCAGTTTCTGCCTGTCTTCATACTGTACTGACTGATAATACTACTCAGTTTGTGTGACCGTAGTCCAGTCAGTCATGGTTATAGTGGTAATGATGATATCTCCTCCCAGGTTGTGTGACAGTAGTCCAGTCAGTCATGGTTATAGTGGTAATGATGATATCTCCTCCCAGGTTGTGTGACAGTAGTCCAGTCAGTCATGGTTATAGTGGTAATGATGATATCTCCTCCCAGGTTGTGTGACAGTAGTCCAGTCTCAGGTCACTCTGGAGGTGACAGAGGGAAACTCCACCTGTATAAAAGCTGAACTCTCCGCCTCCTTCTCCATCACCTATGACACCGCCAACGGCACGGTAAACTACATCCCCCACAATCCTCTCCGGCTTAGAGAAACAGATTGTACTTTTGATAATGTCCTGAACATAAGTCTCTCTTCCCAAGACAACTGTGTGCATGAGTTTGGGCAAACGATACTATCCTGAACATGTTTTAAATGTACAAACTTCTTCTTCTCTCCAGCGTACGGTGATGGTGCCCCTCCCAGGGTCGGCGGTGGTGGGTGTGGCCAGCTCGTGTGGGGGTGACGGCCGCTCCCCCTGGCTCGTGGCGTTGTTCGGGGATGGCCACGCCCTGGGCCTCGGCTTCTCATCCAATGACAGTCTGTACAGCGTTGCTAACCTCACCCTGCAGTATAACCTCAGTGATGTCTCCAACTTCCCAGAGGCCAACAGCACCGGTGAGAAAGAGACACGCACACACACACATACTAACACACGGAGGCACGCTACACACACATACTAACACACGGAGGCACGCTTCACACACACACATTAACACACGGAGGCACGCTTTGCGCAT
The DNA here is from genome assembly GCF_965601325.2 of Salmo salar. NCBI lineage: Eukaryota > Metazoa > Chordata > Actinopteri > Salmoniformes > Salmonidae > Salmo > Salmo salar. The sequence continues at coordinate 28,889,834 of NC_138307.1, forward strand.
ACACAAACACACACACACACACACACATTAACACACGGAGGCACGCTTTGCGCATACACACACACGGAATGGATTATTATTTGATTTCTGACCAATGTGTCTTGTCTGTTTTTCTACAGATGTGGTAACTGTGGAGACGACCTCTGTAGGGATGGTTGCTAGGGTCAACACCACCTACAGATGTATCAGTGCCTCACCTGTCATTGTGGGAGGAGCCACCGTCACCTTCTCTAACGTCACCATGGAGGCCTTCATGACAGGAGACGATCTGAGCCCCAACGGTACAGCCCCCAATCCCACCCTTTTCCCTAAATAGTGCACTACTTTGGACCAGGGATAATTTGGGATGCAGCCTTATTGTCCATCACTGACCATCAACCATTAACAACTGTACACTGACCATTAACAACTGTACACTGGCCATTAACAACTGTACACTGACCATTAACAACTGTACACTGACCATTAACAACTGTACACTGACCATTAACAACTGTACACTGACCATTAACAACTGTACACTGGCCATTAACAACTGTACACTGACCATTAACAACTGTACACTGACCATTAACAACTGTACACTGACCATTAACAACTGTACACTGACCATCAACAACTGTACACTGACCATTAACAACTGTACACTGACCATCAACCATTAACAACTGTACACTGACCATTAACAACTGTACACTGACCATTAACAACTGTACACTGACCATCAACCATTAACAACTGTACACTGACCATTAACAACTGTACACTGACCATTAACAACTGTACACTGACCATTAACAACTGTACACTGACCATCAACCATTAACAACTGTACACTGACCATTAACCATTAACAACTGTACACTGACCATCAACCATTAACAACTGTACACTGACCATTAACAACTGTACACTGACCATCAACCATTAACAACTGTACACTGACCATTAACAACTGTACACTGACCATCAACCATTAACAACTGTACACTGACCATTAACAACTGTACACTGACCATTAACAACTGTACACTGACCATCAACAACTGTACACTGACCATCAACAACTGTACACTGACCATTAACAACTGTACACTGGCCATTAACAACTGTACACTGGCCATTAACAACTGTACACTGGCCATTAACAACTGTACACTGACCATTAACAACTGTACACTGACCATCAACAACTGTACACTGACCATCAACAACTGTACACTGACCATTAACAACTGTACACTGACCATCAACCATTAACAACTGTACACTGGCCATTAACAACTGTACACTGGCCATTAACAACTGTACACTGGCCATTAACAACTGTACACTGACCATCAACCATTAACAACTGTACACTGACCATTAACAACTGTACACTGACCATTAACAACTGTACACTGGCCATTAACAACTGTACACTGACCATCAACCATTAACAACTGTACACTGACCATTAACAACTGTACACTGGCCATTAACAACTGTACACTGACCATCAACCATTAACAACTGTACACTGACCATTAACAACTGTACACTGACCATTAACAACTGTACACTGACCATTAACCATTAACAACTGTACACTGACCATTAACAACTGTACACTGGCCACCAACCATTAACAACTGTACATTGACCATTAACAACTGTACACTGACCATTAACAACTGTACACTGACCATCAACACTTTGGTTATTCCTTTACATGTTTGACTTTGACCACTTACCTTATGGTGTTTAAATGAACAGTATGAGGGTATTGACCCGTGTTGTGTTGTGTGATAGTTGGTCTGAACAGTATGAGGGTATTGACCCGTGTTGTGTTGTGTGATAGCTGGTCTGAACAGTATGAGGGTATTGACCCGTGTTGTGTTGTGTGATAGTTGGTCTGAACAGTATGAGGGTATTGACCCGTGTTGTGTTGTGTGATAGTTGGTCTGAACAGTATGAGGGTATTGACCCGTGTTGTGTTGTGTGATAGCTGGTCTGAACAGTATGAGGGTATTGACCCGTGTTGTGTTGTGTGATAGCTGGTCTGAACAGTATGAGGGTATTGACCCGTGTTGTGTTGTGTGATAGCTGGTCTGAACAGTATGAGGGTATTGACCCGTGTTGTGTTGTGTTGTGTGATAGCTGGTCTGAACAGTATGAGGGTATTGACCCGTGTTGTGTTGTGTGATAGCTGGTCTGAACAGTATGAGGGTATTGACCCGTGTTGTGTTGTGTGATAGCTGGTCTGAACAGTATGAGGGTATTGACCCGTGTTGTGTTGTGTGATAGCTGGTCTGAACAGTATGAGGGTATTGACCCGTGTTGTGTTGTGTGATAGCTGGTCTGAACAGTATGAGGGTATTGACCCGTGTTGTGTTGTGTGATAGCTGGTCTGAACAGTATGAGGGTATTGACCCGTGTTGTGTTGTGTGATAGCTGGTCTGAACAGTATGAGGGTATTGACCCGTGTTGTGTGATAGCTGGTCTGAACAGTATGAGGGTATTGACCCGTGTTGTGTGATAGCTGGTCTGAACAGTATGAGGGTATTGACCCGTGTTGTGTGATAGCTGGTCTGAACCGTCTGTACTGTTCTTCCCAGAGAGTGTGTGTACTGCTGACCAGAGCTTCACCACAGCCCCGCCTCCACCCCCCTCCACCACCACAGCAGCCCCCGCCCCCGTCCCCACCCCCCCTGGAACCCCCAGCCAGGGCAGCTACTCTGTCTCCAATAGCAACGGGACCGTCTGTCTGCTGGCCCGCATGGCACTGCAGCTCAACATCTCCCACTTCTCTGCCTCGCAGAATAAGGTAACCCACACACTCATGTACACACACATACACACACACATTGTCCCAGTAACACACAATAACCTGTCCCTCTCCTCCTCATTGACAGACTATCCAGGAAGTAGTAAACCTGCTGCCCAATCAGACGACCAGCTCAGGATTATGTGACCCCACCAGCGCCACCCTGGTGCTGACGCAGGCCAATGCCACGAACCTCAGCTTCCTGTTTAGTCTGGTGACATCATCACTCTACTGTTTACCTGTCTGTCAGTCTTTTACACTTTTGTCTGTGTCTGTCTGTCTGCCTCCCTGCCTATCTGGTTATCAGTCTGTCTGTTTACCTATCTGTCTGTCTCCCTGTCTGTTTACCTGTCTGCCTGTCTGTTGGTCTGTTTACCTATCTGTCTGTCTGCCTGTCTGTCGGTCTCTACCGATCTGTCTGTCTGTCTGTCTGTCTGTCTGTCTGTCTGTCTGTCTGTCTGTCTGTCTGTCTGTCTGTCTGTCTGTCTGTCTGTCTGTCTGTCTGTCTGTCTGTCTGTCTGTCTGTCTGTCAGTTCTCTCTCCTCTCCTCCGTGACTGATGTTCTTTCTTCTCTTTCCAGAACAGCACGTCTAACAGGTACCACCTGACTGGTCTGTCTGTGGTAGCAGCTTGGTCTGATATGACAGGTTAGTGTTTCCTCTGTTATCAATAGTGTCCATATAGACCAAACAGGACTGAGATTATATATACTACCCCTCACCTTTACCACCTCTCTCTCTCTGTTGAGGATTTACTGTTCCATAACAATGTCTGGATCTCTGTTCACCTCTACCTCTCTACACTACCCCTCTCTCTCCCTCCCTCCGTCCTGTCTCTCCCTCCCTCCAGCCCCGTTCGACACCAGTAACAGTAGTCTGGACTACCTGCGTGGCTCCCTGGGCCGTAGCTACATGTGTATTTCAGAACAGACTCTGGCTGTAGACCAGAACTTCTCCCTCAACACCTTCCAGCTGCAGGTCCAGCCCTTCGGCATCACCAGAGGACAGTTCGCACAAGGTACTGGACACGATCTAATCTAGTGTTCTCTCTCTCTACCCTTTCATATGATCTATCCATCTCTCCTCTCTCTCTCTACCCTTTCATATGATCTATCCATCTCTCCCCTCTCTCTCTCTACCCTTTCATATGATCTATCCATCTCTCCTCTCTCTCTCTACCCTTTCATATGATCTATCCATCTCTCCCCTCTCTCTCTCTACCCTTTCATATGATCTATCCATCTCTCCTCTCTCTCTCTACCCTTTCATATGATCTATCCATCTCTCCTCTCTCTCTCTACCCTTTCATATGATTTATCCATCTCTCCTCTCTCTCTCTCTCTACCCTTTCATATGATCTATCCATCTCTCCTCTCTCTCTCTACCCTTTCATATGATCTATCCATCTCTCCTCTCTCTCTCTACCCTTTCATATGATTTATCCATCTCTCCTCTCTCTCTCTCTCTACCCTTTCATATGATCTATCCATCTCTCCTCTCTCTCTCTCTCTCTACCCTTTCATATGATCTATCCATCTCTCCTCTCTCTCTCTCTCTCTACCCTTTCATATGATCTATCCATCTCTCCTCTCTCTCTCTCTCTCTACCCTTTCATATGATCTATCCATCTCTCCTCTCTCTCTCTCTCTCTACCCTTTCATATGATCTATCCATCTCTCCTCTCTCTCTCTCTCTACCCTTTCATATGATCTATCCATCTCTCCTCTCTCTCTCTCTCTCTACCCTTTCATATGATCTATCCATCTCTCCTCTCTCTCTCTCTCTCTACCCTTTCATATGATCTATCCATCTCTCCTCTCTCTCTCTCTCTCTACCCTTTCATATGATCTATCCATCTCTCCTCTCTCTCTCTCTCTACCCTTTCATATGATCTATCCATCTCTCCTCTCTCTCTCTACCCTTTCATATGATCTATCCATCTCTCCTCTCTCTCTACCCTTTCATATGATCTATCCAGCTCTCCTCTCTCTCTCTCTCTCTACCCTTTCATATGATCTATCCATCTCTCCTCTCTCTCTCTCTCTAACCTTTCATATGATCTATCCATCTCTCCTCTCTCTCTCTACCCTTTCATATGATCTATCCATCTCTCCTCTCTCTCTACCCTTTCATATGATCTATCCATCTCTCCTCTCTCTCTACCCTTTCATATGATCTATCCATCTCTCCTCTCTCTCTCCCATCTCTCCTCTCTCTCTACCCTTTCATATGATCTATCCATCTCTCCTCTCTCTCTACCCTTTCATATGATCTATCCATCTCTCCTCTCTCTCTACCCTTTCATATGATCTATCCATCTCTCCTCTCTCTCTCTCTCTCTACCCTTTCATATGATCTATCCATCTCTCCTCTCTCTACCCTTTCATATGATCTATCCATCTCTCCTCTCTCTCTACCCTTTCATATGATCTATCCATCTCTCCTCTCTCTCTACCCTTTCATATGATTTATCCATCTCTCCTCTCTCTCTCTCTCTCTACCCTTTCATATGATCTATCCAGCTCTCCTCTCTCTCTCTACCCTTTCATATGATCTATCCAGCTCTCCTCTCTCTCTACCCTTTCATATGATCTATCCATCTCTCCTCTCTCTACCCTTTCATATGATCTATCCAGCTCTCCTCTCTCTCTCTCTCTACCCTTTGTCAATGGTTGTCCTTGATTAGAAGTTCTCTATTTGTATCAATGACCTTGACATTATTTTTTCTGTGTCTCCTCCCTCCACATCCCTCCTCCCTCCTCCACATCCCTCCTCCCTCCCTCCACATCCCTCCTCTCTCCCTCCACATCCCTCCTCTCTCCCTCCACATCCCTCCTCTCTCCCTCCACATCCCTCCTCTCTCTCCCTCCTCTCCCTCCCTCCTCTCCCTCCACATCCCTCCTCTCCCTCCACATCCCTCCTCTCCCTCCACATCTCTTCTCTCCCTCCCTCCTCTCCCTCCCTCCACATCCCTCCTCTCTCCCTCCCTCCTCTCTCTCCTTCCACATCCCTCCTCTCTCCCTCCACATCCCTCTCTCCTCTCCCTCCACATCCCTCCTCTCCCTCCCTCCTCTCTCTCTCTCCCTCCACATCCCTCCTCTCCCTCCCTCCACATCCCTCTCTCCTCTCCCTCCACATCTCTCCTCTCCCTCCTCTCCCTCCCTCCTCTCTCTCTCTCCCTCCACATCCCTCCTCTCTCTCCCTCCACATCCCTCCTCTCTCTCCCTCCACATCCCTCCTCTCCCTCCCTCCTCTCTCTCCCTCCCTCCTCTCTCTCCCTCCACATCCCTCCTCTCTCTCCCTCCACATCCCTCCTCTCCCTCCCTCCACATCTCTCCTCTCCCTCCCTCCACATCTCTCCTCTCCCTCCCTCCTCTCTCATCCCTCCTCTCCCTCCCTCCACATCCCTCCTCTCCCTCCCTCCACATCCCTCTCTCCTCTCTCTCTCTCCCTCCCTCCTCTCTCTCTCTCCCTCCACATCCCTCCTCTCCCTCCCTCCACATCCCTCCACATCTCCCTCCCTCCACATCCCTCCTCTCTCTCCCTCCTCTCTCTCCCTCCAAATCTCTCCTCCCTCCCTCCACATCCCTCCTCTCCCTCCCTCCACATCCCTCCCTCCACATCCCTCTCTCCTCTCCCTCCACATCCCTCCTCTCTCTCCCTCCTCTCTCTCTCTCCACATCCCTCCTCTCCCTCCCTCCTCTCTCTCTCCCTCCACATCTCTCCTCTCCCTCCCTCCACATCCCTCCTCTCCCTCCACATCTCTCCCCTCCCTCCTCCCTCCTCTCTCCCTCCACATCCCTCCTCTCTCCCTCCACATCCCTCCTCTCTCCCTCCACATCCCTCCTCTCTCCCTCCACATCCCTCCTCTCTCTCCCTCCACATCCCTCCTCTCTCCCTCCACATCCCTCCTCTCTCCCTCCCTCCACATCCCTCCTCTCCCTCCCTCCACATCCCTCTCTCCTCTCCCTCCACATCCATCCTCTCCCTCCTCTCTCTCTCCCTCCTCTCTCTCTCTCCCTCCTCTCTCTCTCTCCCTCCTCTCTCTCTCTCCCTCCTCCTCTCTCTCTCTCTCCCTCCTCTCTCTCTCCCTCCTCTCTCTCTCTCTCTCTCTCTCTCTCCCTCCACATCCCTCCTCTCTCTCCCTCCACATCCCTCCTCTCCCTCCCTCCACATCCTTCTCTCCTCTCCCTCCACATCCCTCCTCTCCCTCCCTCCTCTCTCTCTCTCCCTCCACATCCCTCCTCTCCCTCCCTCCTCTCTCTCTCTCCCTCCTCTCTGTCTCTCCCTCCACATCCCTCCTCTCCCTCCCTCCTCTCTCTCTCCACATCCCTCCTCTCCCTCCCTCCTCTCTCTCTCCCTCCACATCTCTCCTCTCCCTCCCTCCACATCTCTCCCCTCCCTCCTCTCTCTCCCTCCACATCCCTCCTCTCTCCCTCCACATCCCTCCTCTCTCTCCCTCCACATCCCTCCTCTCCCTCCCTCCACATCCCTCCTCTCCTCTCTCTCCCTCCCTCCACATCCCTCCTCTCCCTCCCTCCACATCCCTCTCTCCTCTCTCTCTCCACATCCCTCCTCTCCCTCCCTCCACATCCCTCTCTCCTCTCTCTCTCTCCCTCCACATCCCTCCTCTCCCTCCCTCCCTCCACATCCCTCTCTCCTCTCTCTCTCTCCCTCCACATCCCTCCTCTCCCTCCACATCCCTCTCTCCTCTCTCTCTCTCCCTCCACATCCCTCCTCTCCCTCCCTCCACATCCCTCTCTCCTCTCCCTCCACATCCCTCCTCTCCCTCCCTCCACATCCCTCTCTCCTCTCTCTCTCCCTCCACATCCCTCCTCTCCCTCCCTCCACATCCCTCTCTCCTCTCTCTCTCTCCCTCCACATCCCTCCTCTCCCTCCCTCCACATCCCTCTCTCCACATCCCTCTCCTCTCTCTCTCTCCCTCCACATCCCTCCTCTCCCTCCCTCCACATCCCTCTCTCCTCTCTCTCTCTCCACATCCCTCCTCTCCCTCCCTCCACATCCCTCTCTCCTCTCTCTCTCTCCCTCCACATCCCTCCTCTCCCTCCCTCCTCTCTCTCCCTCCACATCCCTCCTCTCCCTCCCTCTAGCGGAGGAGTGCCAGTTGGATCAGGACAACATGTTGATTCCCATTGTTGTGGGAGCCGCTCTGGCCGGCCTGGTTCTCATTGTTCTCATCGCTTACCTCATCGGCAGGAAGAGGAGCCATGCTGGATACCAGACCATCTGAGAACACTGACACACAACCTGTGTGTATCAAACGGCACCCTATTCCCTATATAGTGCACTACTTTTGACCAGAGGTCTATGGGGTAGTGCACTACTTTTGACCAGAGGTCTATGGGGTAGTTTACTACTTTTGACTACATTTTACATTTTAGTCATTTAGCAGACGCTCTTATCCAGAGCGACTTACAGTAGTGAATGCATACATTTCATACATTTTTTTTTTTTTCCCTCCGTACTGGTCCCCCGTGGGAATCGGACCCACAACCCTGGCGTTGCAAACACCATGCTCTACCAACTGAGCCACACGGGACTAGAGGTCTATGCGGATTCTGGTCAAACTTAGTGCACAATATAGGGAGTCTTTTCAGACAGATTGCAGAGAGCCTGACGCTCCAACCAACCACTGCTTCTGATGACTGACTGGACCATGTACAAACCAAGCCCTCTCTGCAGTGTGTGTGTGTGTGTGTCCTCTGTATATTGTTATTCACAGCAGCTCATGCTCTGCTACCTACTAACAGACTACTGCCTGGTCAAACCTACTATCCCCCTCGTCTCTCTGTCTCTAGCCCATCTCCACTGCAGCTGGCTCAGTATACCTTTTTAGTTCTGATATCATTTCATGTTTGACTTGGATGGATTCTCACTTAAAAAGGAATTTAAAGATTTTTTTTAAATAGCAGTTTTTGTGTAAATGAATCTGATATTAAATGATATAGTATTCTCTTATGGAAGAGTGGGTCTTTCCTAGAACCACATTTTGTGATGGACTCAACCAGCTTCCCTTCCTTCCTCATCTCCTTTCCTTCAGGACCACCATCTTTTCTATGACATCACCTAGGGAGGTCTGAAGACTCCTGTGGGGGAAAAAAAGGGAAACTTCAATGTCTAACAACTCCACTGTGGTCAGAAATACTGACCGGATTATCTTGTAAGTCACAAGAACATTTGACAGGCCTTATGGGGGGGGTTGTGTTTTTACTGCATTTCAAAACAAAGGGTTGTGGACGGTGTTAGACTGAGGAACAGAACAAGGTTGTTACATGGATGTGTTGAACTGGTGTGAAATATAGTGGAACTCTTCCTCTCCTCCCATGAGATTGTGTTGATATCGATTGTAGCAAGTTGATCTTATTTTTGTAGAGAATGCTTTGATCATTTTTCTTATATGCATCTTGCTAAGGTCAATAAAAGACGTTTGAAACTTTCTTCTGCTTCCTGAGTTGAGAATAGATGGGGTTTGTAGTTCCCAGCACTAGGGACTACAAAAGTATCAGAAAGAACAGACGGGGGTCACACGATTGAAGGAGGAATGAGTCAGTAGTTTATTTAATAGTGTCTGGTGTACAAAGAATCAGGCTAGTTTATAGTGAACTACAACAGACACTATCATTCATGTATGACAACATACCATATGCTTCTAGTCTACTTCCCATCATCAGTGATCTCATCACTCAGGAGAAGAGTGCAAAGTCATAGAATCCAAATCTTGTTCTTAAATAAATGTTAAGATGAGCTTCAGTCAGCAACATACTATGTAGGGAATAGGGTGTATAATGGAATCCTCAGTTAGCAGGGTGTGAGTTAAGACATTACACTCATACATTCAGGTCTACATTAACTATCTCGCTACATGTCATACCGCACATGTATACATTCAGGTCTACATTAACTATCTAGCTACATGTATACATTCAGGTCTACATTAACTCTCGCTACATGTATACATTCAGGTCTACATTAACTATCTAGCTACATGTATACATTCAGGGCTGGTTTCCCCCAATGCTGGATTAAAACTCTAGACTTCGTGCATCTCTACAGTGCACTGTGCAGCCCCCATTTGATGAATGATATCCAGCGATGTCACTCATTAGGTCTACGTCAGTCTGGTAAACTCACCTGATGTGTCCACTGCTGATCGCTAAATGTCACTTACTGCCAAACCACATCGCATCTGAGCGTATTCCATGTTTTCATGTCCATTCGCTAAATATTTTTATTTCATGTGACTTTCATACAGTAATGATAATAGTGTAATAGCCAAAAGGTTTCATGGGCATCTTTGTTGTTAATTACTGTGATAGGCTCATGTTTAACCGGTACGGCGTACCCCCACAGCATAGTTACTAATTCATTTGCCGGTACTCCTAACACCTTATTTTCACCCCTAGTAGTCTACATAGCTACGCGGTAGTCTACATAGCTACGCGGTAGTCTACATAGCTACGCGGTAGTCTACATAGCTACGCTAAAGAGTACACAACAGTCTAGGGCACTGTCCCAACAGTGAGGGATAGGATCCGAGGAGAGGAGACCATTAAGGAGTGTTGGGACCCAGCCCGGAATGTGCAGTGTGTTTGATTGACAGGTCAGGAGGATGGGGTCAGGACTCCTCAGCGATGATGCGCGCTCGACACGTCTCCCGGAGCTTGGTGATGGTTGCCATGGAGAGGCTTCCGGGTTCCGTGAAGATTTTCTGGGAAAGCAGCAAGACAAAGGATTACAGAGGGATGAACAGAGATTATTATGGTGCCACACACACACACACACACAGTCTTGTACAGCTAACCTTATGGGGACACAATTTAGTCCCACTCAAAATCCTATTTTCCCTAACTGTAACCCATACTCTTACCTTAACCCTAAACCCCCTAGAAATAGCATTTGACCTTGTGGGGACTAACAAAATGTCCCCAGTTGGTCAACTTTTTGTTTGTTTGCTATTCTTGTGGGGACTTTTGGTCCCTGCAAGAGTAGTTAAAACATCCACAAACACACGTTCATTTCAGTGTGTATGTGTGTGTGTACCTGCATGAAGGTGTGGCAGTCCTCTACAAAAGGCCCTCTGGTCATGTGTTTGAAGCTGTCACAGACGTCAGGCAGGGAACCGGCCTGTTGGACCTCAGCCTGCTGGTTCCTTATCAACGTCAGAGCCACACGGAACAGTATCTTAGAACCCTCGTAGAACAGACAGTCCCAGATACGCAGAACCGTCTGAGGACGAGAACCAAGGAGAGAGACGATAGAGTCGGGCTTAAATGGGCTGCAGGACAGTCGGGCTTAAATGGGCCGCAGGACAGTCGGGCTTAAATGGGCCGCAGGACAGTCGGGCTTAAATGGGCCGCAGGACAGTCGGGCTTAAATGGGCCGCAGGACAGTCGGGCTTAAATGGGCCGCAGGACAGTCGGGCTTAATGGGCTGTAGGACAGGTCATCAAGCTGAGATGGTAGACAGTGACATTAGGCATGGTGATGAAATATGTAAAGATTGATCTTCATTATGCTGTCTCATTCTTCCCTTCCTGCTGCTCCAGGACACAGCCCTGGACTTAGTTCAGCTCAGCAGACTGATCTCCTGACACAGAACCCATTCTGCCCTGTAAACCTGATTCAGTCCTGTGGTGGGGCTGAGTCCCCATTCTGCCCTGTAAACCTGATTCAGTCCTGTGGTGGGGCTGAGTTCCCATTCTGCCCTGTAAACCTGATTCAGTCCTGTGGTGGGGCTCAGTCCCCATTCTGCCCTGTAAACCTGATTCAGTCCTGTGGTGGGGCTCAGTCCCCATTCTGCCCTGTAAACCTGATTCAGTCCTGTGGTGGGGCTCAGTCCCCATTCTGCCCTGTAAACCTGATTCAGTCCTGTGGTGGGGCTGAGTCCCCATTCTGCCCTGTAAACCTGATTCAGTCCTGTGGTGGGGCTGAGTCCCCATTCTGCCCTGTAAACCTGATTCAGTCCTGTGGTGGGGCTCAGTCCCCATTCTGCCCTGTAAACCTGATTCAGTCCTGTGGTGGGGCTGAGTCTCTGAAAGCTCAGCACTGATAAAACATTATTTAATAGCCCTTCTACAACAGATCACTGACCCAAACCTGACTGGGTGTCTACATGTTCAATAGTTACATCAACTTAGTAATAGTACTCCAACAACAACAAAGATTTGGCCAAAGTTCTCTCCTTGCTTTTCAACCCCCCCCCCCATCCCCCTCACCTCTACAGGCAGGACGTCTATGTAGAGACAGATGAACCACCTGGAGACCACCAGGGTCCACATGACGTTGTGTTGCCCCATGGCCTGCCACACAACTGGGGCTTTGGTCCTCACAAGCTCCCCTAAAACCTCCTGGTCCATCTTCAGCCCCAGCATGGCCGGGGTGTAGTAGTCTGGACAGGAGACAGACAGGACACACAACTTAGTATCAACAGTCCCTTCCATTACACTGTTGCTTTTTTACTGTCGTCAAGGGACAGCGCACACACACACACACACACACACACACACACACACACACACACACACACACCTCAAAGATATGAGCCCTGAACTCAGTGACGAATGTGATCTCAGATCAAATCCACCTGTTTGTCAGAGTGGAGCCCGACTATGCCAGAACAGGAAGTGAGGTAGTGGGCTGGGGCGTGATGTAATTTCCTGTGTAACATCATCGGATTACCCCCTCCCTCCCCTCCGTGTGACGGGACATGGTTCTTAACGAGGCTCAAGACCATGTGACCTCCACTGGGTTATACATAGACCCACGGCAGGGAGAGAAGACAGGAATAGAGCTGCTGTCTCTCACACACCTGGTAGTATCCTGCTCAGTAGAGTGTCCATCAGCCAGAATGATTTCTCCTCATCTTTAGTGATGATGATGAGGTACCCAGCGATGAAGTTCATGCCCTGAAGACAAGACAGTTTAGATACATATGAATATTACATTTCAGCCACAATAAATGGTTAATAGTAATTCAACAGTGTTTAAGGTGTTGTCTGTAGGTTGTAGACATCCTCTCCTTGACAGCTTAGTGAGGGACACAAGCCATTCTAATTCAACAGCCCTCTCTCTCTCCCTCTCCCTGCTAATACAGCCTGTTGCTAAGAGGAAGAGAGAACAGGTCTGTATTCTGGAAAATTAGTTCAGAGAGAGGGAGACATGAACAGGTGGACAGAGATACACAAAAGAGTCCCAAATGGAACCCTATTCGCTATATAGTGCACTACTTTAGACCAGGGCCCTATATAGTCCATTACTTTTGACCAGAGTCCTATTCCCTATATAGTGCACTACTTTTGACCAGGACCCATGGCACCCTATTCCCTATATAGTGCACTACTTTTGACCAGGGCCCATGGCACCCTATTCTCTAGTAAGTAACTATTGGAATTGATGTGATTTAATGTGTCTTTGATGGTCAAAAAGACAGACTAATAAACAGAGAAGCAGACAGACTAATAAACAGAGAAGCAGACAGACTAATAAACAGAGAAGCAGACAGACTAATAAACAGAGAAGCAGACAGACTAATAAACAGAGAAGCAGACAGACTAATAAACAGAGAAGCAGACAGACTAATAAACAGAGAAGCAGACAATATGAGAGGGAGACAGAGGACTGACTCTCCACACACCAAACCTTCAGCCATAATGCTGTTTCTTTGCATTGCAAAAGGCTGAAAATCTCCCTATCAAATCACACACAACCACACACACAGTAGCCTTGTCTATTCGAACATGCCATTCCAACTATAGAATTCCCATTTAGGAACAAAAGCTGATTGAATGATCGAGGAAGGGTTGGGATTCCTGAAAAGGCTAGCAGGTAATGCCAGGACCAGCCACAGGGGGCACTGTGAACACGGTGCAGTAGCAGTGAGGGCTGAGAAACAATAGAACTGTGTTTCCCAACTCCAGTCTTCCAGGACCCCCTGATCCAACTCAATCAGGTGTGCTGGTCCAGGGCTACAACAATAATGTGTACTGTTGGGGGTACTGGAGGACTGGAGTTGGGCACCACTGGAGTAGAGGACTGGAGTTGGGAACCACTGGAGTAGAGCAGTAAAAGGTGACTAAGCCTGTAAAGTGGAATCTGAGGCTGCCTGTGGGCTCTGGTCTAAAGTAGTGCACTATATAGGGAATAGGGTGCCATTTGGGATGCAGTAAATAACCGGCAGGTGTAACAGGATAAACGTACTTGACAGTAGCCCACGGCTGGGTTGTGGTGTCCGTACGCTAGCAGCACGTTGTACAGGGTTTTCTGGAGACATGGGTTGGACGTCTTGCGGAACTGGATGTTGTCAGGAAAGGTTCTGTTCAGGTCTGCCAGGGAGGGAGGGATGGAGGCGGTTAGAATCACCACCAAAAATAACCTGCTGCCAACTCCACAAAGATCTCTAACCCTTTCAGCTATTTGTCAAAACAGAGTACATACAGAGAGAAATATCTCAGAGCTCAAGCTCCCATGTTCAGGTGTATATCAGCTAACCCGTGACGATCTATATCAGCTAACCCGTGACGATCTATATCAGCTAACCCGTGACGATCTATATCAGCTAACCCGTGACGATCTATATCAGCTAACCCGTGACGATCTATATCAGCTAGCCCGTGACGATCTATATCAGCTAACCCGTGACGATCTATATCAGCTAACCCGTGACGATCTATATCAGCTAACCCGTGACGATCTATATCAGCTAACCCGTGACAGTCTATATCAGCTAACCCATGATGATCTATATCAGCTAACCCGTGACGGTCTATATCAGCTAACCCGTGACGATCTATATTAGCTAACCTGTTCAGGTGTATATCAGCTAACCCATGATGATCTATATTAGCTAACCTGTTCAGGTGTATATCAGCTAACCCATGATGATCTATATTAGCTAACCTGTTCAGGTGTATATCAGCTAACCCATGATGATCTATATTAGCTAACATGTTCAGGTGTATATCAGCTAACCCATGATGATCTATATTAGCTAACCTGTTCAGGTGTATATCTGCTAACCCATGATGATCTATATTAGCTAACCTGTTCAGGTGTATATCAGCTAACCCATGATGATCTATATCAGCTAACCCATGATGATCTATATTAGCTAACCTGTTCAGGTGTATATCAGCTAACCCATGATGATCTATATTAGCTAACCTGTTCAGGTGTATATCTGCTAACCCGTGATGATCTATATTAGCTAACCTGTGCGTATGGAGTCTACCAGCTTGGGGTCATGCTGTTGCTTCGTAGTGTCCAGTAGAGAGTGATAGTAGCCTGGGTTCCTCTCCAGGTGCTCCTGGGCCCCGCTGGCTGACATCCAGATCAACCCTCGGTGCTCGTTGGGCACGCCCTTACGCACATACCGCTTCACTGTGGGAGTGCTTCATGAGTCAGTGATGCAACTTAAGTCTCTTTTTCGCTCTCACACACACCCCCAAGAAGCAGCATGAACAAAAACACTGATTTGACGTGAACACCTGCCAAACGTATAAGCTGGAAGTGGAAGCCAAAGTATTTTCCATTTGTTTACTCCAGTTGGGGGGAGGGGTGGTAGGGTTAAGGGAAAATAATCTAAACATTATTATTTTTTTAAATAACATATTTACAAAAAAAATAATAATAATAAAATACAGTACCAGTTAAACGTTTGGACACACCTACTCATTCAAGGGTTTCTCTTTATTTTGACTATTTTCTACATTGTAGAATAACAGTGAAGACATCATAACTATGAAATATCACATTTGGAATCGTGTAGTAACCAAAAAAAAGTCTCAAACAAATAAAAATATATTTTATACTTGAGATTCTTCAAAGTAGAAAAGTTGAATCATTGCCTTGAGGACAGCTTTGCACACTCTTGGCAGTCTCTCAACCAGCCTGGTTAGAGAAGAGAAGACAATGCTTCTACTAGTCAAGACTCAATCTCACAGGCACAAACATGACTCGGGTTGTGCTACCGCGGTAACCTCCCGCCCTTAAATGGGGCAGGTGAACATTTTTGTCTAATCTGTAATATTTTGGTTAAAAGTCTTGGAATACAAAAAATATAATGAAACAAAATACCACATTACTTCTTAGATGTATTGTTTTAGAAACATTACAATGTATACTCATCAGTTTTTTGGTGTTTTGTTGGTTTCATTTTAGCAGAAAACAATATATTTTTGCTGGTAAAAAATATCTACCTGCCACTAAAAAGTTTATTTTATGCTCTGACTCTGATGAAGTCCCACTCACTCTTGATGCTCTTCTCCAGCCGTCCCCGGCCCTGCAACAGCTTGGACCATCTGATGGACCTCCTGGTGAGCACGGCCAGGTACTCTGACATCAACTCCTCATACGACTCATAGTCAAAGTCCTCCAACCGCTCAAAGCCATACGGGTCCACACTGAAACAGAGTCACAGCCATACGGGTCCACACTGAAACAGAGTCACAGCCATACGGGTCCACACTGAAACAGAGTCACAGCCATACGGGTCCACACTGAAACAGAGTCACAGCCATACGGGTCCACACTGAAACAGAGTCACAGCCATACGGGTCCACACTGAAACAGAGTCACAGCCATACGGGTCCACACTGAAACAGAGTCACAGCCATACGGGTCCACACTGAAACAGAGTCACAGCCATACGGGTCCACACTGAAACAGAGTCACAGCCATACGGGTCCACACTGAAACAGAGTCACAGCCATACGGGTCCACACTGAAACAGAGTCACAGCCATACGGGTCCACACTGAAACAGAGTCACAGCCATAAGGACTCTAGCTAGCAGGAGTGAGAAACTAAGTCAATCTAAAGGGAATAGTGAGTGACGAGCGTAGTGAGACTGGTTTTTCCAGAGGACTAGATTTAATAAGAGCAATGATATCATGTGTATTAGTGACCTAATGGGATTTTCCCACTGTAGCTGGGTGAATACTGAAAGGTGGTTGCATAAGACCACACTATGGAAAGGAGGAGCAAGAGGAAAGGAAGAAGGAGGAGAGAAAGAATGAGGAAAGGAAAGGAAGAATGAGGAAAGGAGGAGAGGAAAGGAAGAATGAGGAAAGGAGGAGAGGAAAGGAAGAAGGCGAGGAGAGGAAGAATGAGCCCTGAGAGGCCACCAAGGTTATTATTGTAAACTAAAATCATGAAAAAAAGTTTGAAACTAAGAAACGATTATATTTTACTCCAAAACTAAATAAAAATATATGTTTAAATCATGATGCATGTTTTAACTAATAGAAATAAAAACGAATATAAAAACACTAAACTATAATACATTGTGGCCCCCAAGGTTGTACCCGATCATGTAGAAAAATATACAACCGGAAGAAAAAAAACGTCAGTGAACTTCAGTGCAAAGCTGTGTTTAAGTAAGTAGCCTAGGCCTACTGTTTTGGTTGGGAACTTTCCTAGCCAGCAATGTTCATCGACTGCACGGTGTTTCAATGTTCACAACAGCGGAGGACTCCTGTGCGTAGCACAACACTTGTGACTAGCTACTAAAACGTGTAGTCTCCATGGTGGGGGACCGGGTGTCGGGTGGAGGTTGTGAGGCAGCTTGGAATAGTGCACATGCCATTACGAAGGACTGAGCCCAACAGTCCTCGCATTCTCAACACATCAACTAGCTAGCTAACTACTGTATGAGGTAACTTTGCAAAACACAAGTACAACCAAGCAACACCTGCCATGGTTTGTCGATAGTCAGCTTGACTAACTAGCGTTGGCCATTTTCTTTACATAACTCTCCCTAAAATGGTTTAACTTTTGTGTAACGCTAAGAACATTCAATTGTCAGATGTATGGTGGTAGGGACGGGCAAAACTATGCGAAGCTTCTTGGACAGCTAATTTGTTAAGTTGCTGGCTATAAAGAGTGGCTACCTGTGAACTCTCTCTCTGGCGCTGCTGCCGCTGGGAGGACAGATGATAGTTGAGTTCAGGCTTCGAAGTTGTGGCGAGCGAACCCTGTTCTCTTTCATGGTTTTCTTTTCCACGAGTGAAGACAGATATATTCCAGATATGCCGTGGAAATATGGCCTTTAGTTAATTTCAGTAGGCTATTCTGTAGTCCAAAAGTTGAAACGATATCGCTGCTCTCTCCATGAAGCGAGTCCCACAACTGCAAATCCCAGGCGTGGACTCGGATGGCGACCAGGGACAGGAGGAGTCACTCGATGTCCCAGACAGTCAAACAGGGATTTGTATTGACCCACCCGAGGCACAAGCTAATTTACCTGGAAGAGGAGAGTAAAGTGTCTCGATCTTTCATCCTAACTGGAAGAGAGAAACCCGTTTATGCACCTGGGTTTTTAATTTTGGTGGCTGAAACTGGAGAACAACCGCAACAACAATGTTAAACGCGATCGGCTGACTCCACAGCGTGTCGAAACATGGTCCATCATTAATAGATATGTTGAAATGTCTATGAATCCGCCGGGTGGTTTGTTTCCATGTTCTCCAAGGTAGACCGCCTGACTGCGTGAGCTCCGCTTAGCCTCGGGGCACCTGTCAATCAAGCATGAGCGGGAAATAGAACCGCCCTCTCATAAATATTCTAGGTACGCAACTCCAAAACGATCTGCGATGAAATAATTAACCTATTCAATTATATATAATCACATCTCATTTTCTTAAATTAATCTTCGTTATATAGTTGGTTTACAAAATGTCCACAATGCCACGTCATGATAACGGAATGGGGAAACCCTTCTGATGCTCACCTTAAGCCACTCCCCCTGACAGGTGATTTTTACAGTGGATGACGTCATGCATCTCACACGCCATGACAAAATCCTTGTAAAAAAATCAATGTTAAATTTCTAAAATGTATATTTGAAGTAGCTACATCTTCAAATTAATATTAATCTAAGGACTTTAAGGACATATTCTTATACCCAGTTTTTTTCCAGAAACGAATGTCTCTCTGTGTGTGTATGCATGTGTGTTTGAGCATAACCCATCAATAAAAGTGCACATCGTCCATTTCTTAGCATAAAATAGTGTGTTTAGGGCTGTTTTTCCAACCGTCAGTGAAAGGCGACAGGTGTGAATAGTATGAGATAAGTGGCTTATTTCCCCAGGTTATAGTCCATGTCTGTAGCCAAAACACTGGCAGTGAGGGCACATTTACCGTGTGGTGGTAGTAGAACATCTAGATGGCACACAAACAACCTGTGTGTGGGGTGTGGGTGTATCTGGGACCTTGGAACATTCCAGAAAAAAATTAACCCTCTGGTGTCAACATTTGAACAAAGATTCTCTTGTAAACTTCATTGATACATGTAGTGGCCAAATATGTACCTCATTTCTGAGATTATTCTAATGACATTAAATGAAATGTATGGTGCCTTGGTTCTGGTTTACTTGTGATAACGACAAGTCACGAGCCTTAGGGAGAGTACAGATACGCCAAGGTCAGTAGAGCTAACTCAAACAGGCTAATGAATGAAAGGTTGATTAGAAGGGAACAGTTAAACTGTTTCAGATTGATCACAACGTCAACAATACAATAACTACAAGATAAAGGGTTGAGTTTCTTTAATCTGATAAAGAGCAGAGGTTCATTTGACTCGGTTGTCATAGTTACAGTTTAAGTCCTGATATTATTGCTTCACATTGTTTTCCAGGAAAATCCCATTCTAAAGATTAGGCTTAGTTTAGTCAATGTTTAACACCGCTGTTCTGTCTTTCCACTGTTACAGTACGGACCACACACACACACACACACACACACACACACACACACACACACTACTCTACACACTGCTCTACACGTAGAGCGTAGGCTGCTTCCTGCAACACCACGGCTTTCAGAGGACAGCAACACATGGGATAGCTAGCATGACCTTGAAGGTGTATTGTGTTTCACTGTGAGGAGAGAGAAAGTTCAGAAGGCTTTTATCTTTCTTTCACAGACAGACGCATCACTGAAGTTAGAGTGAGTGAACGAGTGACTTAGAAATGAAAGGTATCGGTGAATCGGATGATTTTGGGTTTATAAATCAGTTTCGCTGAAGGGTCGCCGTAGTTTAATGTCCTGTACTTTGGTCTCTCCTGCTTTTCTGTCTGTAGTCTTTCTGGCTCTGCAACACTTGAACCACGCATAGTGATGACATCATCTTTGTGTGAAATCACAGCGCTACCCTGCCCCTCCCCCTTCTGACATGTCACCTCCCCCTCCCCACTTTGCAGTGCCATGGGGACATTTACTTCCTGTTTGGCTTCATGTGGGCGGGGCTCCTGGTTGGACGTTGTGGGTGCTGATGGCAGGAAGCAAAGGTCAAGATCAGGGGTTGTGGGGACAGAGGTCATGACATCAGTGGTCGTAGATTCAGAAGGTGGGGGTGAGAGGCTGGTGTTAAGGGCCTGGCCCAGTTCCGATGGTTCTGATTCTGAGCCGTAGGCCCTCCTAGGGATGGGGTGTCTGGGCTGGCCTCTCTGGGTGGACCGGGGTTGGGGTGGATCCATGTACTGTTTTCTCCAGGGGTAGGAGAGATGTGAGCCTTCCAGGGTCCTGGTTTTGGACCCTAACCCTGAGTATTTCTGTGCTGGTGGATCCACAGAGGAAGCTAGGGCCCACACAGGAGGACAAGGGAGCAGCGTTGCCAGGTACCCAGACTGCAAGGCCTCTAGCTCAGGTATCCCTACCTGGGGTGCTTGGGGAGACCACTGCACCACTGCAGCAGAGCAGAGCAGCTCTACCTGCTCATAGCTGAGCTCCTGACCTAAGATCTGTACCTTTAATTCCTGATCTGAAACCTGTACCTTGACCTCCTGATCTGAAACCTGTACCTTGACCTCCTGACCTGTAACCTGTACCTTGACCTCCTGACCTGAAACTTCAATGTCACTGTCTTGATCAGGATCCTGATTCTCCTGATGTGAAGCCTGTACCACCACTTCCTGACCCACTGAAGCTTTAACTTCAATGTTTTCACTCTGAACCTTTAGCTCCTTGTCAAACTCTGAACCATGGCCTTCTAGTCTTTGACCTGAGCTAACAATCTGTTCTTGTTTCGTACCTTGAATCTCTACCTGTTGGTTCATCCCCAGAGTCTCTACCTGTTGGTTCGTACCCAGAGTCTCTACCTGTTGTTTCGTACCCAGAGTCTCTACCTGTTGTTTCGTACCCAGAGTCTCTACCTGTTGGTTCATACCCAGAGTCTCTACCTGTTGGTTCATCCCCAGAGTCTCTACCTGTTGGTTCGTACCCAGAGTCTCTACCTGTTGTTTCGTACCCAGAGTCTCTACCTGTTGGTTCATACCCAGAGTCTCTACCTGTTGGTTCGTACCCAGAGTCTCTACCTGTTGTTTCGTACCCAGAGTCTCTACCTGTTGGTTCGTACCCAGAGTCTCTACCTGTTGGTTCATTCCCAGAGTCTCTACCTGTTGGTTCATACCCAGAGTCTCTACCTGTTGGTTCATCCCCAGAGTCTCTACCTGTTGTTTCGTACCCAGAGTCTCTACCTGTTGGTTCATACCCAGAGTCTCTACCTGTTGGTTCATCCCCAGAGTCTCTACCTGTTGGTTCATACCCAGAGTCTCTACCTGTTGTTTCGTACCCAGAGTCTCTACCTGTTGGTTCATACCCAGAGTCTCTACCTGTTGTTTCGTACCCAGAGTCTCTACCTGTTGGTTCATACCCAGAGTCTCTACCTGTTGGTTCGTACCCAGAGTCTCTACCTGTTGGTTCATACCCAGAGTCTCTACCTGTTGGTTCATACCCAGAGTCTCTACCTGTTGGTTCATCCCCAGAGTCTCTACCTGTTGTTTCGTACCCAGAGTCTCTACCTGTTGGTTCATCCCCAGAGTCTCTACCTGTTGTTTCGTACCCAGAGTCTCTACCTGTTGGTTCATCCCCAGAGTCTCTACCTGTTGTTTCGTACCCAGAGTCTCTACCTGTTGTTTCGTACCCAGAGTCTCTACCTGTTGGTTCATCCCCAGAGTCTCTACCTGTTGGTTCATTCCCAGAGTCTCTACCTGTTGGTTCATACCGAGAGTCTCTACCTGTTGGTTCATACCCAGAGTCTCTACCTGTTGGTTCATCCCCAGAGTCTCTACCTGTTGGTTCATACCCAGAGTCTCTACCTGTTGGTTCATACCCAGAGTCTCTACCTGTTGGTTCGTACCCAGAGTCTCTACCTGTTGGTTCATCCCCAGAGTCTCTACCTGTTGGTTCATCCCCAGAGTCTCTACCTGTTGGTTCATACCCAGAGTCTCTACCTGTTGGTTCATACCCAGAGTCTCTACCTGTTGGTTCATCCCCAGAGTCTCTACCTGTTGGTTCATCCCCAGAGTCTCTACCTGTTGGTTCGTACCCAGAGTCTCTACCTGTTGGTTCATCCCCAGAGTCTCTACCTGTTGGTTCATCCCCAGAGTCTCTACCTGTTGGTTCATCCCCAGAGTCTCTACCTGTTGGTTCATCCCCAGAGTCTCTACCTGTTGGTTCATACCCAGAGTCTCTACCTGTTGGTTCATACCCAGAGTCTCTACCTGTTGGTTCATCCCCAGAGTCTCTACCTGTTGGTTCGTACCCAGAGTCTCTACCTGTTGGTTCGTACCCAGAGTCTCTACCTGTTGGTTCATCCCCAGAGTCTCTACCTGTTGGTTCATCCCCAGAGTCTCTACCTGTTGCTTCATACCCAGAGTCTCTACCTGTTGGTTCATACCCAGAGTCTCTACCTGTTGTTTCGTACCCAGAGTCTCTACCTGTTGGTTCATCCCCAGAGTCTCTACCTGTTGGTTCATCCCCAGAGTCTCTACCTGTTGGTTCATACCCAGAGTCTTTACTTGTTGATTAGCGCCCCAAACTTCTACCTCCTTAATTGAATCCTGAATCTGTCCTTCAGCTTCTTGATCTGAACCCGGACCCCTTATCTGCTTATTGACTACAGGCTGACCTTTCACCTTCTGATTCCAGTTCCTCCCTTTTCTGTTTTGAGGTGAATCCTTCAGACCAGCTACTGTCTTCTCTGATACTCTATCTCCTTCCTGCATTCCAGAGGGGTTCTCTTTCCTTTGCTGTCCCCAGCCTTTACTCTTAACCTGCTGCTTCACTGAACTCTGACCTTTGATGGGTTGACCTGGTTGACCTAAGCACTGTTGTCCCTCTTCTTCCTGACGACTCACTAATTCTTTGACAAGACCTTTGACTTTGACTTTACCAGGTGAGCTGGTACCAGGAGAAGAGCTTTTCTTCAGGCAACTCACGTCACTTCCTCGTTGCACCATCGCCATGGTTTCAAACTTGTCCATTATGGCAGACAGTAGCTGCCCCTTGCCGATCGGTCGGGGTCTTTTCGACGCTCCTCCCCCCTGTGTGGCCCCTCCCCTCTCTTTCTGCGTTGCTGCGGCAAACCTGGCCAGCACATCCTTAACAGTGTTCCCCTTTCTCACTCCACGTCCTGTTTTGGGAATGCAGCCTTTAACCTGTCCACTAGGGGTCTCTCTGCCATAGCTCTGGCTCCCACAGCCTCCCCCTCCACCTCCTCTGGAGGACAGTGCCAGGGTCCCCACCTCCCGGCGGTGAGTGAGCGGAGGGTTGGGGGTGTTCCTCAGGAACTTGACCTGGAGAAGCTGGAAGGAGGAGAGGCGCCTTGAGACGTCACTCCCTGCTGGTCGACCTCCACACCTGCTCAACTGGGGCACCTCCAACCCCACACTGACCTCCAGCCCTAACCTCTCAGGGGGCCTCATGGTGGGGCTCCGGCTGGGCAGGTCCTGGGTCAAGTAGTGGAGCAGGCTCTCCAGAACCCCTCTGAGCTCCGGGCGGGTCGTCCGGTCCCAAACCAGCCTCCTCAGGGCGCTGGTGTCCACAATGAGGCCTGATGGCCCTGCATTCGCTGCTCTCTCTGCTCTGTAGGGAAACAGAAGGGCCTAGCTTTGTTCTCAGGACAGAACAGGGACCATAGAAATAGAATCTAGATTATATTTCTCTGCCGGAAACATTCTGTGAGAGTGCTGACTAACCTCGACCATCTCTGTACTACTATAACCTCGACCATCTCTGTACTACTATAACCTCTACCATCTCTGTACTACTATAACCTCTACCATCTCTGTACTACTATAACCTCTACCATCTCTGTACTACTATAACCTCTACCATCTCTGTACTACTATAACCTCTACCATCTCTGTACTACTATAACCTCTACCATCTCTGTACTACTATAACCTCGACCATCTCTGTACTACTATAACCTCTACCATCTCTGTACTACTATAACCTCTACCATCTCTATACTACTATAACCTCGACCATCTCTGTACTACTATAACCTCTACCATCTCTGTACTACTATAACCTCGACCATCTCTGTACTACTATAACCTCTACCATCTCTGTACTACTATAACCTCTACCATGGACAATGAATTATTTATACATAACAGAATATTAATTCCTTGTTCGGTACATTAGCTACAGCAGTAGATTTCGGGATTATTTACATTTCCAGTGAGTGTTCTAGCAGTGTAGAATTGTTTAGTTGATCTGTAAAAGGGACTGTTTAGTTGATCTATAACAGGGACTGTTTAGTTGATCTATAACAGGGACTGTTTAGTTGATCTATACCAGGGACTGTTTAGTTGATCTATAACAGGGACTGTTTAGTTGATCAGTAACAGGGACTGTTTAGTTGATCAGTAACAGGGACTGTTTAGTTGATCAGTAACAGGGACTGTTTAGTTGATCTGTAACAGGGACTGTTTAGTTGATCTGTAACAGGGACTGTTTAGTTGATCTGTAACAGGGACTGTTTAGTTGATCTGTAACAGGGACTGTTTAGTTGATCTGTAACAGGGACTGTTTAGTTGATCTGTAACAGGGACTGTTTAGTTGATCTGTAACAGGGACTGTTTAGTTGATCTGTAACAGGGACTGTTTAGTTGATCTGTAACAGGGACTGTTTAGTTGATCAGTAACAGGGACTGTTTAGTTGATCTGTAACAGGGACTGTTTAGTTGATCTGTAACAGGGACTGTTTAGTTGATCTGTAACAGGGACTGTTTAGTTGATCTGTAACAGGGACTGTTTAGTTGATCAGTAACAGGGACTGTTTAGTTGATCTGTAACAGGGACTGTTTAGTTGATCTATAACAGGGACTGTTTAGTTGATCAGTAACAGGGACTGTTTAGTTGATCTGTAACAGGGACTGTTTAGTTGATCAGTAACAGGGACTGTTTAGTTGATCAGTAACAGGGACTGTTTAGTTGATCTGTAACAGGGACTGTTTAGTTGATCTGTAACAGGGACTGTTTAGTTGATCAGTAACAGGGACTGTTTAGTTGATCTGTAACAGGGACTGTTTAGTTGATCTGTAACAGGGACTGTTTAGTTGATCTGTAACAGGGACTGTTTTGTTGATCAGTAACAGGGACTGTTTAGTTGATCTGTTGCAGGGACTGTTTAGTTGATCTGTTGCAGGGACTGTTTAGTTGATCTGTTGCAGGGACTGTTTAATTGATCAGTAACAGGGACTGTTTAGTTGATCTGTTGCAGGGACTGTTTAATTGATCTGTAACAGGGAGGTGGGGGTAAGTAGAGAAGATAGAGAAACAGACTATTGGTTGTTTCTAGGGTCCTGGTACAGTGAGGTGGCCATGTCCCAATTATCTATCCTTCCTCCCAGAGTGTGCACTTGTTCACTTCCCTTCACTGATTTGAAAGGAAATGACTGGTATAAGAAATGTGGTGGACAGAATATGGTGGTGGAGTGCACACTTCAGCAGAAAGGAGATATTATTGGGACACGTCAATGGTGTTAGTATTGACCTCTGACCTCTACAACATTATAAAGACAGTAGCAAAGAGAGACGCAGACCTCAGAGGTAATATATAGATATCCACTTTAATCTGATAATAACACGATTATTATCATGGCAGGCACCATGTCACTCGTGGTGAATCCACAGCAGACAATAATAAACCAAAACATGAGATGAGTACAAATAACAGACTAAGAGTGGATCCCAAATAACACCCTAGTGCACTACCTTTGACCTGGGCACATAGGATTCGGGTAAAAAGTAGTGCACTATATAGGGAACATATACTATATGGGTGAGGGGCAGACTATTAACAAGCCTGTTGTTTAAAATCACATTTACACAGGACCGTCTTCTTTGTCTACAATCACATGTTTTAAACCCAGGACTGGTGTATGTACAGTATGTAGGGATGTTAGTTCATCCATGTTCATCTATAGATGAGAACACACTCTGGAACCTATGGAATAGTTACATTACATATCCAGTTTAGGAGTTCCAATTCTGATTCAGTTCCACATGAATGACTTTAGTTTGTTTTTTTTAAACAAAACACTTCTGGAACTGGAAAGGGAACAGAACTATTCCAGAGACCCCAGCAGGAGCAGTTGAGAGAGAGATAGAGAGGAGGGTACAGGCCGGGCTAGGGGGGCTGCAGTGCTGTGGGATAGGTAGGTGGGCAGAGGAGGCTGGTAGGAGGAGATATAGAAGGACAAGCTCATTGTAATGGCTGGAATGGAATAAATGGAACAGTAGCATATGTATTCCCCTTCAGCCATTACAATGAGCCGTCTTCCTATAGCTCCTCCCAGCAGCCTCCACTGGTAGGTAGTTGAGCAGCCAGTAGCCAGCCACGGTGGAGTCATTCATGTGTAGTTCCTATGTCAGTAGGTAGGTGAGCAGCCAGTAGCCAGCCACCGTGGAGTCATTCATGTGTAGTTCCTATGTCAGTAGGTAGTTGAGCAGCCAGTAGCCAGCCACGGTGGAGTCATTCATGTGTAGTTCCTATGTCAGTAGGTAGGTGAGCAGCCAGTAGCCAGCCACGGTGGTCATTCATGTGTAGTTCCTATGTCGGCCAGAAGAGGGCGGTGTGGGCAGGGTGGTGGTGTTACTTTTCTGTGCTCCTCTCTGCGGAGGCTGCCTTGTACAGCTCGGCTCCGAGCTCCTCCAGCCGCGTGCGTCGGTCCACATACTGGTGCAGCCCTTCAGGGACCTGGGACAGGCCGAACAGGAGACCGTACAGACAGCCTGCTATCAGCCCTGTGGCACTGCTCTCCCCTGGGGGACACAATGACACACACACACAAATAAATATACAAACACAACAAGAACACACACACTCTTACCTACACAACTCTTATATAGACTACTTACACGGACAACAAACAAATGCACACACACACACAGCCCACCTCCGTGGAACATGGCGCGGCGGCAGAGCTGGGTCCAGTCGGAGCCTGAGGCCAGGAGAGCATCGTAGGCTATCATGGGAGCATCATGACCCCTCCGTCCAGCCCGGCCCTCTGAGCTCCAGCGCTTATACACCTGTAGAGAGGAGAACACACCTGAGTTAAATACTTCTACACCTGGAGAGAGGAGAACACACCTGAGTTAAATACTTCTACACCTGGAGAGGAGAACACACCTGAGTTAAATACTTCTACACCTGTAGAGAGGAGAACACACCTGAGTTAAATACTTCTACACCTGGAGAGAGGAGAACACACCTGAGTTAAATACTTCTACACCTGGAGAGAGGAGAACACACCTGAGTTAAATACTTCTACACCTGGAGAGAGGAGAACACACCTGAGTTAAATACTTCTACACCTGGAGAGAGGAGAACACACCTGAGTTAAATACTTCTACACCTGGAGAGAGGAGAACACACCTGAGTTAAATACTTCTACACCTGGAGAGAGGAGAACACACCTGAGTTAAATACTTCTACACCTGGAGAGAGGAGAACACACCTGAGTTAAATACTTCTACACCTGGAGAGAGGAGAACACACCTGAGTTAAATACTTCTACACCTGGAGAGAGGAGAACACACCTGAGTTAAATACTTCTACACCTGGAGAGAGGAGAACACACCTGAGTTAAATACTTCTACACCTGGAGAGAGGAGAACACACCTGAGTTAAATACTTCTACACCTGGAGAGAGGAGAACACACCTGAGTTAAATACTTCTACACCTGGAGAGAGGAGAACACACCTGAGTTAAATACTTCTACACCTGGAGAGAGGAGAACACACCTGAGTTAAATACTTCTACACCTGGAGAGGAGAACACACCTGAGTTAAATACTTCTACACCTGTAGAGAGGAGAACACACCTGAGTTAAATACTTCTACACCTGGAGAGAGGAGAACACACCTGAGTTAAATACTTCTACACCTGTAGAGAGGAGAACACACCTGAGTTAAATACTTCTACACCTGGAGAGAGGAGAACACACCTGAGTTAAATACTTCTACACCTGTAGAGAGGAGAACACACCTGAGTTATATACTTCTACACCTGGAGAGAGGAGAACACACCTGAGTTAAATACTTCTACACCTGGAGAGAGGAGAACACACCTGAGTTAAATACTTCTACACCTGGAGAGAGAACATAGCTTGGTCAAATACATCTGTCAAATTGCCCTCGCCGGAAGCCTGTGTGTCAGACATAAGGAAGTGGATGGCTGCAAATGCTCTACTTTTAAACCCGGACAAAACAGAGATGCTTGTTCTAGGTCCCAAGAAACAAAGAGATCTTCTGTTAAATCTGACAATTAATCTTGATGGTTGTACAGTCGTCTCAAGTAAAACTGTGAAGAACCTCGGCGTTACTCTGGACCCTGATCTATCTTTTGACGAACATATCAAGCCTGTTTCAAGGACAGCTTTTTTCCATCTACGTAACATTGCAAAAATCACAAACCTTCTGTCCAAAAATGACGCAGAAAAATGAATCCATGCTTTTGTCACTTCTAGGTTAGACTACTGCAATGCTCTACTTTCCGGCTACCCGGATAAAGCACTGAATAAACTTCAGTTAGTGCTTAACACGGCTGCTAGAATCTTGACTAGAACCAAAAAATGTGATCATATTACTCCATATTACACTGGCTTCCTGTTAAGGCAAGGGCTGATTTCAAGGTTTTACTGCTAACCTACAAAGCATTACATGGGCTTGCTCCTACCTATCTTTCCGATTTGGTCCTGCCGTACATACCTACATGTACGCTACGGTCACAAGATGCAGGCCTCCATATTGTCCCTAGAATTTCTAAGCAAACAGCTGGAGGCAGGGCTTTCTCCTATAGAGCTCCATTTTTATGGAATGGTCTGCCTACCCATGTGAGAGATGCAGACTCGGTCTCAACCTTTAAGTCTTTATTGAAGACTCATCTCTTCAGTGATTGAGTGTAGTCTGGCCCAGGAGTGTGAAGGTGAACGGAAAGGCACTGGAGCAACGAACCGCCCTTGCTGTCTCTGCCTGGCCGGTTCCCCTCTCTCCACTGGGATTCTCTGCCTCTAACCCTATTACGGGGGCTGAGTCACTGGCTTACTGGTGCTCTTCCATGCCGTCCCTAGGAGGGGTGCGTCACTTGAGTGGGTTGAGTCACTGACGTGATCTTCATGTCTGGGTTGGCGCCCCCCCTTGGGTTGTGCCGTGGCGGAGATCTTTGTGGGCTATACTCTGCCTTGTCTCAGGATGGTAAGTTGGTGGTTTAAGGTATCCATCTAGTGGTGTACACTTTGCTTTGGCAAAGTGGGTGGGGTTATATCCTGCCTGTTTGGCCCTGTCCGGGGGTATCGTCGGATGGGGCCAAAGTGTCTCCTGACCCCTCCTGTCTCAGCCTCCAGTATTTATGCTGCAGTAGTTTGTGTCGGGGGGCTAGGGGCAGTCTATATCTGGAGTATTTCTCCTGTCTTATCCGGTGTCCTGTGTGAATTTAAGTATGCTCTCTCTAATTCTTTCTTTCTCTCTCTCTCTCGGAGGACCTGAGCCCTAGGACCATGCCTCAAGACTACCTGGCCTGATGAGTCCTTGCTGTCCCCAGTCCACCTGGTCGTGCTGCTGCTCCAGTTTCAACTGTTCTGCCTGCGGCTATGGAACCCTGACCTGTTCACCGAAGGTGCTACCTGTCCCAGACCTGCGGTTTTCAACTCTCTAGAGACAGCAGGAGCGGTAGAGATACTCTCAATGATCGGCTATGAAAAGCCAACTGGCATTTACTCCTGAGGTGCTGACCTGTTGCACCCTCGACAACCACTGTGATTATTATTATTTGACCCTGTTGGTCATCTATGAACATTTGAACATCTTGGCCATGTTCTGTTATAATCTCCACCCGGCACAGTCAGAAGAGGACTGGCTACCCCTCATAGCCTGGTTCCTCTCTAGGTTTCTTCCTAGGTTCTGGCCTTTCTAGGGAGTTTTTCCTATCCACCGTGCTTCTACACCAGCATTGCTTGCTGTTTGGAGTTTTAGGCTGGGTTTCTGTACAGCACGTTGAGATATCAGCTGATGTAACAAGGGCTTTATAAATACATTTGATTTGAAATATCTTTAAATATCCAGTTTGCCAGGTAGAGTGGAACCAATAGATGACCTTGTCTGTCTCCTCAGCGTTGTAGGTGTCAGGAAACAGTGGCTTGTTCTGCCCCTCCTCCTCCACGCCTCTCTCCTCCAGGTAGAACTGCCACTTAGCCTCGAAGTAGAACCACTTCTCCTGGTACTCTGCAGTGGACACAACATACAGTACCATTTAATTACACACACACACACACACACACACACACACACACACACACACACACACACACACACACACACACACACACACACACACACACACACACACACACACACCACACACACACACACACACACACACACACACACACACACACACACACCTGCCATGTGGCGTATGGTCTTCTTACAGTACTCCTCAGCCTTGGGGATGACCTTCATGAGGTCGCGACCCCAGGTCACCAGTGGTTTGCCCTGCACCGCGTACGACGCAAACAGAGCCGTGGTCAGAGAGCCCAGGAAACCTGTTGGAATCAGCCAGGTCAGTATTATGTCATTATAGATTGTGAAACCAGGTAAATCCAGTGAGCCCACTCCCAGATCTGATGCTGTTGTCTTCCCTATAGGAGTTGGTAAGACACTAACTTCGTCCCCAGGCTAATCACTAGAGCAAGACAGCACAAACAGATGTGGGACCAGGCTAGTTATATAACAGGCTATACTATAATGTCTAGCCTATGGTACATGTAGGGTGGTTGGGTCATGGTGTATGGTACATGTAGGGTGGTTGGGTCATGGTGTATGGTACCTGTAGGGTGGTTGTGGGTCATGGTGTATGGTACCTGTAGGGTGGTTGTGGGTCATGGTGTATGGTACCTGTAGGGTGGTTGTGGGTCATGGTGTATGGTACCTGTAGGGTGGTTGTGGGTCATGGTGTATGGTACCTGTAGGGTGGTTGTGGGTCATGGTGTATGGTACCTGTAGGGTGGTTGTGGGTCATGGTGTATGGTACCTGTAGGGTGGTTGTGGGTCATGGTGTATGGTACCTGTAAGGTGGTTGTGGGTCATGGTGTATGGTACCTGTAGGGTGGTTGTGAGTCATGGTGTATGTAGGGTGGTTGTGGGTCATGGTGTATGTAGGGTGGTTGTGGGTCATGGTGTATGTAGGGTGGTTGTGGGTCATGGTGTATGTAGGGTGGTTGTGGGTCATGGTGTATGGTACCTGTAGGGTGGTTGTGGGTCATGGTGTATGGTACCTGTAGGGTGGTTGTGGGTCATGGTGTATGTAGGGTGGTTGTGGGTCATGGTGTATGTAGGGTGGTTGTGGGTCATGGTGTATGTAGGGTGGTTGTGGGTCATGGTGTATGTAGGGTGGTTGTGGGTCATGGTGTATGTAGGGTGGTTGTGGGTCATGGTGTATGTAAGGTGGTTGTGGGTCATGGTGTATGTAGGGTGGTTGTGGGTCATGGTGTATGTAGGGTGGTTGTGGGTCATGGTGTATGTAGGGTGGTTGTGGGTCATGGTGTATGTAGGGTGGTTGTGGGTCATGGTGTATGTAGGGTGGTTGTGGGTCATGGTACCTGTAGGGTGGTTGTGGGTCATGGTGTATGGTACCTGTAGGGTGGTTGTGGGTCATGGTGTATGGTACCTGTAGGGTGGTTGTGGGTCATGGTGTATGGTACCTGTAGGGTGGTTGTGGGTCATGGTGTATGGTACCTGTAAGGTGGTTGTGGGTCATGGTGTATGTAGGGTGGTTGTGGGTCATGGTGTATGTAGGGTGGTTGTGGGTCATGGTGTATGTAGGGTGGTTGTGGGTCATGGTGTATGTAGGGTGGTTGTGGGTCATGGTGTATGGTACCTGTAGGGTGGTTGTGGGTCATGGTGTATGGTACCTGTAGGGTGGTTGTGGGTCATGGTGTATGTAGGGTGGTTGTGGGTCATGGTGTATGTAGGGTGGTTGTGGGTCATGGTGTATGTAGGGTGGTTGTGGGTCATGGTGTATGTAGGGTGGTTGTGGGTCATGGTGTATGTAGGGTGGTTGTGGGTCATGGTGTATGTAGGGTGGTTGTGGGTCATGGTGTATGTAGGGTGGTTGTGGGTCATGGTGTATGTAAGGTGGTTGTGGGTCATGGTGTATGTAGGGTGGTTGTGGGTCATGGTGTATGTAGGGTGGTTGTGGGTCATGGTGTATGTAGGGTGGTTGTGGGTCATGGTGTATGTAGGGTGGTTGTGGGTCATGGTACCTGTAGGGTGGTTGTGGGTCATGGTACCTGTAGGGTGGTTGTGGGTCATGGTGTATGGTACCTGTAGGGTGGTTGTGGGTCATGGTGTATGGTACCTGTAGGGTGGTTGTGGGTCATGGTACCTGTAGGGTGGTTGTGGGTCATGGTGTATGGTACCTGTAGGGTGGTTGGGTCATGGTGTATGGTACCTGTAGGGTGGTTGTGGGTCATGGTGTATGGTACCTGTAGGGTGGTTGTGGGTCATGGTGTATGGTACCTGTAAGGTGGTTGTGGGTCATGGTGTATGGTACCTGTAGGGTGGTTGTGAGTCATGGTGTATGTAGGGTGGTTGTGGGTCATGGTGTATGTAGGGTGGTTGTGGGTCATGGTGTATGTAGGGGGGTTGTGGGTCATGGTGTATGTAGGGTGGTTGTGGGTCATGGTGTATGGTACCTGTAAGGTGGTTGTGGGTCATGGTGTATGGTACCTGTAGGGTGGTTGTGAGTCATGGTGTATGTAGGGTGGTTGTGGGTCATGGTGTATGTAGGGTGGTTGTGGGTCATGGTGTATGTAGGGTGGTTGTGGGTCATGGTGTATGTAGGGTGGTTGTGGGTCATGGTGTATGTAGGGTGGTTGTGGGTCATGGTGTATGTAGGGTGGTTGTGGGTCATGGTGTATGTAGGGTGGTTGTGGGTCATGGTGTATGTAGGGTGGTTGTGGGTCATGGTGTATGTAGGGTGGTTGTGGGTCATGGTGTATGTAGGGTGGTTGTGGGTCATGGTGTATGTAGGGTGGTTGTGGGTCATGGTGTATGTAGGGTGGTTGTGGGTCATGGTGTATGTAGGGTGGTTGTGGGTCATGGTGTATGTAGGGTGGTTGTGGGTCATGGTGTATGTAGGGTGGTTGTGGGTCATGGTGTATGTAGGGTGGTTGTGGGTCATGGTGTATGTAGGGTGGTTGTGGGTCATGGTGTATGTAGGGTGGTTGTGGGTCATGGTGTATGTAGGGTGGTTGTGGGTCATGGTGTATGTAGGGTGGTTGTGGGTCATGGTACCTGTAGGGTGGTTGTGGGTCATGGTACCTGTAGGGTGGTTGTGGGTCATGGTACCTGTAGGGTGGTTGTGGGTCATGGTGTATGGTACCTGTAGGGTGGTTGTGGGTCATGGTGTATGGTACCTGTAGGGTGGTTGTGGGTCATGGTGTATGGTACCTGTAGGGTGGTTGTGGGTCATGGTGTATGGTACCTGTAGGGTGGTTGTGGGTCATGGTGTATGGTACCTGTAGGGTGGTTGTGGGTCATGGTGTATGGTACCTGTAGGGTGGTTGTGGGTCATGGTGTATGGTACCTGTAGGGTGGTTGGGTTATGGTGTATGGTACCTGTAGGGTGGTTGTGGGTCATGGTGTATGGTACCTGTAGGGTGGTGGGTCATGGGTGGTACCTGTAGGGTGGTTGTGGGTCAGGGGTGGTACCTGTAGGGTGGTTGTGGGTCATGGTGGTTGGCACCTGTAGGGTGGTTGGGTCATGGTGTATGGTACCTGTAGGGTGGTTGTGGGTCATGGTGTATGGTACCTGTAGGGTGGTTGGGTCATGGTGTATGGTACCTGTAGGGTGGTTGTGGGTCATGGTGTATGGTACCTGTAGGGTGGTTGTGGGTCATGGTGTATGGTACCTGTAGGGTGGTTGGGTCATGGTGTATGTACCTGTAGGGTGGTTGTGGGTCATGGTGTATGGTACATGTAGGGTGGTTGGGTCATGGTGTATGGTACCTGTAGGGTGGTTGGGTCATGGTGTATGGTACATGTAGGGTGGTTGGGTCATGGTGTATGGTACCTGTAGGGTGGTTGTGGGTCATGGTGTATGGTACCTGTAGGGTGGTTGTGGGTCATGGTGTATGGTACCTGTAGGGTGGTTGTGGGTCATGGTGTATGGTACCTGTAGGGTGGTTGGGTCATGGTGTATGGTACCTGTAGGGTGGTTGTGGGTCATGGTGTATGGTACCTGTAGGGTGGTTGTGGGTCATGGTGTATGGTACCTGTAGGGTGGTTGTGGGTCATGGTGTATGGTACCTGTAGGGTGGTTGTGGGTCATGGAGTATGGTACATGTAGGGTGGTTGGGTCACTGTGTATGGTACCTGTAGGGTGGTTGTGTGTCATGCGCCCCGTCTCAATGCTGACCTCCACTAGGTTGTCTAGCCTCTCAGGCTGCCAGTACTTCATCCCCACACACATGGCCTTGGTGGCTGCTCCAAACCCAGAACCTGGAGAGAACCCACCAGGACAATGACCACATGGTAAGAACCCACCAGGACAATGACCACATGGAGAGAACCCACCAGGACAATGACCACATGGAGAACCCACCAGAACAATGACCACATGGAGAGAACCCACCAGGACAATGACCACATGGTGAGAACCCACCAGAACAATGACCACATGGAGAGATCCCACCAGGACAATGACCACATGGAGAACCCACCAGGACAATGACCACATGGAGAGAACCCACCAGAACAATGACCACATGGAGAGAACCCACCAGGACAATGACCACATGGTGAGAACCCACCAGAACAATGACCACATGGAGAGAACCCACCAGAACAATGACCACATGGAGAACCCACCAGAACAATGACCACATGGAGAGAACCCACCAGGACAATGACCACATGGAGAACCCACCAGAACAATGACCACATGGAGAGAACCCACGAGGACAATGACCACATGGAGAGAACCCACCAGAACAATGACCACATGGAGAGAACCCACCAGAACAATGACCACATGGAGAACCCACCAGAACAATGACCACATGGAGAGAACCCACGAGGACAATGACCACATGGAGAGAACCCACCAGAACAATGACCACATGGAGAGATCCCACCAGGACAATGACCACATGGAGAACCCACCAGAACAATGACCACATGGAGAGAACCCACGAGGACAATGACCACATGGAGAGAACCCACCAGGACAATGACCACATGGAGAACCCACCAGAACAATGACCACATGGAGAGAACCCACGAGGACAATGACCACATGGAGAACCCACCAGAACAATGACCACATGGAGAGAACCCACCAGAACAATGACCACATGGAGAGAACCCACCAGAACAATGACCACATGAGACTGCACATGTGCATGTTGATCTAAACCATGTCACCATCAGAGGTCTGATGTGACCTCTGACCTTTCTCATTGAAGGGCGTGTGCCAGGCCAGCAGGAAGTTGTTGGGTTTGAGGTGAGCACATCCCTCCACGGTGGCTGGGTCAGGAGGGCGACCCTGGAGAGACGCCATGGCCTCAACATACACCCTTACCAGCTCCCTGTAGAGGTCCTCCAAACACCAGTAGTCTGGAACAACACAGAACACATCACAGTTTACACACCGCATAGTTACCGCACCACAGTTTACACACAGCATAGTTACCACATCACAGTTTACACACAGCATAGTTACCACATCACAGTTTACACACAGCATAGTTACCACATCACAGTTTACACACAGCATAGTTACCACATCACAGTTTACACACAGCATAGTTACCACATCACAGTTTACACACAGCATAGTTACCGCACCACAGTTTACACACAGCATAGTTAACACATCACAGTTTACACACAGCATAGTTACCGCACCGCAGTTTACACACAGCATAGTTACCGCACCGCAGTATACACACAGCATAGTTAACACACAGCATAGTTAACACATCACAGTTTACACACAGCATAGTTAACACACAGCATAGTTAACACATCACAGTTTACTCACAGCATAGTTAACGCATCACAGTTTACACACAGCATAGTTAACACATCACAGTTTACTCACAGCATAGTTATTAACACATCACAGTTTACACACAGCATAGTTAACGCATCACAGTTTACACAGCATAGTTAACACATCACAGTTTACTCACAGCAAAGTGACCGCACCACAGTTTACACAACAACACAGTAAACAACTGTAAATCGATCAGTCTGGAAGCTTGTCATTAAATACACTTGCAAAGGGCCAACTATGCATCATGATGCATACTGTGAAAAGTTATCCACACACACACACACACACACACACACACACACACACACACACACACACACACACACACACACACACACACACACAGTGGTTGGGAGTCAGACACTGTCTGTCCATGGGGGGACGTACCAGCCAGATGAGAGTCTATGTTTAGCCTGCTGTGCTTAGATTATACCATGTGATCTGCTGGGGGGGGCTCCACACGTGTGAATCATGGGTTTGTGCATATGCTTTTGTGTGTGTCATTTGTGTGGTGTGTGTTTGTCACCTCTGATTCAGGAGCAGAGGGCTTTGGGCTCAGGGACTCACACCCAGGACAGGGAGGAACCAGACGGGTGTCAGGGAGAGAGGGATGGGCTGTTCCAGTCAGTGTGGGCGTAAAGAAGAGGAGTGATGGGGGGATTACTGGTGTCAAAATAACTGAATGAAAATCATTCATTCCATCTTCTCATCCTAGTTTACCAGACAAGACAAGCGGTGTGAATACCCTTCACTACACTGTCTACCTCCTAAATAGAACCCTATTCACTACACTGTCTACCTCCTAAATAGAACCCTATTCACTACACTGTCTACCTCCTAAATAGAACCCTATTCACTACACTGTCTACCTCCTAAATAGAACCCTATTCACTACACTGTCTACCTCCTAAATAGAACCCTATTCTCTACACTGTCTACCTCCTAAATAGAACCCTATTCTCTACATTGTCTACCTCCTAAATAGAACCCTATTCTCTACCTCCTAAATAGAACCCTATTCTCTACCTCCTAAATAGAACCCTATTCTCTACCTCCTAAATAGAACCCTATTCTCTACACTGTCTGGCTCCTAAATGGCACCCTCTATTATAGTGCATTACTTCTGACCAGGGCCCATCTGGCTCGGGTCAAATGTAGTGCACCATGTGGAATAGGCCCTAGTCAGAAATAGTGGACTATGGGAAAAGGGTGCCATTTGGAACAGAACCTGTGTTTAGAACCAGTTGCCTGCAATCTAACCAGTCATGTCTTGATGTACCATCTCTGAAGCCCTTTCCCCTTGTTCCAGGACAATTGTTCCTATCCGTCTCTTTTCCATGGTCCTTCGAGCTGAATAGGGTTGTGTACATCCCTACTTTATCAAGGAGGGGTTTGATGTTGGGTACTTGTTGCTGTTTGACCTATGCTTTGTTACACATCAGGTTTGATATTCACAAAGCATCTCAAGGTAAGAGCACTGATCTAGGACCATTTCTACATGTTAGGTCATAATGAATAAGATAACATGGACAGAACCCTATTCTCTCCACTGTCTACCTCCTAAATAGAACCCTATTCTCTCCACTGTCTACCTCCTAAATAGAACCCTATTCTCTACACTGTCTACCTCCTAAATAGAACCCTATTCTCTACACTGTCTACCTCCTAAATAGAACCCTATTCTCTACACTGTCTACCTCCTAAATAGAACCCTATTCTCTCCACTGTCTACCTCCTAAATAGAACCCTATTCTCTCCACTGTCTACCTCCTAAATAGAACCCTATTCTCTCCACTGTCTACCTCCTAAATAGAACCCTATTCTCTACACTGTCTACCTCCTAAACATAACCCTATTCACCACACTGTCTACCTCCTAAATTTAACCTTCTTCTCTATGCATCCTTCTTTGGGATGCTTTAAAAATACATGCCCAGCATCACTGTTCTCATGATACGTAGGCCGGCCTAGGCTGTAATAAAGGCCTATACTTGCATGGGCCAAGAGATACATTGACATCCACCTCTTCTCTCTGTCCCCTGTGGTATATGGATCAGGGACGGTGTGTATTAAGCGTTTCAGAGTAGGAGTGCTGATCTAGGATAATTTCCTATCTGTCCATTCATTATAATCTAACAAGAAACACGGATACCACATCAGTACTCCTAGATCTTTTATGAATATGGACCCAGATCAGAGTTTATAACATAGGCCTATACCTGCGTGGGCCAAGACTAGATACACTGAAATCTTCCATCACCCTCCTCCTCCTCCTCTCTACTCCCCATCTCCTCCTGTCCTCCCTCCTCCTCTCCTCTCTTCCTCTCCTCCTCTCCCCTCCTCTTCTCTCCCCACCTCCTCCATGATCTGTGCTATAGATCAGATCAGTATTGTTTGCTTCCAGCTCCTGTCAGTTTCAGTGATTCATGGTGGTTGTCTGGCCTGACTTGGTGAGAGTCCCAAATTACACCCTATTCCTTATATAGTGCGCTAGATTTAACCAGTCTTATGGAGTGGGAGGCTGGTCAAAAGTAGTGCACTACATAGGGAATAGGGTGCCATTTGGGACACATCCCAGGCTGTGTTGTTGGAATGCGGCTAAGCAGCAGGCTTATCCGTAAGGCTGTCATCGCTCTACAGGAGCACCGCTGGCTTTGAACACAATCCACCGGCCAAATACGATACAGGATCACCAAGGGGGATCGCTACTGTGATGTGATGAGACCTGGTCTCTCTATTGTTCTCCTCTGCCTGAGGACAGGCTCATGTTCTCCTCCCTAGTTCTATTTTGGACTTATCTGATCTGGCAGCTCCAGACTCCAGGCCAGCGGTCGGTAGGTGACATGCGTGTTGTCCTGTCAGGCTGTCCACCTATAGAACTCCAGACTGATCCCAGATCTGTTCCTGTTGTCTTGCTAACTCCCAGTTGTGTAAAGTACTTCCAAGTAAAAATACTTGAAAGTACTACTTAAGTAGTTTGTACGTAAGTAGTCTGTACTTTAATTTACTATTTATATTTTTGACAACTTTTACTTCACTAGATTCCTAAAGTAAATGATTTACTTTTTACTCCTTACATTTTGAATGCTTAGCAGGACAGAAAAATGGTCTAATTCACACACTTATCAAGAAAACATCTTTGTTCATCCCTACTGCCTCTGATCTGCTGATATATTTGAGCAATTACATTTATTTTTGAAACTGAAGTATATTTAAAACCAAATACTTTTAGACTTTTACTCAAGTAGTATTTTACCGGGTGACTTTCACTTTTACTTGAGTCATTTTCTATGAAGGCATCTTTATTTTTACTCAAGTATGACAATTGGGTACTTTTTCCACAACTGTTAACTCCTATGGTCTTGCCAATTCCATTGCCATGACCATAGGAGTTGGCAAGACAGCACAAACAGATCTGGGCTAGACTCCTCTGATGAAGAGATGAAGAGTAGATGTGATGACATGTGAAGGTGTTTGGGATTACGGCCTGCGCTGAGTCATTTCTGACTGCTATAGGGATTATGGTGTCAGCCAGGCATTGTCCTGAAGAAATATGTCCCATTGAGTGATTAGGAGTTTCCACAGACTGCTATTCTGGTCTCTGTGTAACATCAGACTGGACAGGTGTGTGTGTGATTGAGGAGAGTTTAGGTGCGTGAGGAGAGTAAGTGAGGAGAGTAAGTGAGGAGAGTAAGTGAGGGAATGTGTCAGTGTGAATGAGAGAAACACCAAACTACTGGTGCTCTCACCGTCTCTGAGAGCTCTACAATGCAGGGCAATCATTCTGTTGCTATTCTATTTTACTTTCCCTTTACTCGTTCCCCTTACTCGTTCCCCTTACTCGTTCCCCTTACTCGTTCCCCTTACTCGTTCCCTTTACTAGGCTTACACAGGCACTGTATCATAGAAGGTCATGAAGTGATGATATCGTTGGAACCAATGAGGAAGTACTATTGATTGGTTAATGTTACTATTTAGTTAGTATACATCCCTTCTAGCATGGTCAACCAGCACCAACCCTCCATGTCCCCTAACCCTCTACGTCCCCTAACCCTCCATGTCCCCTAACCCTCTACGTCCCCTAACCCTCTACGTCCCCTAACCCTCCATGTCCCCCTAACCCTCTACGTCCCCTAACCCTCCATGTCCCCCTAACCCTCTACGTCCCCTAACCCTCTACGTCCCCTAACCCTCTACGTCCCCTAACCCTCTACGTCCCCTAACCCTCTACGTCCCCTAACCCTCTACGTCCCCTAACCCTCTATGTCCCCCTAACCCTCCATGTCCCCTAACCCTCTACGTCCCCTAACCCTCTACGTCCCCTAACCCTCCATGTCCCCTAACCCTCTACGTCCCCTAACCCTCCATGTCCCCTAACCCTCTACGTCCCCTAACCCTCCATGTCCCCTAACCCTCTACGTCCCCTAACCCTCTACGTCCCCTAACCCTCTACGTCCCCTAACCCTCTACGTCCCCTAACCCTCTACGTCCCCTAACCCTCTATGTCCCCCTAACCCTCCATGTCCCCTAACCCTCTACGTCCCCTAACCCTCTACGTCCCCTAACCCTCCATGTCCCCCTAACCCTCCATGTCCCCTAACCCTCCATGTCCCCTAACCCTCTACGTCCCCTAACCCTCTACGTCCCCTAACCCTCCATGTCCCCCTAACCCTCTACGTCCCCTAACCCTCTACGTCCCCTAACCCTCCATGTCCCCTAACCCTCCATGTCCCCTAACCCTCTACGTCCCCTAACCCTCCATGTCCCCTAACCCTCTACGTCCCCTCTACGTCCCCTAACCCTCTACGCCCCCCAACCCTCAATGTCCCCAACCCTCTACGTCCCCCAACCCTCTACGCCCCCAACCCTCTACGTCCCCTAACCCTCTACGCCCCCTAACCCTCCATGTCCCCCAACCCTCCACGTCCCCTAACCCTCTACGTCCCCCAACCCTCTACGCCCCCCAACCCCTCGCCTCTCGCCCCTAACCCTCTACGTCCCCCTAACCCTCTACGCCTCCCCTAACCCTCCATGCCCCCTAACCCTCCACGCCCCCTAACCCTCTACGTCCCCTAACCCTCTACGTCCCCTAACCCTCTACGTCCCCTAACCCTCTACGTCCCCTAACCCTCTACGTCCCCTAACCCTCTACGTCCCCTAACCCTCTACGTCCCCTAACCCTCTACGTCCCCTAACCCTCTACGTCCCCTAACCCTCTACGTCCCCTAACCCTCTACGTCCCCTAACCCTCTACGTCCCCTAACCCTCTACGTCCCCTAACCCTCTACGTCCCCTAACCCTCCATGTCCCCCTAACCCTCCATGTCCCCTAACCCTCTATGTCCCCTAACCCTCTACGTCCCCTAACCCTCCATGTCCCCCTAACCCTCTACGTCCCCTAACCCTCCACGTCCCCTAACCCTCTACGTCCCCTAACCCTCCATGTCCCCTAACCCTCTACGTCCCCTAACCCTCTACGTCCCCTAACCCTCTACGTCCCCTAACCCTCATGTCCCCTAACCCTCTACGTCCCCTAACCCTCTACGTCCCCCTAACCCTCTACGTCCCCTAACCCTCTACGTCCCCTAACCCTCCATGTCCCCTAACCCTCTACGTCCCCTAACCCTCTACGTCCCCTAACCCTCCATGTCCCCCCCCCTCGCCCCCCAACCCCTCTACGTCCCCCCCCCCCGTCCCCCAACCCTCTCTACGTCCCCCCCCCCCGTCCCCCAACCCCCGTCCCCCACCCCTCGTCCCCTAACCCTCTACGTCCCCTAACCCTCTACGTCCCCTAACCCTCCATGTCCCCCTAACCCTCTACGTCCCCTAACCCTCTACGTCCCCTAACCCTCCATGTCCCCCTAACCCTCTACGCCCCCCAACCCTCTACTACGTCCCCCAACCCTCTACTACGTCCCCCAACCCTCTACTACGTCCCCCAACCCTCTACTACGTCCCCCAACCCTCTACTACGTCCCCCAACCCTCTACTACGTCCCCCAACCCTCTACTACGTCCCCCAACCCTCTACTACGTCTCCCAACCCTCTACTACGTCCCCCAACCCTCTACGTCCCTCAACGTCCCCCAACCCTCTACGTCCCCTAACCCTCTACGTCCCTCAACGTCCCCCAACCCTCTACGTCCCCTAATCCTCTACGCCCCCTAACTCTCAACGTCCCCTAACCCTCTACGTCCCCTAACCCTCTACGTCCCCTAACCCTCTACGTCCCCTAACCCTCTACGTCCCTCTACGTCCCCTAACCCTCTACGTCCCTCAATGTCCCCAACCCTCTACGTCCCCCAACCCTCTACGCCCCCCAACCCTCTACGTCCCTCTACGTCCCCTAACTCTCTACGCCCCCCAACCCTCAATGTCCCCAACCCTCTACGTCCCCCAACCCTCTACGCCCCCCAACCCTCTACGTCCCTCTACGTCCCCTAACTCTCTACGCCCCCCAACCCTCAATGTCCCCCAACCCTCTACGTCCCCCAACCCTCTACGTCCCCCAACCCTCTACGCCCCCCAACCCTCTACGTCCCTCTACGTCCCCTAACTCTCTACGCCCCCCCAACTCTCTACGCCCCCCCAACTCTCTACGCCCCCCAACCCTCTACGCCCCCCAACCCTCTACGTCCCCCAACCCTCTACGTCCCCCAACCCTCTACGCCCCTAACCCTCTACGCCCCTAACCCTCTACGTCCCCCAACCCTCTACTTCCCCCAACCCTCTACGCCCCCTAACTCTCTACGCCCCCTAACCCTCTACGCCCCCTAACCCTCTACGTCCCCTAACTCTCTACGCCCCCTAACCCTCTACGCCCCCTAACCCTCTACGCCCCCCAACCCTCTACGTCCCTCTACGTCCCCTAACTCTCTACGCCCCCTAACCCTCTATGCCCCCCAACCCTCTACGTCCCTCTACGTCCCCTAACTCTCTACGCCCCCAACTCTCTACGCCCCCAACTCTCTACGCCCCCCAACTCTCTACGCCCCCCAACTCTCTACGCCCCCCAACCCTCTACGTCCCCCAACCCTCTACGTCCCCCAACGTCCCCCAACCCTCTACGTCCCCCAACCCTCTACGTCCCCCAACCCTCTACGTCCCAAACCCTCTACGTCCCAAACCCTCTACGTCCCAAACCCTCTACGCCCCCCAACCCTCTACGCCCCCCAACCCTCTACGCCCCCCAACCCTCTACGCCCCCCAACCCTCTACGCCCCCCAACCCTCTACGCCCCCCAACCCTCTACGCCCCCTAACCCTCTAAGCCCCCCAACCCTCTACGCCCCCCCAACCCTCTACGCCCCCTAACCCTCTACGCCCCCTAACCCTCTACGCCCCCTAACCCTCTACGCCCCCCAACCCTCTACGCCCGCTAACCCTCTACGCCCACCCTCCTTTAACCTCTGTGGGTATGTACTGTCCTCACCTGTGATGAGGGCCTCAGCGGTGGTCATGTGCATCAGGGCTCCGTCGCTGAGGGGCCAGTTGTCAGGGTCCAGTTTCAGAGCCCCAAGGCCCCCCAGAGAGGCCAGCTCTTTCTGGATCTGTGGCCCAGAAGGGCAGCTCTCCCAGCGGCCCTTACGGTATCCCAGGGCGTCCCCCACCCCCGCTAGGACCATACCAGCCTGGAACTTCTCCATGAGGGTTAGGGTTCAAGATGCCCACCAACCCTGACTAAAACGAAGGATGAGCTGTAATGTAGGTTTCAAAAGTAAGACTAGTTCAGTTTCAGTCCTTCTCTATACCGACTGACTGACGCAGCTACAGAGAACACAGGCTCCAGGTAGACAGAGTCTCTCTACGGGTTCTAGAGAACACAGGCTCCAGGTAGACAGAGTCTCTCTACGGGTTCTAGAGAACACAGGCTCCAGGTAGACAGAGTCTCTCTACGGGTTCTAGAGAACACAGGCTCCAGGTAGACAGAGTCTCTCTACGGGTTCTAGAGAACACAGGCTCCAGGTAGACAGAGTCTGTCTACGGGTTCTAGAGAACACAGGCTCCAGGTAGACAGAGTCTGTCTACGGGTTCTAGAGAACACAGGCTCCAGGTAGACAGAGTCTCTCTACGGGTTCTAGAGAACACAGGCTCCAGGTAGACAGTCTCTCTACGGCTTCTAGAGAACACAGGCTCCAGGTAGACAGAGTCTCTCTACGGGTTCTAGAGAACACAGGCTCCAGGTAGACAGAGTCTCTCTACGGGTTCTAGAGAACACAGGCTCCAGGTAGACAGAGTCTGTCTACGGGTTCTAGAGAACACAGGCTCCAGGTAGACAGAGTCTCTCTACGGGTTCTAGAGAACACAGGCTCCAGGTAGACAGTCTCTCTACGGGTTCTAGAGAACACAGGCTCCAGGTAGACAGTCTCTCTACGGCTTCTAGAGAACACAGGCTCCAGGTAGACAGAGTCTCTCAGAAACACTATA
Organism: Salmo salar; assembly: GCF_965601325.2. Classification (NCBI taxonomy): domain Eukaryota; kingdom Metazoa; phylum Chordata; class Actinopteri; order Salmoniformes; family Salmonidae; genus Salmo; species Salmo salar. The sequence goes on from NC_138307.1 coordinate 28,934,431, forward strand.
GTCCTCTTCTAGAAGCCTGAGATGGTGTTCCTCTGGTTAAACAGACAGAGCTATCTAGAGCTTCTCCGCAGCCTGCTGGTAAACAAAAACAGTCCACTGTCCGTCTGGTCCACCTATCCTCAGGGGACCTATAAGGCTCGCTGGTCTGGTAATCTAATGGTGTGTTCTTCCTAAACTGGATGGGGACGGGCCGTGGTTGGAGCTCTTTTTAACTGTGAACGGTAGCAGTACAGTCCCCACCCCCATAGCTCTCCAGCTCATCTATCAGCCTAATCACCAGTCACTCTCTCTCACTCAGTCTAACACACAAGGACACACACACACATCTTTATCAGCAGCCTCAGTGTGTGTGTAGAGGCACTGGGCTGCGATCAGGTGTCTCCTAAAAAGGCAATACCCTCGTCCCCAGAACTCCAGGGCTACAGCCAGGGCTGGAGGGTTAGAGGGCTGGAGGGTTAGAGGGCTGGAGGAAGGGAGGGTAGGAGGGTTAGAGGGCTGGATTAGAGGGCTGGATTAGAGGGCTGGAGGAAGGGAGGGTAGGAGGGTTAGAGGGCTGGATTAGAGGGCTGGATTAGAGGGCTGGAGGAAGGGAGGGTAGGAAGGTTAGAGGGCTGGAGGAAGGGAGGGTAGGAAGGTTAGAGGGCTGGAGGAAGGGAGGGTAGGAAGGTTAGAGGGCTGGAGGAGGGGTGGGTAGGATGGTTAGAGGGCTGGAGGAGGGGTGGGTAGGATGGTTAGAGGGCTGGAGGAGGGGTGGGTAGGATGGTTAGAGGGCTGGAGGAGGGGTGGGTAGGATGGTTAGAGGGCTGGAGGAGGGGTGGGTAGGATGGTTAGAGGGCTGGAGGAGGGGTGGGTAGGATGGTTAGAGGGCTGGAGGAGGGGAAGGTAGGAGGGTTAGAGGACTGGATTAGAGGCCTGGAGGAAGGGAGGGTAGGATGGTTAGAGGGCTGGAGGAAGGGAGGGTAGGAAGGTTAGAGGGCTGGAGGAGGGGTGGGTAGGATGGTTAGAGGGCTGGAGGAGGGGTGGGTAGGATGGTTAGAGGGCTGGAGGAGGGGAAGGTAGGAGGGTTAGAGGACTGGATTAGAGGGCTGGAGGAAGGGTGGGTAGGATGGTTAGAGGGCTGGAGGGCTAGAGGAGGGTTAGACTTCGGTTTCCAAACTTCGGCTTGCCTCCAGAACAATTTGTGTGTGCCCAAACAGCTGAAGAAACCCTCACCGAAATCCAAAACGAACAAAAATGTTGTCATAATATATGCACGAAGTCTACCGATCCGTTTTGGCTGGGAAGCATGTGGTAAAGGGGAGGACTGAAGCCCCAGGGCAATAACCAGGGCTGGAGGTTTAGAGGGCTGGAGCCCAAGAGGGCTGGAGGAGGGGAGGACTGAAGCCCCAGGGCAATAACCAGGGCTGGAGGGTTAGAGGACTGGAGCTCCAGGGTTATAACCAGGGCTGGAGGGTTAGAGGACTGGAGCTCCAGGGTTATAACCAGGGCTGGAGGAGGAGAGGACTGGAGCTCCAGGGTTATAACCAGGGCTGGAGGAGGAGAGGACTGGAGCTCCAGGGTTATAACCAGGGCTGGAGGAGGAGAGGACTGGAGCTCCAGGGTTATAACCAGGGCTGGAGGAGGAGAGGACTGGAGCTCCAGGGTTATAACCAGGGCTGGAGGAGGAGAGGACTGGAGCTCCAGGGTTATAACCAGGGCTGGAGGAGGAGAGGACTGGAGCTCCAGGGTTATAACCAGGGCTGGAGGAGGAGAGGACTGGAGCTCCAGGGTTATAACCAGGGCTGGAGGGTTAGAGGACTGGAGCTCCAGGGTTATAACCAGGGCTGGAGGGTTAGAGGACTGGAGCTCCAGGGTTATAACCAGGGCTGGAGGAGGAGAGGACTGGAGCTCCAGGGTTATAACCAGGGCTGGAGGAGGAGAGGACTGGAGCTCCAGGGTTATAACCAGGGCTGGAGGAGGAGAGGACTGGAGCTCCAGGGTTATAACCAGGGCTGGAGGGTTAGAGGACTGGAGCTCCAGGGTTATAACCAGGGCTGGAGGGTTAGAGGACTGGAGCTCCAGGGTTATAACCAGGGCTGGAGGAGGAGAGGACTGGAGCTCCAGGGTTATAACCAGGGCTGGAGGAGGAGAGGACTGGAGCTCCAGGGTTATAACCAGGGCTGGAGGAGGAGAGGACTGGAGCTCCAGGGTTATAACCAGGGCTGGAGGAGGAGAGGACTGGAGCTCCAGGGTTATAACCAGGGCTGGAGGAGGAGAGGACTGGAGCTCCAGGGTTATAACCAGGGCTGGAGGAGGAGAGGACTGGAGCTCCAGGGTTATAACCAGGGCTGGAGGAGGAGAGGACTGGAGCTCCAGGGTTATAACCAGGGCTGGAGGAGGAGAGGACTGGAGCTCCAGGGTTATAACCAGGGCTGGAGGAGGAGAGGACTGGAGCTCCAGGGTTATAACCAGGGCTGGATGAGGAGAGGACTGGGGGGGATGGATGGTAGGCTCTGTCAGATGGACCAGTAGGTCTAGTGTTGAGACCCCTTCCTTCCTTCCCTCCCCACTGGGGCAGGATAAGACTGGAGTGTTAATCAGCCCCCCTCCCTTGTTACCCCTCATCACCCCTAAACCCTCATTCTCACCAACAAACCAGCCCCCCTCTGCCTCAACCCCTCTCTCACAATCCCCCCCCCCTCCCTCATCCTTAACCTTTGCACCTAAACTGTCCCTAAAAGCTTCCCACCCTCTCATTCTGAACGGCGCTGCCCGTGCGCTCACAGACGCCGTAATGGGACAGAGACAACATTGTGATCTCTTAACATCTCTGTGATGCACTAATCTTTATGAAACCCTGAACAAAACAGATGGATACAAAGTCTCTCGTTCCATTTGTGTTAAAAACAACATGCTTTATTGACGGGACCTTCCTTTGCCAAAACAAAGTCATGTATAATGTCTCCATAGCAGAAAGATGACAAATGTTTTAAATGCTTTTTCTTTTCTCTCAGTGAAAATAATACTGATGTGATGAGCTGAATATGACTAACACACAGACAGTCAACACACTGGACACTCTCTCAGCGCGTACCGTAGTGTACCGTACCTCACCGTACCGTACCTCACCGTACCGTAGTGTACCGTACCTCACCGTACCGTAGTGTACCGTACCTCACCGTACCTCACCGTACCGTACCTCACCGTACCGTAGTGTACCGTACCTCACCGTACCTCACCGTACCTCACCTCACCGTACCTCACCGTACCGTACCTCACCGTACCTCACCGTACCGTAGTGTACCGTACCTCACCGTACCGTAGTGTACCGTACCTCACCGTACCGTACCTCACCGTACCGTAGTGTACCGTACCTCACCGTACCGTAGTGTACCGTACCTCACCGTACCTCACCGTACCGTACCTCACCGTACCTCACCGTACCGTACCTCACCGTACCGTAGTGTACCGTACCATAGTGTACCGTACCTCACCGTACCGTACCTCACCGTACCGTACCTCACCGTACCTCACCGTACCGTACCTCACCGTACCGTAGTGTACCGTACCATAGTGTACCGTACCTCACCGTACCGTAGTGTACCGTACCTCACCGTACCGTACCGTAGTGTACCGTACCTCACCGTACCGTACCGTACCGTACCGTACCTCACCGTACCGTAGTGTACCGTACCTCACCGTACCTCCCCGTACCGTAGTGTACCGTACCGTAGTGTACCGTACCGTACCGTAGTGTACCGTAGTGTACCGTACCGTGTGTGTGTGTGTGTGTGTGTGTGTGTGTGTGTGTGTGTGTAGTAGCTAGTAGACGTGTCTCAGTCTGGTCTGATGAAAGTACTATAACATTCACTTCACTGGGCTGTCTAGCAGTAACCCATGACGACTAACCAAAACAACACTAACAACTGAAACTGTTTAAAAACAGAACTGGGGCATGTTGACAAGCATTTCACTACACCTGCAATAACATCTGATAAACACCTGTATGTGACCAATAACATGAGATTTGATTTAAACTGCTGCTGTAGACTGAATACGATTCATAGATTCAACTATGAACTATATACAGTGCTGTAGACTGAATACGATTCATAGATTCAACTATGAACTATATACAGTGTTGTAGACTGAATATGATTCAACTATGAACTATATACAGTGTTGTAGACTGAATATGATTCATAGATTCAACTATGAACTATATACAGTGTTGTAGACTGAATATGATTCAACTATGAACTATATACAGTGTTGTAGACTGAATACGATTCATAGATTCAACTATGAACTATATACAGTGTTGTAGACTGAATATGATTCAACTATGAACTATATACAGTGTTGTAGACTGAATATGATTCAACTATGAACTATATACAGTGTTGTAGACTGAATACGATTCAACTATGAACTATATACAGTGTTGTAGACTGAATACGATTCAACTATGAACTATATACAGTGTTGTAGACTGAATACGATTCAACTATGAACTATATACAGTGTTGTAGACTGAATATGATTCAACTATGAACTATATACAGTGTTGTAGACTGAATATGATTAATAGATTCAACTATGAACTATACACAGTGTTGTAGACTGAATACAATTCAACTATGAACTATATACAGTGTTGTAGACTGAATACAATTCAACTATGAACTATATACAGTGTTGTAGACTGAATACAATTCAAATATGAACTATACACAGTGTTGTAGACTGAATATGATTCATAGATTCAACTTCCTGTGCGTTGCTTGTGAAAATCAAAGAAGTGCCAGACCAACAGTCTGGTCTCTGGTGATGTGAGCAGTTACACCCCAAACAAACCAACTCAGATCAAACAGAAAGCTTGGAGACATGGCACATCCCAAATGGACAAACCTGTTCCCTATATAGTGCACTACTTTTCACCAGTACTATATAGGGAATAGGGTACAGTTTGGGACACGGCCTAGAAATCTGAGGACCTCGTACACATTTCAAAAACTTCTTCCTCTCTCTCATGATTATAAATGTCATTGTGTCTTTTTTATATTGTATTCATTATTCTAAAATGGTATATCTATACATGAATCCTATGGTTCCAGTATGTTCCAACTGTAGCAATAGTATTTCTGCTGGTGTTGAGCTTTAAAGCATGCTGCTCTGTTGGTCGGTCCAGTTCTATCTGAATACCACAGTGGATCTGAACTGGGCCTGTATTCCTAAAGCGTCTCAGAGTAGTAGTGCTGATCTAGGATCAGGTCCTCTCTGTTCATGTGATCTCACTCATTATTATCTAAACGGCTAAACTGATCCCAGATCAGCACTAGGATCTGGTCCTCTCTAGTATTCATTATTATCTAAAAGGCCAAACTGATCCCAGATCAGCACTAGGATCTGGTCCTCTCTGGTATTCATTATTATCTAAAAGGCCAAACTGATCCCAGATCAGCACTAGGATCTGGTCCTCTCTGGTATTCATTATTATCTAAAAGGCCAAACTGATCCCAGATCAGCACTCCTGCTCTCAAACGCTTTGTGGATACAGACCCTGAACCTCACATATTAACAACAAAACTGACCCAACTTTTACACGTTAGATTGAAATGGAAGCAGAACATTACACTGGCGTTGGATTGGATGACGACCACATCCCTCACCTCTGATTCGATGAGAAGAAACTCAATGATAATAATAAAAAAGTTGTTGTTGTTCTTCCGTCCACGCAGCCGCTTAACGCTCAACATGCAGAACCTCCAAGCTCCTAGTTCATCCATCGTGGGCCGGCAGAGAGGACACGTCTAACTACTGTGGGATCAGACCACAGGAGGCTGGTGGCACCTTAATAGGGGAGGACGGGCTCGTGGTAATGACTGGATCTGAATCAGTGGAATGGTATCAAATACAAACACATGGTTTCCATTCCATTCGCTCCATTCCAGACATTATTATGAGCCGTCCTCCCCTCAGCAGCCTCCACTGGATCAAATATCACACCCTTCTGTCGGTCTGCTGCAGAGAGCAAACCGGCCATCCCTCTCTGCCGTTCTGTTTGCTCTCCCTGGTCGTTCTTTAGTAAGGAGGGGGCGGGGCCGGGTGGGGGGGTGGGACCAGAGCACCAGTTCTAGAATCTATAGACACACCCACTGATCTGATGGTGGCTGGTGTATGGTACTGTAGTCGCTGGCCGATCAGTTTGATCCAGCCAGCCAATGGGAGCAGAGCTCATAGCTCCGCGACAATCCCACCCCCTGCTGACAGCCCGCCTCCCGGAGTGACTCAGTCCCAAAACAAAGAAAAAGATAACTTCCTCTTCCTGTTGTTGTTTTCCTTCTCTCCGATTGGCTGTCATGTCGCTCCCCAGCCCCTGATTGGCAGCTCAGTCTCACAAACTTGGACAGTCTTGTAGAAGTCTCTTTTTGGCTGGTGTGTATAAAATCCTCAGCCCCTGCTGGGAACTGGGTATGACCTATATGGTTTTACGCTTGCCCCCTGTCACGATTGGCCGGGCAAATTCCACAAAATCGTCTATGAGGACGGGCCAAGCTCCTGAGTGGACAGAAAAGGGTCACATGATTAGCTGCATAGTTAGTGATTGGCAGAAATGTTTTGATAGTGATTGCACTGTATGGTAGAAGTCCCAATCCCTAACTGCTGACTCCAGGTCAGATCTTAGTTATACGCCTAGTGGTTATGGATATGGGGGTAGAGGAATCCTGGATCTGAGGTCAGGGTGGGCAGGGTGTATGTTTTATTGGTCCTACAGAAATATTTGGCTGCGTTTCAAATGGCACCCTAATCCATATCTAGTGCACTATGGCGCCTGGTCAAAAGTAGAGCACAGGAAAAGGTGCCATTTGGGACCCATCCTTAATAGGTGGTTATATCTCACCTTCCTCGTCGTAGTTGGACATGTCGTCTGCGATCATGTTACCAAAGTCCAGTAGCAGGTTCCACGTGTCTTTGGGGATCGACCGCTTATGATGCTCCTGCATTAATCACACAGATAGATGACATCAGAGATTATGATGCTCCTGCATTAATCACACAGATAGATGACATCAGAGATTATGATGCTCCTGCATTAATCACACAGACAGATGACATCAGAGATTATGATGCTCCTGCATTAATCACACAGATAGATGACATCAGAGATTATGATGCTCCTGCATTAATCACACAGATAGATGACATCAGAGATTATGATGCTCCTGCATTAATCACACAGATAGATGACATCAGAGATTATGATGCTCCTGCATTAATCACACAGATAGATGACATCAGAGATTATGATGCTCCTGCATTAATCACACAGATAGATGACATCAGAGATTATGATGCTCCTGCATTAATCACACAGATAGATGACATCAGAGATTATGATGCTCCTGCATTAATCACACAGATAGATGCACAGAGATTATGATGCTCCTGCATTAATCACACAGATAGATGACATCAGAGATTATGATGCTCCTGCATTAATCACACAGATAGATGACATCAGAGATTATGATGCTCCTGCATTAATCACACAGACAGATGACATCACCAGAGACTATGGATACATGGAGGAAACCCCTAGACTCTGTCCAGAGTAGTACATTATTTAGGGAACAGCCATTAATACAGACTGGCATCCACTCCACTCACCAATAGAAACCTGTTCCAGAGGTCCAGGAACTTGAATCGACCTGTTAGAACCAGGTTCCAGTAGGCTACAGCCATCTCCAGGTCTGATAGAGAGAGAAGAGGGGTTAGTAACACCATCAGTAGGCTACAGCCATCTCCAGGTCTGATAGAGAGAGAAGAGGGGTTAGTAACACCATCAGTAGACTACAGTCATCTCCAGGTCTGATAGAGAGAGAAGAGGGGTTAGTAACACCATCAGTAGTCTACAGTCATCTCCAGGTCTGATACAGAGAGTAGAGGGGTTAGTAACACCATCAGTAGACTACAGTCATCTCCAGGTCTGATACAGAGAGTAGAGGGGTTAGTAACACCATCAGTAGTCTACAGACTACAGGTCTGATACAGAGAGAAGAGGGGTTAGTAACACCATCAGTAGACTACAGTCATCTCCAGGTCTGATACAGAGAGTAGAGGGTTAGTAACACCATCAGTAGTCTACAGACTACAGGTCTGATACAGAGAGAAGAGGGGTTAGTAACACCATCAGTAGACTACAGACTACAGGTCTGATACAGAGAGTAGAGGGGTTAGTAACACCATCAGTAGACTACAGACTACAGGTCTGATACAGAGAGAAGAGGGGTTAGTAACACCATCAGTAGTCTACAGACTACAGGTCTGATACAGAGAGAAGAGGGGTTAGTAACACCATCAGTAGTCTACAGACTACAGGTCTGATACAGAGAGAAGAGGGGTTAGTAACACCATCAGTAGTCTACAGACTACAGGTCTGATACAGAGAGTAGAGGGGTTAGTAACACCATCAGTAGTCTACAGTCATCTCCAGGTCTGATACAGAGAGTAGAGGGGTTAGTAACACCATCAGTAGTCTACAGACTACAGGTCTGATACAGAGAGAAGAGGGGTTAGTAACACCATCAGTAGTCTACAGACTACAGGTCTGATACAGAGAGTAGAGGGGTTAGTAACACCATCAGTAGTCTACAGTCATCTCCAGGTCTGATAGAGAGAGTAGAGGGGTTAGTAACACCATCAGTAGTCTACAGACTACAGGTCTGATAGAGAGAGTAGAGGGGTTAGTAACACCATCAGTAGTCTACAGACTACAGGTCTGATACAGAGAGTAGAGGGGTTAGTAACACCATCAGTAGACTACAGTCATCTCCAGGTCTGATACAGAGAGTAGAGGGGTTAGTAACACCATCAGTAGACTACAGACTACAGGTCTGATACAGAGAGTAGAGGGGTTAGTAACACCATCAGTAGACTACAGTCATCTCCAGGTCTGATACAGAGAGAAGAGGGGTTAGTAACACCATCAGTAGTCTACAGACTACAGGTCTGATACAGAGAGTAGAGGGGTTAGTAACACCATCAGTAGACTACAGACTACAGGTCTGATACAGAGAGTAGAGGGGTGACAGGGAGGTTAAACATCATTAGGGCGGTGCAGTGGTCTCAGGCTAGAGATTCTGGGTTGAGTCCAGGCTCGGTTGCAGCCGGCCGCGACTGGGAGACTCATGGGGCGGTGCACAATTGGGCCAGCATCATCCAGGTTAGGGGAGGGTTTGACCGGCAGGGATGTTCTTGTCCCATCATGCTCTAGCGACTCCTGTGGTGGGCCGGGCGCAGTACATGCTGACCAGGTCGCCAGGTGTACGGTGTTTCCTCCGACACATTGGTGCGGCTGGCTTCCGGGTTAAGTGGCGTTGTGTCAAGAAGCAGTGCAGCTTGGTTGGGTTGTGTTTCAGAGGACTCACCTTCACCTCTCCTGAGTCCGTACGGGAGTTGCAGCGATGAGACAAGACTGCGCCCGGCCCGCCACAGGAGTCATTAGAGCGCGATGGGAAATGGACATCCCGGGCCGGCCAAACCCTCCCCTAACCCGGACGACGCTGCCTCATGAGTCTCCCTGTCGCGGCCGGCTGCGACACAGCCTGGGATCGAACCAGGATCTGTAGTGACGCCTCAGCAGTGCCTTGGAAAGCTGCACCACTCGGGAGGGTGTTATGTTTTTCTGTTTCTATGGAGTCGGAATAGTTTGATAACATAACTGTTGACCTTGGAGTTAGTGTGTGACTGAGAGCGACAGAGATAAAGAGAGAGAGAGCGACAGAGATAAAGAGAGAGAGAGAGCGACAGAGGTAAAGAGAGAGAGAGCGACAGAGAACGAGAGAGAGAGCGACAGAGAAAGAGCGACAGAGATAAAGAGAGAGAGAGCGACAGAGATAAAGAGAGAGAGAGCGACAGAGAAAGAGAGCGACAGAGAAAGAGAGCGACAGAAAGAGAGCGACAGAGAAAGAGAGCGACAGAGAAAGAGATAGAGAGAGAGCGACAGAGATAAAGAGAGAGCGACAGAGATAAAGAGAGAGCGACAGAGATAAAGAGAGAGAGAGAGCGACAGAGATAAAGAGAGAGAGAGAGCGACAGAGATAAAGAGAGAGAGAGAGCGACAGAGGTAAAGAGAGAGAGAGCGACAGAAAGAGAGAGAGCGACAGAGAAAGAGAGAGAGCGACAGAGAAAGAGAGAGAGCGACAGAGAAAGAGAGAGAGCGACAGAGAAAGAGAGAGAGAGCGACAGAGATAGAGAGAGAGAGAGAGCGACAGAGAAAGAGAGAGCGACAGAGAAAGAGAGAGAGAGCGACAGAAAGAGAGAGAGCGACAGAGATAAAGAGAGAGAGAGAGCGACAGAGAAAGAGAGAGAGAGCGACAGAGAAAGAGAGAGAGCGACAGAAAGAGAGAGAGATAAGAGAGAGAGCGACAGAGATAAAGAGAGAGAGCGAGCGACAGAGATAAAGAGAGAGAGAGCGACAGAGAGAGAGAGAGCGACAGAGAAAGAGAGAGAGCGACAGAGATAAAGAGAGAGAGAGCGACAGAGAAAGAGAGCGACAGAGAAAGAGAGCGACAGAGAAAGAGAGCGACAGAGAAAGAGAGAGAGAGCGACAGAGAAAGAGAGAGAGAGCGACAGAAAGAGAGAGAGAGCGACTGAGATAAAGAGAGAGAAAGAGCGACAGAGGTAAAGAGAGAGAGAGCGACAGAGGTAAAGAGAGAGAGAGCGACAGGTAAAGAGAGAGAGCGACAGAGAAAGAGAGAGAGCGACAGAGAAAGAGAGAGAGCGACAGAGATAAAGAGAGAGAGAGCGACAGAGATAAAGAGAGAGAGAGCGACAGAGATAAAGAGAGAGAGAGCGACAGAGAAAGAGAGAGAGCGACAGAGATAAAGAGAGAGAGAGCGACAGAGATAAAGAGAGAGAGAGCGACAGAGATAAAGAGAGAGAGAGCGACAGAGATAAAGAGAGAGAGAGCGACAGAGATAAAGAGAGAGAGAGCGACAGAGGTAAAGAGAGAGAGAGCGACAGAGGTAAAGAGAGAGAGAGAGCGACAGAGGTAAAGAGAGAGAGAGAGCGACAGAGGTAAAGAGAGAGAGCGACAGAGGTAAAGAGAGAGAGAGCGACAGAGGTAAAGAGAGAGAGAGCGACAGAGGTAAAGAGAGAGAGCGACAGAGAAAGAGAGAGAGCGACAGAGATAAAGAGAGAGAGAGCGACAGAGATAAAGAGAGAGAGAGCGACAGAGATAAAGAGAGAGAGAGCGACAGAGGTAAAGAGAGAGAGAGCGACAGAGGTAAAGAGAGAGAGAGCGACAGAGGTAAAGAGAGAGAGAGCGACAGAGGTAAAGAGAGAGAGAGCGACAGAGGTAAAGAGAGAGAGAGCGACAGAGAAAGAGAGAGAGAGCGACAGAGAAAGAGAGAGAGCGACAGAGATAAAGAGAGAGAGAGAGCGACAGAGAAAGAGAGAGCGACAGAGATAAAGAGAGAGAGAGAGCGACAGAGAAAGAGAGAGCGACAGAGAAAGAGAGAGCGACAGAGAAAGAGAGAGCGACAGAGAGAGAGAGCGACAGAGATAAAGAGAGAGAGAGCGACAGAGATAAAGAGAGAGAGAGCGACAGAGATAAAGAGAGAGACAGAGAAAGAGAGCGACAGAGAAAGAGAGCGACAGAGAAAGAGAGCGACAGAGAAAGAGAGCGACAGAGAAAGAGAGCGACAGAGATAAAGAGAGAGAGAGCGACAGAGATAAAGAGAGAGAGAGCGACAGAGATAAAGAGAGAGAGCGACAGAGATAAAGAGAGAGAGCGAAAGAGATAAAGAGAGAGAGAGCGACAGAGATAAAGAGAGAGAGAGCGACAGAGATAAAGAGAGAGAGAGCGACTGAGAAAGAGAGAGAGAGCGACTGAGAAAGAGCGACTGAGAAAGAGAGAGAGAGCGACTGAGAAAGAGCGACTGAGAGAGAGCGACTGAGAAAGAGAGAGAGAGCGACTGAGAAAGAGAGCGACAGAGATAAAGAGAGAGAGAGCGACAGAGATAAAGAGAGAGAGAGCGACAGAGATAAAGAGAGAGAGAGCGACAGAGATAGAGAGCGACAGAGAAAGAGAGAGAGCGCGACAGAGATAAAGAGAGAGAGCGCGACAGAGATAAAGAGAGAGAGAGCGACAGAGATAAAGAGAGAGAGAGCGACAGAGATAAAGAGAGAGAGCGACAGAGATAAAGAGAGAGAGAGCGACAGAGATAAAGAGAGAGAGCGACAGAGATAAAGAGAGAGAGCGACAGAGATAAAGAGAGAGAGCGACAGAGATAAAGAGAGAGCGACAGAGATAGAGAGAGAGAGAGCGACTGAGATAAAGAGAGAGAGAGCGACTGAGATAAAGAGAGAGAGAGCGACTGAGATAAAGAGAGAGAGAGCGACTGAGATAAAGAGAGAGAGAGCGACAGAGATAAAGAGAGAGAGCGACAGAGATAAAGAGAGAGAGAGAGAGCGACAGAGATAAAGAGAGAGAGAGAGCGACAGAGATAAAGAGAGAGAGAGAGCGACAGAGATAAAGAGAGAGAGAGCGACAGAGATAAAGAGAGAGCGACAGAGATAGAGAGAGAGAGCGACAGAGATAAAGAGAGAGAGCGACAGAGATAAAGAGAGAGAGCGACAGAGATAAAGAGAGAGAGCGACAGAGATAAAGAGAGAGAGCGACAGAGATAAAGAGAGAGAGAGCGACAGAGATAAAGAGAGAGAGCGACAGAGATAAAGAGAGAGAGCGACAGAGATAAAGAGAGAGAGAGCGACAGAGAAAGAGAGAGCGACAGAGAAAGAGAGAGCGACAGAGAAAGAGAGAGCGACAGAGAGAGAGAGCGACAGAGATAGAGAGAGAGCGACAGAGATAAAGAGAGAGAGAGCGACAGAGATAAAGAGAGAGAGAGCGACAGAGATAAAGAGAGAGAGAGCGACAGAGAAAGAGAGCGACAGAGAAAGAGAGCGACAGAGAAAGAGAGCGACAGAGATAAAGAGAGAGAGAGCGACAGAGATAAAGAGAGAGAGCGACAGAGATAAGAGAGAGAGCGACAGAGATAAAGAGAGAGAGAGCGACAGAGATAAAGAGAGAGAGAGCGACAGAGATAAAGAGAGAGAGAGCGACAGAGATAAAGAGAGAGAGAGCGACAGAGATAAAGAGAGAGAGAGCGACAGAGATAAAGAGAGAGAGAGCGACAGAGATAAAGAGAGAGAGAGCGACTGAGAAAGAGAGAGAGAGCGACTGAGAAAGAGCGACTGAGAAAGAGAGAGAGAGCGACTGAGAAAGAGCGACTGAGAGAGAGCGACTGAGAAAGAGAGAGAGAGCGACTGAGAAAGAGAGCGACAGAGATAAAGAGAGAGAGAGCGACAGAGATAAAGAGAGAGAGAGCGACAGAGATAAAGAGAGAGAGAGCGACAGAGATAGAGAGAGAGAGCGACAGAGATAAAGAGAGAGAGCGCGACAGAGATAAAGAGAGAGAGCGCGACAGAGATAAAGAGAGAGAGAGCGACAGAGATAAAGAGAGAGAGAGCGACAGAGATAAAGAGAGAGAGCGACAGAGATAAAGAGAGAGAGAGCGACAGAGATAAAGAGAGAGAGAGCGACAGAGATAAAGAGAGAGAGCGACAGAGATAAAGAGAGAGAGCGACAGAGATAAAGAGAGAGCGACAGAGATAGAGAGAGAGAGCGACAGAGATAGAGAGAGAGAGCGACTGAGATAAAGAGAGAGAGAGCGACTGAGATAAAGAGAGAGAGAGCGACTGAGATAAAGAGAGAGAGAGCGACAGAGATAAAGAGAGAGAGCGACAGAGATAAAGAGAGAGAGAGAGAGCGACAGAGATAAAGAGAGAGAGAGAGCGACAGAGATAAAGAGAGAGAGAGCGACAGAGATAAAGAGAGAGCGACAGAGATAGAGAGAGAGAGCGACAGAGATAAAGAGAGAGAGCGACAGAGATAAAGAGAGAGAGCGACAGAGATAAAGAGAGAGAGCGACAGAGATAAAGAGAGAGAGAGCGACAGAGATAAAGAGAGAGAGAGCGACAGAGATAAAGAGAGAGAGAGCGACAGAGATAAAGAGAGAGCGACAGAGATAGAGAGCGACAGAGATAGAGAGCGACAGAGATAAAGAGAGCGCGACAGAGATAAAGAGCGACAGAGATAAAGAGAGAGAGAGCGACAGAGATAGAGAGAGAGAGCGACAGAGATAAAGAGAGAGAGGAGGTGGCATTTAGGGACAATACCAGTATCACCATAGTCGTTAGTATCGTCGCAAGAAAACCAACACGAAGAGGATTTAACTTGTTTAGGAAAACAGCCCTAATGTTGGAATCAAACTTTATGTTGTCATCCAGTCTCATGTATTTATTACCCAGCTATAGAACACTATGTCTAACACACAGCAGGTTATTAATCAAACTTTATGTTGTCATCCAGTCTCATGTATTTATTACCCAGCTATAGAACACTATGTCTAACACACAGCAGGTTATTAATCAAACTTTATGTTGTCATCCAGTCTCATGTATTTATTACCCAGCTATAGAACACTATGTCTAACACACAGCAGGTTATTAATCAAACTTTATGTTGTCATCCAGTCTCATGTATTTATTACCCAGCTATAGAACACTATGTCTAACACACAGCAGGTTATTAATCAAACTTTATGTTGTCATCCAGTCTCATGTATTTATTACCCAGCTATAGAACACTATGTCTAACACACAGCAGGTTATTAATCAAACTTTATGTTGTCATCCAGTCTCATGTATTTATTACCCAGCTATAGAACACTATGTCTAACACACAGCAGGTTATTAATCAAACTTTATGTTGTCATCCAGTCTCATGTATTTATTACCCAGCTATAGAACACTATGTCTAACACACAGCAGGTTATTAATCAAACTTTATGTTGTCATCCAGTCTCATGTATTTATTACCCAGCTATAGAACACTATGTCTAACACACAGCAGGTTATTAATCAAACTTTATGTTGTCATCCAGTCTCATGTATTTATTACCCAGCTATAGAACACTATGTCTAACACACAGCAGGTTATTAATCAAACTTTATGTTGTCATCCAGTCTCATGTATTTATTACCCAGCTATAGAACACTATGTCTAACACACAGCAGGTTATTAATCAAACTTTATGTTGTCATCCAGTCTCATGTATTTATTACCCAGCTATAGAACACTATGTCTAACACACAGCAGGTTATTAATCAAACTTTATGTTGTCATCCAGTCTCATGTATTTATTACCCAGCTATAGAACACTATGTCTAACACACAGCAGGTTATTAATCAAACTTTATGTTGTCATCCAGTCTCATGTATTTATTACCCAGCTATAGAACACTATGTCTAACACACAGCAGGTTATTAATCAAACTTTATGTTGTCATCCAGTCTCATGTATTTATTACCCAGCTATAGAACACTATGTCTAACACACAGCAGGTTATTAATCAAACTTTATGTTGTCATCCAGTCTCATGTATTTATTACCCAGCTATAGAACACTATGTCTAACACACAGCAGGTTATTAATCAAACTTTATGTTGTCATCCAGTCTCATGTATTTATTACCCAGCTATAGAACACTATGTCTAACACACAGCAGGTTATTAATCAAACTTTATGTTGTCATCCAGTCTCATGTATTTATTACCCAGCTATAGAACACTATGTCTAACACACAGCAGGTTATTAATCAAACTTTATGTTGTCATCCAGTCTCATGTATTTATTACCCAGCTATAGAACACTATGTCTAACACACAGCAGGTTATTAATCAAACTTTATGTTGTCATCCAGTCTCATGTATTTATTACCCAGCTATAGAACACTATGTCTAACACACAGCAGGTTATTAATCAAACTTTATGTTGTCATCCAGTCTCATGTATTTATTACCCAACTATAGAACACTATGTCTAACACACAGCAGGTTATTAATCAAACTTTATGTTGTCATCCAGTCTCATGTATTTATTACCCAGCTATAGAACACTATGTCTAACACACAGCAGGTTATTAATCAAACTTTATGTTGTCATCCAGTCTCATGTATTTATTACCCAGCTATAGAACACTATGTCTAACACACAGCAGGTTATTAATCAAACTTTATGTTGTCATCCAGTCTCATGTATTTATTACCCAACTATAGAACACTATGTCTAACACACAGCAGGTTATTAATCAAACTTTATGTTGTCATCCAGTCTCATGTATTTATTACCCAGCTATAGAACACTATGTCTAACACACAGCAGGTTATTAATCAAACTTTATGTTGTCATCCAGTCTCATGTATTTATTACCCAGCTATAGAACACTATGTCTAACACACAGCAGGTTATTAATCAAACTTTATGTTGTCATCCAGTCTCATGTATTTATTACCCAACTATAGAACACTATGTCTAACACACAGCAGGTTATTAATCAAACTTTATGTTGTCATCCAGTCTCATGTATTTATTACCCAGCTATAGAACACTATGTCTAACACACAGCAGGTTATTAATCAAACTTTATGTTGTCATCCAGTCTCATGTATTTATTACCCAGCTATAGAACACTATGTCTAACACACAGCAGGTTATTAATCAAACTTTATGTTGTCATCCAGTCTCATGTATTTATTACCCAGCTATAGAACACTATGTCTAACACACAGCAGGTTATTAATCAAACTTTATGTTGTCATCCAGTCTCATGTATTTATTACCCAGCTATAGAACACTATGTCTAACACACAGCAGGTTATTAATCAAACTTTATGTTGTCATCCAGTCTCATGTATTTATTACCCAGCTATAGAACACTATGTCTAACACACAGCAGGTTATTAATCAAACTTTATGTTGTCATCCAGTCTCATGTATTTATTACCCAGCTATAGAACACTATGTCTAACACACAGCAGGTTATTAATCAAACTTTATGTTGTCATCCAGTCTCATGTATTTATTACCCAGCTATAGAACACTATGTCTAACACACAGCAGGTTATTAATCAAACTTTATGTTGTCATCCAGTCTCATGTATTTATTACCCAGCTATAGAACACTATGTCTAACACACAGCAGGTTATTAATCAAACTTTATGTTGTCATCCAGTCTCATGTATTTATTACCCAGCTATAGAACACTATGTCTAACACACAGCAGGTTATTAATCAAACTTTATGTTGTCATCCAGTCTCATGTATTTATTACCCAGCTATAGAACACTATGTCTAACACACAGCAGGTTATTAAAGGACCAGAGACTTGTCTGCTTCCTGCTTTCATTTTAGCCATGGAAAATGTACTGCGATACTGGTATCATCACAGCCCTGGTGACATTACAGTGTCTGACAGAGAGTTACAGCCCTAGTGACATTACAGTGTGACAGAGAGTTACAGCCCTAGTGACATTACAGTGTCTGACAGAGAGTTACAGTCCTAGTGACATTACAGTGTCTGACAGAGAGTTACAGCCCTAGTGACATTACAGTGTCCGACAGAGAGTTACAGTCCTAGTGACATTACAGTGTCTGACAAAGACCAAGCTCCCGTGCAGCAGCTCTATTTCCTTTTCCAACAGCCAGATCAATCGCCTTCAACTTGAAAGCTGCATCATATGCATTTCTCCTTGTCTTTGCCATGATGAGGGTGACAAAATGACTACCGTAATCAGAATGATGGGAAGTTTGAGAGCGCTCGATTTAATCTAAACAGTAAACAAAACAGTTGTTTGACCTTAACCTGTTCGGCAATTTCATTGGTCTAATGAAAGCTTCATGCTGCCAAAAAACTGAGCACGTCACAGAATGTGTTTTTATATTTTTTTGAAAAAAAAAATTGAAAGCAGGAAAAATCCATATATTAGCCGCGTCATTGTTTAAGCCGCGAGGTTCAAAGCTGGGAAAAAAGTTGCGGCTTATAGTCCGGAATGTACGGTACTGCTGCTCTATGAGCCATGCTGAGGAGAGGGCCTTGAGTCTGATAGGTAGTCTACTGTTACTGTGTAATAACAGCTTTACACATAGATCACCTATCAAGCTACACAGACACCAGGGTGGGTCCCAAATAGAGCTCCATTCCCTGTATAGTCACTACTTCTGACCAGAGCCCTATGGGCGCACTAGTGCACTATTTAGGGAACTGGGTGCCATTTGAGATGCTACCCAGGGGATTCCCTGGATGATGAGATGAGATGAGATGCTACCCAGGGGATTCCCTGGATGATGAGATGAGATTCTACCCAGGGGATTCCCTGGATGATGAGATGAGATGCTACCCATCTCAGCCCTAGTGACATTACAGTGTCTGACAGAGAGTTACAGAGAGAGAGACATTACAGTGTCCGACAGAGTTACAGTCCTAGTGACATTACAGTGTCTGACAGAGAGTTACAGCCCTAGTGACATTACAGTGTCTGACAGAGAGTTACAGAGAGAGAGACATTACAGTGTCTGACAGAGAGTTACAGCCCTAGTGACATTACAGTGTCTGACAGAGAGTTACAGAGAGAGAGACATTACAGTCAGATGAGTTTTGACAATGGGGCCTACTGTTGTTCCAGGAACTTAGCTGGGTCGTCATAACAACACAGACCAGCAGAAACAACAACCAGAACAAAGTTGTCCCATCCAGGGAATCCCCTGGGTAGCATCTCATCTCATCATCCAGGGAATCCCCTGGGTAGCATCTCATCTCATCATCCAGGGAATCCCCTGGGTAGCATCTCATCTCATCATCCAGGGAATCCCCTGGGTAGCATCTCATCTCATCATCCAGGGAATCCCCTGGGTAGCATCTCATCTCATCATCCAGGGAATCCCCTGGGTAGCATCTCATCTCATCATCCAGGGAATCCCCTGGGTAGCATCTCATCTCATCATCCAGGGAATCCCCTGGGTAGCATCTCATCTCATCATCCAGGGAATCCCCTGGGTAGCATCTCATCTCATCATCCAGGGAATCCCCTGGGTAGCATCTCATCTCATCATCCAGGGAATCCCCTGGGTAGCATCTCATCTCATCATCCAGGGAATCCCCTGGGTAGCATCTCATCTCATCATCCAGGGAATCCCCTGGGTAGCATCTCATCTCATCATCCAGGGAATCCCCTGGGTAGCATCTCATCTCATCATCCAGGGAATCCCCTGGGTAGCATCTCATCTCATCATCCAGGGAATCCCCTGGGTAGCATCTCATCTCATCTCATCATCCAGGGAATCCCCTGGGTAGCATCTCAAATGGCACCCAGTTCCCTAAATAGTGCACTAGTGCGCCCATAGGGCTCTGGTCAGAAGTAGTGACTATACAGGGAATGGAGCTCTATTTGGGACCCACCCTGGTGTCTGTGTAGCTTGATAGGTGATCTATGTGTAAAGCTGTAAAGCTACACAGTAACAGTAGACTACCTATCAGACTCAAGGCCCTCTCCTCAGCATGGCTCATAGAGCAGCAGTACCGTACATTCCGGACTATAAGCCGCAACTTTTTTCCCAGCTTTGAACCTCGCGGCTTAAACAATGACGCGGCTAATATATGGATTTTTCCTGCTTTCAATTTTTTTTTTCAAAAAAATATAAAAACACATTCTGTGACGTGCTCAGTTTTTTGGCAGCATGAAGCTTTCATTAGACCAATGAAATTGCCGAACAGGTTAAGGTCAAACAACTGTTTTGTTTACTGTTTAGATTAAATCGAGCGCTCTCAAACTTCCCATCATTCTGATTACGGTAGTCATTTTGTCACCCTCATCATGGCAAAGACAAGGAGAAATGCATATGATGCAGCTTTCAAGTTGAAGGCGATTGATCTGGCTGTTGGAAAAGGAAATAGAGCTGCTGCACGGGAGCTTGGTCTTAATGAGTCGATGATAAAACGTTGGAAACAGCAGCGTGAGGAACTGACTCAGTGCAAAAAGACAACTAAAGCTTACTGCTAATTTTTTATTTTTTGTTACAAGCCGTGTTTCGTTAAAGCCTATTTATTTTTGTTACAAGCCGTGTTTCGTTAAAGCCTATTTATTTTTGTTACAAGCCGTGTTTCGTTAAAGCCTATTTATTTTTGTTACAAGCCGTGTTTCGTTAAAGCCTATTTATTTTTGTTACAAGCCGTGTTTCGTTAAAGCCTATTTATTTTTGTTACAAGCCGTGTTTCGTTAAAGCATATTTATTTTTGTTACAAGCCGTGTTTCGTTAAAGCCTATTTATTTTTGTTACAAGCCGTGTTTCGTTAAAGCCTATTTATTTTTGTTACAAGCCGTGTTTCGTTAAAGCCTGTGTAAAGTTCATTTGTTTCAATGTACCGGTAGGCACCTGCGGCTTATAGACATGTGCGGCTTATTTATGTTCAAAATAATATATATTTTTTAAATTCAGTGGGTGCAGCTTATATTCAGGTGCACTTAATAGTCCGGAAATTACGGTAGTTAAACTAGAGCCAGTGTTGTGAAGGGGAAGCTCTTTACTTACCTGATAGGATAATTCATTGTTTTCCATCTAAAAGCCGTTCTTCCTGTTTGCTGCCTGGCTGGTACTGACTGAGACAGAACTACATCACAAGGCTGATGCTAAACCACTATAGTTATCTACCAATGTTCCCCAGGAGGAAAACTACACCAGGGTTAGGAAAACTACACCAGGGTTAGGACAACTACACCAGGGTTAGGACAACTACACCAGGGTTAGGACAACTACACCAGGGTTAGGACAACTACACCAGGGTTAGGACAACTACACCAGGGTTAGGACAACTACACCAGGGTTAGGAAAACTACACCAGG
Organism: Salmo salar; assembly: GCF_965601325.2. Taxonomy (NCBI): domain Eukaryota; kingdom Metazoa; phylum Chordata; class Actinopteri; order Salmoniformes; family Salmonidae; genus Salmo; species Salmo salar. The sequence goes on from NC_138307.1 coordinate 28,955,217, forward strand.
GTTAGGACAACTACACCAGGGTTAGGACAACTACACCAGGGTTAGGAAACTACACCAGGGTTAGGAAACTACACCAGGGTAAGGACAACTACACCAGGGTTAGGACAACTACACCAGGGTTAGGACAACTACACCAGGGTTAGGACAACTACACCAGGGTTAGGACAACTACACCAGGGTTAGGACAACTACACCAGGGTTAGGACAACTACACCAGGGTTAGGAAACTACACCAGGGTTAGGACAACTACACCAGGGTTAGGAAAACTACACCAGGGTTAGGAAAACTACACCAGGGTTAGGAAAACTACACCAGGGTTAGGAAAACTACACCAGGGTTAGGACAACTACACCAGGGTTAGGAAACTACACCAGGGTTAGGACAACTACACCAGGGTTAGGACAACTACACCAGGGTTAGGAAACTACACCAGGGTTAGGACAACTACACCAGGGTTAGGAAAACTACACCAGGGTTAGGACAACTACACCAGGGTTATGAAAACTACACCAGGGTTATGAAAACTACACCAGGGTTAGGAAACTACACCAGGGTTAGGACAACTACACCAGGGTTAGGAAAACTACACCAGGGTTAGGAAAACTACACCAGGGTTAGGACAACTACACCAGGGTTAGGACAACTACACCAGGGTTAGGACAACTACACCAGGGTTAGGAAACTACACCAGGGTTAGGACAACTACACCAGGGTTAGGACAACTACACCAGGGTTAGGAAACTACACCAGGGTTAGGACAACTACACCAGGGTTAGGAAAACTACACCAGGGTTAGGAAACTACACCAGGGTTAGGACAACTACACCAGGGTTAGGACAACTACACCAGGGTTAGGAAACTACACCAGGGTTAGGAAACTACACCAGGGTTATGAAAACTACACCAGGGTTATGAAAACTACACCAGGGTGAAAGACCTTCTCCTCAAACACAGTACTGGACCAACCAGGGTTTGACTAAACCTCTCTGTCTGGACACAATATTTACCAAAACCTCTCCACTTTCAGAGCATTTTCCCAGAAAGACATGTGGAAGGCTTACCTAGTCCCTTCTGTCCAGGGTTCTTACCTAGTCCCTTCTGTCCAGGGTTCTTACCTAGTCCCTTCTGTCCAGGGTTCTTACCTAGTCCCTTCTGTCCAGGGTTCTTGGCGAAGTTGAAGGTGAACTGATAGAAGTCTTTAAACTTGGCCGTGTCTTTGACTTCCTGCTCTAGTCTGGGGAGCAGAGCCTTCAGCTTCTCTGGACTGTCACAGCTACGGAGCGCACACACACACACACACACACACACACACACACACCTTCTTATTGGAGTCCAGCTAATACCTGCCGACCTCTGTTTCAAAACGTTTAGTTGTCCAATAACAACACCTGCTTTCATTTTACATTTCAAAACATTTAGAAAAAATGTTTCCTACTGAACAGTGAACACAACTGCGTGGCGCAGAAAGATGACATCACAGAAAGCTAGCTCACCCCAGCTCGGCCATGCCGTCGAGGAACTCCTTCCTGCTGAACTCACACTGTGTGGCGGCACGGAACTTCCAGGCCACCACCAGAACACTCCTACTGGCCGGGTCCAGGGTGAGGTCATCACAGAACAGCTGGATCCCATCGATACCGATCTTATTGTCATCCTGGGGGTCTGGAGAGGAACAACACAACAACACAGATACATTACACTGCTACATTACATACAAACTTTGTTCTTCATATACACCCACAGAGCACAGTACACACCTAATCCTAACTCTCCACCTCTCCTCTCCCCAGTACACACACCTCTCCCCTCTTCCTCTCCCCAGTACACACACCTCTCCCCTCTTCCTCTCCCCAGTACACACACCTCTCCCCTCTTCCTCTCCCCAGTACACACACCTCTCCCCTCTTCCTCTCCCCAGTACACACCTAATCCTAACACTCTCCACTCTCCCTCTCTCCAGTACACACACACACACACCTCTCCCCTCTTCCTCTCCCCAGTACACATTTACATTTTAGTCATTTAGCAGACGCTCTCGTCCAGAGCGACTTACAGTAGTGAATGCATACATTTCATTTCATGCATATTTTTTTTTGTACTGGCCCCCCGTTGGAATCGAACCCATAACCCCGGCGTTGCAAACACCATGCTCTACCAACTGAGCTACAGGGAAGACTACACCTCTCCCCAGTACACACCTAATCCTAACACTCTCCACCTCTCCCTCTCTAGTACACACACACCTCTCCTCTCCCCAGTACACACACTACACCCCCTCTTCCATCCCCTCTCCTCTCCCCAGTACACACACTACACCCCCTCTTCCATCCCCTCTCCTCTCCCCAGTACACACACTACACCCCCTCTTCCATCCCCTCTCCTCTCCCCAGTCACACACTACACCCCCTCTTCCATCCCCTCTCCTCTCCCAGTACACACACTACACCCCCTCTTACATCCCCTCTCCTCTCCCCAGTACACACACTACACCCCCTCTTTCATCCCCTCTCCTCTCCCCAGTACACACACTACACCCCCTCTTCCATCCCCTCTCCTCTCCCCAGTACACACACTACACCCCCTCTTCCATCCCCTCTCCTCTCCCCAGTACACACACTACACCCCCTCTTACATCCTCTCCTCTCCCCAGTACACACACTACACCCCCTCTTCCATCCCATCTCCTCTCCCCAGTACACACACTACACCCCCTCTTCCATCCCCTCTCCTCTCCCCAGTACACACACTACACCCCCTCTTCCATCCCCTCTCCTCTCCCCAGTACACACACACCACACACCTCTCCTCTCCCCAGTACACACACTACACCCCCTCTTCCATCCCCTCTCCTCTCCCCAGTACACACACTACACCCCTCTCCATCTCCTCTCCCCAGTACACACACTACACCCCCTCTTCCACCCCCTCTCCTCTCCCCAGTACACACACTACACCCCCTCTCCATCCTCTCTCCTCTCCCCAGTACACACACTACACCCCCTCTTCCATCCCCTCTCCTCTCCCCAGTACACACACACACACTACACCCCCTCTTCCATCCCCTCTCCCCAGTACACACACTACACCCCCTCTACCATCCTCTCTCGCCAGTACACACACTACACCCCCTCCTCCATCCCCTCTCCCCAGTACACACACTACACCCCCTCTTCCATCCTCTCTCCCCAGTACACACACTACACCCCCTCTACCATCCTCTCTCCCCAGTACACACACTACACCCCCTCTACCATCCCCTCTCCTCTCCCCAGTACACACACTACACCCCCTCTACCATCCTCTCTCCCCAGTACACACACTACACCCCCTCTACCATCCTCTCTCCCCAGTACACACACTACACCCCCTCTACCATCCTCTCTCGCCAGTACACACACTACACCCCCTCTTCCATCCCCTCTCCCCAGTACACACACTACACCCCCTCTTCCATCCTCTCTCCCCAGTACACACACACTACACCCCCTCTTCCATCCCCTCTCCCCAGTACACACACCGCACCCCCTCTTCCATCCTCTCTCCCCAGTACACACACACTACACCCCCTCTACCATCCTCTCTCCCCAGTACACACACCGCACCCCCTCTTCCATCCTCTCTCCCCAGTACACACACCACACCCCCTCTTCCATCCTCTCTCCCCAGTACACACACCGCACCCCCTCTTCCATCCTCTCTCCCCAGTACACACACACTACACCCCCTCTTCCATCCCCTCTCCCCAGTACACACACTGCACCCCCTCTTCCATCCCCTCTCCCCAGTACACACACCGCACCCCCTCTTCCATCCCCTCTCCCCAGTACACACACTACACCCCCTCTACCATCCCCTCTCCCCAGTACACACACTACACCCCCTCTACCATCCTCTCTCCCCAGTACACACACTACACCCCCTCTACCATCCTCTCTCCCCAGTACACACACTACACCCCCTCTTACCTTTGTAGCGGTTGTAGAGCTGCTCTAGCTTCTTGCGATCCACAGAGGTTTTCATGGATTCTTTATAGTAGAGGTCGGGGTTCTGGAAGTAGTTGTCTGTGGCCACCTCTAGTTTCCAGTCATTCTGGGTCAGGCAGTACACAGCTGTCCTCTCCCCAGACTGAGTAAAGGTCATGAACTGACGAACCTTGTCCTTTTGAGACGACTTCAGCTTATGCTGCAGGAGAGGAGACACACACAGTTGAGATATTGACAGGTGCACACAGACACACACACACACACACACACACACACACACACACATATATATACAAAGAGAGGCAGGTTATCCATCGACCTTTGACCCCTGACAGACTGCTCTTCAGGTCACCTGCTGAGGTCATCAGGTCAGGTTCTGCAGAAACATGACAGATAAATCCCCCACTACCGAGACTACAGTCTGTAACTATCTGTTGAAGAACACTTCCATTTCTTTCAGATGTTGATTTCTCTCTGCAGAACAGCATCTTTAGACAGAGAGGGTTGTCTGAGTCCTGCCAGTCAATGACAGCACCGGTGTTCTGTTCAACACATCCTTTTGACTGGAAACTTGACTTTCTTCACAACCTGCACTCCCCAAAATATTGTACATCTATATAGAATCATACGCCATATATGGGAGCCTGAGGGACAATCCGTTAGAAACGGGAAATACATCGGTGTCGGGATGACCAGATCGTGATGTTAACATTCTGCAATGATCTAAACGGTCGTCGGGACCGATAACGGAACGGGATCAATAACACATACTGGCAGCAGGCATTACATCACTCATCACCGTGAGCAAGGCACAGCGTGAAAAAACAACAACCGTTTTTTCCTGGAAACAACGGCGGGGTTGGTACACAACCACGGAGTCCCTTCGAATCAGAACAGTGTCTATGTCGGTGCAGTGCGAGATGGTTATAACCGTGAGAAGACAACTGCCCGCCCGTCTTGCAGACCTGACCCTATCCTCTCGCTCTGGACCCGCCCGATGGTAGCGGCCTCTCCCGCGACCCAGTTCCCAAGCCAGCGCGTAAGGACAGCCCCTCTCTGTTCCAACGCAAAGGCGACATACCAACCAGGGAAAAAGGTAAGTGTTGCAAGTGCGGGTGTCCACGCTCACAATAACAACTGACCTTCCATTTCCCTCATAAATTGCAACAGTGAACGATACACTGGCAATGCGACACTGCCAGAGGACACCCCGTTTCCCGTTATAGAGAGCCTTCATAGCGTGCCTCCCAAAACATTTCCAGCTATACACTTCGTACCATGGGTTTGTTCACTAGTTTATGTTTATCCATTTGATCTAACCTACCATTTTATCACCCTCTGTTTGGCCAACTTGATATCCCAATACCCCTTGTACGCCTGCGCGGGAGGTCAGCGCTACCGCAAGGGAAAGTTTGAGGGTCTAAACTGGGACTTGTAGTTCTTGGGATAATCAGTGATCGTGGTCAAGTTGTGGCCTTGTTCTGTGCACTTCTGAACATGGATAGTGATGACATTGTATGCATATAAACAGTTGCATAAAATGTTAATTATGTAAAATAATGTGATTCATCGCAGGTAAAAATGTACTTGCACAATGCTATTGACTAGCTGTGATGAGTTTATGTTCATGGTCTATAGAGCTAGTACAGTAGCTAAATAAAGCAGTCAAACAACTTTATAACTGTGTAGATTTTTCCAAGGGCAGTTACTTGTGAAAAACGCCACCTGATAAAACTACATATCCCAGATATCCGCGCAGATATCCAACCAATCGTTGTGATTTGTTTCGGAAGTGAAGTGAAAAATAACTACAATGTAACATTTTATTACGGTACCGCAAACTTAATTCACCACAAACAACCTGATTAAAATGTTGTTAACATGTTACGAGAAATTGGACTTCAAATTCTCATTTTGTGGAGCTTACTGTCAATGTTGAAGAAGTTAGAAAAGTTCGGAGCCGTACTAACCTGACGTTAGTTAGTTAGCATTAGCCATCAAGCTAACCTAGTAGGCGCGAGCAGGTTTGACAGCTTTCAGCATTCATATCTAACCTTGCTAAAACATCGGGCACGCAAATGTCATTTATAAAGAGCAATAGCGCAATATTGAACAATACATTTGACTCAAATGCATACCTGACAGACGTAGCTAAGCCGTTTGTTGCGGTCAACCGTAGGGGTCTTGGAAATGCATTAAGTTTGTCGCCCTGTGTGTAGTTGAATGCCTGCTCTAAGGCTCAACGTTGGCTAGAGCTATGTGGCGATTGGGGAGGGGTGGCATTACAAGAGCACGATTGTTTTCCCTCTTCTACTGTGGAGTTTAGGACTGAGAGAGGACGACGTAGCACACTAGCTAGTAGGTAGCTGTCTAACATTTTACCGATTTTATTTACCACGAATTTAAGCATAAAATAGCATACCCGCTGAATATGTAATTCAACATTTAAAACCATGATCAGAACACTGTCAGCTGTAACTCCAACCTTGTTTTCTCCAGTGAATGAATGGTCTCTGTACTTCATATGAATATGTAATATTACTGCACAGCTAATGCAAAATACGTGTTGGCTATTTTTGTGTTGTTACGGATGGTTTTCATTATTTAGTGATGTTGGAAATAATTGTATTCTATAAGCCTGTGTGTGTCTACACCTTCATGAACAGTGGTGTCATTGATCAACACAGGTCAGTAGGAGTAGCTGATTCAACCCTGAACTGCGCACGAGGAGGGACATAGGAGTGGTCTGGAATATAAACATAACTAACCCTGACCCATGTACACAAAGGTACTTTGCTGCTAGTATAAATTATAAACGTTTTTTCAAAGCCATAGGTAAAGCATTTGTGCAGTCTTTGGCCTCCATTTTATTGTTGACTCAGTGTGGTGTGACCTGCTTCTTCCCGGAGCTAGCTCGGGCTGTCAGCTGTGTGTGGTGAGGCAGGTAAGTCAGGTGTGATGTGTTCTAGAAGGATATAGGTCAGGTAGTTGTTCCTGAGCAGTTGTTTGAGCAGGTATGAGCCCCGCCCCATCCTCTCTATGGAACTAACCTCTCTGGTGATTCCGCTGGCTGGGAAACATTTATACAGCCTGTGTGTGTTGGGTTTGTTATCATAGCCTTTCTCTTCTCCTGTCTGCCACCAGCCTCTCTCAGTCCATAGTCTTTGTTCTCTCCATTCCTGCTCATAGTCTTTCTTCTCTCTCTCTCTCTCTCTCTCTCGCTCTCACTTTCTCCCCCCCTCTCCCTCTCTGCCCCTCTCTCTTTCTCTGAAGGGGCAGCAGCAGTAGTAGGTTGGATGCGGGTTGTGTGCGCGGTGCTGTGCCTTGGCCTTGTAGGGGCGCTGCAGCGGGACCAGGTAGCTCAACATGCCATCAAGCTGCATCGGGGCAGGAGTGCTGTGGCCAAGCACGCTTGGAGCTGGGTGTCTGATAACTGCCGGCGCCTGGGCAGCCTCATCCGACAGAAGAACACGGCCATTAAGAAGCTAGCTGTGGCTGCAGCCGCTGTGGGGCGAGACCACTCCCTCTCAGATCCAGAGAGACTCTTCCAGGTGTTATTACCTTGTTATTAGAGAGACTACCTGGTTATTACCTTGTTATTAGAGACTTAACTTGTTACCTTGTTATTACCTTGTTATTAGAGACTCTAACTTGTTATTACCATGATATTAGAGAGTCTAATAACTTGTTATTACCTTGTTATTAGAGAGACTCAAATACCTTGTTATTACCTTGATATTAGAGAGACTCAAATACCTTGTTATTACCTTGATATTAGAGAGACTCTAACTTGTTATTACCTTGTTATTTATTAGAGAGACTAAGAACTTGTTATTACCTTGTTATTTATTAGAGAGACTAAGAACTTGTTATTAGAGAGACTAAGAACTTGTTAATACCTTGTTATTAGAGAGACTAATAACTTGTTATTACCTTGTTATTAGAGAGACTCTATCAACTTGTTATTACCTCGTTATTAGAGCGACTTTCCAGGTGAGCTTTTTAACCCCATCTCACCCTAACCTGGTACTTAACTTGGACAGGAGCTCACCTGAGCTGAGTACCAGCACCTCAAATGTTCTACTGCTGGAGCTCCTGCACCTCTATAGCAGTGGCTCCCAACCTTTTTCGGTTACTGTTACCGGAGTACCCCTGAAGTATCCCCTTGTGCATTTTACCAGTAGGCCTATTACCACATGGGTCTCCTCAAGTACCCCGTGTGGATAGGCCAAGTACCCGGTGTGGATAGGCCAAGTACCCGGTGTGGATAGACCAAGTACCCCCGTGTGGATAGACCAAGTACCCCCGTGTGGATAGACCAAGTACCCCCGTGTGGCTAGACCAAGCACCCCAGTGTGGATAGACCAAGTACCCCGTGTGGATAGACCAAGTACCCCCGTGTGGATAGGCCAAGTACCCCGTGTGGATAGGCCAAGTACCCCGTGTGGATAGACCAAGTACCCCCGTGTGGATAGGCCAAGTACCCCCGTGTGGATAGGCCAAGTACCCCGTGTGGATAGACCAAGTACCCCGTGTGGATAGGCCAAGTACCCCGTGTGGATAGGCCAATTACCCCGTGTGGATAAGCCAAGTACCCCGTGTGGATAGGCCAAGTACCCCGTGTGGATAGGCCAAGTACCCCGTGTGGATAGGCCAAGTACCCGGTGTGGATAGGCCAAGTACCCCGTGTGGATAGACCAAGTACCCCGTGTGGATAGGCCAAGTACCCTGTGTGGATAGGCCAAGTACCCCGTGTGGATAGACCAAGTACCCCGTGTGGATAGACCAAGTACCCCGTGTGGATAGACCAAGTACCCCGTGTGGATAGACCAAGTACCCCGTGTGGATAGACCAAGTACCCCGTGTGGATAGGCCAAGTACCCGTGTGGATAGGCCAAGTACCCTGTGTGGATAGGCCAAGTACCCGTGTGGATAGACCAAGTACCCCGTGTGGATAGGCCAAGTACCCCGTGTGGATAGGCCAAGTACCCCGTGTGGATAGGCCAAGTACCCCGTGTGGATAGGCCAAGTACCCCGTGTGGATAGACCAAGTACCCCGTGTGGATAGACCAAGTACCCCGTGTGGATAGACCAAGTACCCCTGGTTGGGAACCACTGCTCAATAGAATATTAGCTCAAAAGTATTGTGGAGCTCCTGCACCTAAATATAATGGAGTAATATGTGGAGTAATATGTTAATAAACATAACTGAACCTTCATATGACCAAGCCAGGGCACTGTTTAGTCAAAACTGACCTTTTAAAATGACTCTTAATCTCCAGATGTGTGTAAATAAAGGAGAGGAAACTACTTTAGAATATTGAGGTGCAGCCCTTGTCTCACCCATCTTACCTTCTCTATCCCGTGTCTGCCAAGTGAACACAGTCTGGTTGTGTTCCTGGTTGTGTTCCTGGTTGTGTTCCAGGTTGTGTTCCTGGTTGCGTTCCTGGTTGCGTTCCAGGTTGATTTTCCAGGTTGCGTTCCAGGTTGATTTTCCAGGTTGCGTTCCAGGTTGCGTTCCAGGTTGATTTTCCAGGTTGCGTTCCAGGTTGCGTTCCAGGTTGCGTTCCTGGTTGCATTCCTGGTTGATTTTCCAGGTTGCGTTCCAGGTTGCGTTCCAGGTTGCGTTCCTGGTTGATTTTCCAGGTTGCGTTCCAGGTTGCGTTCCAGGTTGCGTTCCTGGTTGATTTTCCAGGTTGCGTTCCTGGTTGATTTTCCAGGTTGCGTTCCTGGTTGATTTTCCAGGTTGCGTTCCAGGTTGATTTTCCAGGTTGCGTTCCAGGTTGCGTTCCTGGTTGCGTTCCTGGTTGCGTTCCTGGTTGATTTTCCAGGATGCATTCCTGGTTGATTTTCCAGGTTGCATTCCTGGTTGATTTTCCAGGTTGCGTTCCAGGTTGCGTTCCAGGTTGATTTTCCAGGTTGCGTTCCAGGTTGCGTTCCAGGTTGCGTTCCTGGTTGCGTTCCTGGTTGATTTTCCAGGTTGCATTCCTGGTTGATTTTCCTGGTTGCGTTCCAGGTTGATTTTCCAGGTTGCGTTCCAGGTTGCGTTCCAGGTTGATTTTCCAGGTTGCGTTCCAGGTTGCGTTCCAGGTTGCGTTCCTGGTTGTGTTCCAGGTTGCGTTCCTGGTTGATTTTCCAGGTTGCGTTCCTGGTTGATTTTCCAGGTTGCGTTCCTGGTTGATTTTCCAGGTTGCGTTCCTGGTTGATTTTCCAGGTTGCGTTCCTGGTTGATTTTCCAGGTTGCGTTCCTGGTTGATTTTCCAGGTTGCGTTCCAGGTTGATTTTCCAGGTTGCGTTCCAGGTTGATTTTCCAAGTTGCATTCCAGGTTGCGTTCCAGGTTGATTTTCCAGGTTGCGTTCCAGGTTGATTTTCCAGGTTGTGTTCCAGGTTGATTTTCCAGGTTGCGTTCCAGGTTGATTTTCCAGGTTGCGTTCCTGGTTGATTTTCCAGGTTGCGTTCCTGGTTGATTTTCCTGGTTGCGTTCCTGGTTGATTTTCCAGGTTGCATTCCTGGTTGCGTTCCAGGTTGCGTTCCTGGTTGATTTTCCAGGTTGCGTTCCAGGTTGCGTTCTAGGTTGCGTTCCAGGTTGCGTTCCTGGTTGATTTTCCAGGTTGCGTTCCTGGTTGATTTTCCAGGTTGCGTTCCAGGTTGATTTTCCAGGTTGTGTTCCAGGTTGCGTTCCAGGTTGCGTTCCTGGTTGCGTTCCTGGTTGCGTTCCAGGTTGCGTTCCAGGTTGCATTCCAGGTTGTGTTCCAGGTTGTGTCCCAAACAGCACCCTGTTCCCTGTGTAGTACACTACTTCTGACCAGAGTTGTATGTTCCCTTGTCCAGCAACAGGAGGCTGCTGAGGGGAGGACGGCTCACAATAATGGCCGGGACTGCACAAATGGAATGGAATGAAACACCTGGAAACCATGGAAACCATGTGTTTGATGTATTTGATACCATTCCACTGATTCAGATCCAGTCATTACCACGAGCCCGTCCTCCCCAATTAAGGTGCCCACAGCTTCCTGTGGTGTACACTCTGAAGGGTCCTAGTCTAGTGTCCTCTCTCTTCTCTCCCCCGTCCAAGGGTCCTAGTCTAGTGTCCTCTCTCTTCTCTCTCCCCCGTTCAAGGTTCCTAGTCTAGTGTCCTCTCTCTTCTCTCTCCCCCGTCCAAGGGTCCTAGTCTAGTGTCCTCTCTCTTCTCTCTCCCCGTTCAAGGGTCCTAGTCTAGTGTCCTCTCTCTTCTCTCTCTCCCCGTCCAAGGGTCCTAGTCTAGTGTCCTCTCTCTTCTCTCTCTCCCCCGTCCAAGGGTCCTAGTCTAGTGTCCTCTCTCTTCTCTCTCTCCCCGTCCAAGGGTCCTAGTCTAGTGTCCTCTCTCTTCTCTCTCTCCCCCGTCCAAGGGTCCTAGTCTAGTGTCCTCTCTCTTCTCTCTCCCCAGTCCAAGGGTCCTAGTCTAGTGTCCTCTCTCTTCTCTCTCTCCCCCGTCCAAGGGTCCTAGTCTAGTGTCCTCTCTCTTCTCTCTCCCCAGTCCAAGGGTCCTAGTCTAGTGTCCTCTCTCTTCTCTCTCTCCCCCGTCCAAGGGTCCTAGTCTAGTGTCCTCTCTCTTCTCTCTCTCCCCGTCCAAGGGTCCTAGTCTAGTGTCCTCTCTCTTCTCTCTCTCCCCCGTCCAAGAGTCCTAGTCTAGTGTCCTCTCTCTTCTCTCTCTCCCCCGTTCAAGGGTTCTAGTCTAGTGTCCTGTCTCTTCTCTCTCCCCCGTCCAAGGGTCCTTGTCTAGTGTCCTCTCTCTTCTCTCTCCCCCGTCCAAGTCTAGTGTCCTCTCTCTTCTCTCTCTCCCCCGTCCAAGGGTCCTAGTCTAGTGTCCTCTCTCTTCTCTCTCTCCCCCGTCCAAGGGTCCTAGTCTAGTGTCCTCTCTCTTCTCTCTCCCCAGTCCAAGGGTCCTAGTCTAGTGTCCTCTCTCTTCTCTCTCTCCCCCGTCCAAGGGTCCTAGTCTAGTGTCCTCTCTCTTCTCTCTCTCCCCCGTTCAAGGGTTCTAGTCTAGTGTCCTCTCTCTTCTCTCTCCCCCGTCCAAGGGTCCTTGTCTAGTGTCCTCTCTCTTCTCTCTCCCCCGTCCAAGTCTAGTGTCCTCTCTCTTCTCTCTCTCCCCCGTCCAAGGGTCCTAGTCTAGTGTCCTCTCTCTTCTCTCTCTCCCCGTCCAAGGGTCCTAGTCTAGTGTCCTCTCTCTTCTCTCTCTCCCCCGTCCAAGGGTCCTAGTCTAGTGTCCTCTCTCTTCTCTCTCCCCAGTCCAAGGGTCCTAGTCTAGTGTCCTCTCTCTTCTCTCTCTCCCCCGTCCAAGGGTCCTAGTCTAGTGTCCTCTCTCTTCTCTCTCCCCAGTCCAAGGGTCCTAGTCTAGTGTCCTCTCTCTTCTCTCTCTCCCCCGTCCAAGGGTCCTAGTCTAGTGTCCTCTCTCTTCTCTCTCTCCCCGTCCAAGGGTCCTAGTCTAGTGTCCTCTCTCTTCTCTCTCCCCCGTCCAAGGGTCCTAGTCTAGTGTCCTCTCTTCTCTCTCCCCCGTTCAAGGGTCCTAGTCTAGTGTCTTCTCTCTCTCTCCACCATCCAAGGGTCCTAGTCTAGTGTCCTCTCTCTTCTCTCTCCCCGTTCAAGGGTCCTAGTCTAATGTCCTCTCTCTTCTCTCTCCCCCGTCCAAGGGTCCTAGTCTAGTTTCCTCTCTCTTCTCTTTCTCCCCCGTCCAAGGGTCCTAGTCTAGTTTCCTCTCTCTTCTCTTTCTCCCCCGTCCAAGGGTTCTAGTCTAATGTCCTCTCTCTTCTCTCTCCCCCGTCCAAGGGTCCTAGTCTAGTTTCCTCTCTCTTCTCTTTCTCCCCCGTCCAAGGGTCCTAGTCTAGTGTCCTCTCTCTTCTCTCTCCCCAGTCCAAGGGTCCTAGTCTAGTTTCCTCTCTCTTCTCTTTCTCCCCCGTCCAAGGGTCCTAGTCTAGTGTCCTCTCTCTTCTCTCTCTCCCCCGTTCAAGGGTCCTAGTCTAGTGTCCTCTCTCTTCTCTCTCCCTGTTCAAGGGTCCTAGTCTAATGTCCTCTCTCTTCTCTCTCCCCCGTCCAAGAGTCCTAGTCTAGTGTCCTCTCTCTTCTCTCTCCCCAGTCCAAGGGTCCTAGTCTAGTGTCCTCTCTCTTCTCTCTCTCCCCCGTTCAAGGGTCCTAGTCTAGTGTCCTCTCTCTTCTCTCTCTCCACGTCCAAGGATCCTAGTCTAGTGTCCTCTCTCTTCTCTCTCCCCCGTCCAAGGGTCCTCGTCTAGTGTCCTCTCTCTTCTCTCTACCCCGTCCAAGGGTCCTCGTCTAGTGTCCTCTCTCCTCTCTCTCCACCGTCCAAGGGTCCTAGTCTAGTGTCCTCTCTCTTCTCTCTCTCCCCCGTCCAAGGGTCCTAGTCTAGTGTCCTCTCTCTTCTCTCTCTTCCCCCGTCCAAGGGTCCTAGTCTAGTGTCCTCTCTTCTCTCTCTTCCTCGTCCAAGGGTCCTAGTCTAGTGTCCTCTCTCTTCTCTCTCTACCCCGTCCAAGGGTCCTAGTCTAGTGTCTTCTCTCTCTCTCCACCGTCCAAGGGTCCTAGTCTAGTGTCCTCTCTCTTCTCTCTCCACCGTCCAAGGGTCCTAGTCTAGTGTCCTCTCTCCTCTCTCTCCACCGTCCAAGGGTCCTAGTCTAGTGTCCTCTCTCTTCTCTCTCTCCACCGTCCAAGGGTCCTAGTCTAGTGTCCTCTCTCTTCTCTCTCTTCCCCCGTCCAAGGGTCCTAGTCTAGTGTCCTCTCTTCTCTCTCTTCCTCGTCCAAGGGTCCTAGTCTAGTGTCCTCTCTTCTCTCTCTTCCTCGTCCAAGGGTCCTAGTCTAGTGTCCTCTCTCTTCTCTCTCTACACCGTCCAAGGGTCCTAGTCTAGTGTCTTCTCTCTCTCTCCACCGTCCAAGGGTCCTAGTCTAGTGTCCTCTCTCTTCTCTCTCCCCCGTTCAAGGGTCCTAGTCTAGTGTCCTCTCTCTTCTCTCTCCCCGTTCAAGGGTCCTAGTCTAGTGTCCTCTCTCTTCTCTCTCCCCTGTCCAAGGGTCCTAGTCTAGTGTCCTCTCTCTTCTCTCTCCCCTGTCCAAGGGTCCTAGTCTAGTGTCCTCTCTCTTCTCTCTCCCCTGTCCAAGGGTCATAGTCTAGTGTCCTCTCTCTTCTCTCTCCCCTGTCCAGGTTCACACTCTGGAGGTGTTCCAGAAGGAGCTGAATGAGAGCGAACGCTCAGTCTTCCAGGCGGTGGTGGGCCTGCAGAGGGCGCTGCAGGGAGACTACAGGGACGTGGTTAACATGAAGGAGAGTAGCCGTCAGAGACTGGAGGCCCTCAGAGAAGCAGCCATTAAGGTGAGGGCAGGAAGAGCAGAGCAGCCATTAAGGTGAGGGCAGGAAGAGCAGAGCAGCCATTAAGGTGAGGAGAGGAGAAACTTGGTTTTGATAGGAAGGTAGTGAATGTGATTAGTCGGTCTCCGTGGTAACAGCCGGGCAGAAAGGTTCTGTATTCTGACCAGCTGGAGAGGTTGGAACTCTTATCTCTGATTGGATGAGCCAGAGCAGGGGCAAGTGGGGCACAGCATTACTCTGCAAAATACACTGCTATCTGTGGAGGCCAGATCCGTGTGTGTGTGTGTGTGTGTGTGTGTGTGTGTGTGTGTGTGTGTGTGTGTGTGTGTGTGTGTGTGTGTGTGTGTGTGTGTGTGTGTGTGTGTGTGTGTGTGTGTGTGTGTGTGTGTGTGTGTGTGTGTGTGTGTGCGCGCTTGTTTGCCTAATATATATGGGTGTGTGGGTGTTTATT